>NC_137889.1:114564302-114907971 GCF_963455335.1 Martes martes
AAGAACAAGCTTCTGGTTTCATTGATGTGTTCTACTATATCTCTGGCTTCTAATTCATTGATCTCTGCTCTAATCTTAATTATTTCTATTCTCATGCATGGGGTAGGCTTAATTTCTTGTTGATTCTCCAGTTCTTAATGTGTAAAGAGTTTGTGTATTCAGGATGTTTCTTTTCTTTTGTTTCTTTTTTTTTTTCTTTTTTTTCTTTTCTTTATCTTTATCTTTACAATTTATTTATTTATTTATTTATTTATTTATTTAAAGGCTTGGATGGCTATGTATTCCCCCCTTAAGAGTGCCTTTGCTGTATCCCATAGGTTTTGGGCTAATGTATCTTCATTCTCATTGGTTTCCTTGAATTGTTTAAGTTCTTCTTTGATTTCCTAGTTGATCCAAACATTCTTGAGCAGGATGGTCTTTAGCTTCCAAGTGTCTGCGTTTCTTCCAAGCTTTTTCTTGAGTTCCAATTTCAAAACATTGTGGTCTGAGAATATGCAGGGAATAATCTCAGTCTTTTGGCATCAGCTGAGACCTGATTTGTGACCCAGTATGTGGTCTATTCTGGAGAAATTTCCATGTGAGCTCTAGAAGAATGAGTATTCTGTTGTTTTATGGTGGAATGTTCTGTATATATCTATTGGTCCATCAGGTCCAATGTGTCATTCAATGCTCTTGTTTCTCTGTTTATTTCCTTTAGATGATCTGTCTATTACTGAGAGTGGTGTGTTAAGTTCCCTACAATTAATGTGTTCTTATCAGTATGTCTCTTTATAAAAGTTGATATTTCAAATGATAGACAAGTTCTATAAATGCAATTGATGAACAGTAAAGATTGACATCTAAATATTTTCTTTTTTAAAAGATTTTTATTTATTTATTTGGCAGAAACATAGATAGAGTACAAGCAAGAGGAATGACAGAGGGAGAGGGAGAAGCAGGCTCCCCACTGAACAGGGAGTCACATCAGGGGCTTGATCCCAGGACCCTGAGATCATGACTTGAGTTGAAAGCAGATGCTTAACCGATTGAGCCACCCAGGTGCCCTGACATCTGAATATTTTATTTGGAAAAATATTTATTTAGGTTCTTTGACCATTTTTTAATGGTATCATTTTGTGTATGTGTGTTTTCATTTTTGCTTTGCTATTGAGTTGTAGGAGTTCCTTTATATATTTTCTTATCAGGTATGGACTTGGCAAAAATGTTCTCCCATCTTATAGGTTGCCTTTTAATTTTGTTGATATCTTTTACTGTGTTGAAGCTTTTTAGATGTCATTTCATTTGTTTGTTTCTTTTGCTTTTGTTGCCATTTCAAAAAAAAAATGCAGTCAAGAACAATGTTGAGGAGCTTTCCCCTGCTTTAGGTATATTATGGCTTCTGGTCTTATATTTAATTATAATGTAGCCTGGTGTATCCCTTTTTAGGTTCAACCTGTTTGGGTTTTTTTGGGCCTCATGAATCTGGATGTTTATTTCTCTACCCAAGATTAGGAAATTTTCAACTATTACCTTAATAAAATTTTCTGTCCTTTTTCTTTCTGGGATTTACATGTGTATATCATTTCACTATAGCTGTCCCATAAATCCAAAAAACTTCCCCCCCACCCCGTTTTTTTTTCACGCTTGTTCCTATGACTGGGTAATTTCAAATGACCTATTTTCTAGTTTGTTGTTTTTTCTTCTGTTTGGTCAGAACCGCTGAAGTTCTCAATTGCTTCTTTGGTTTAGTCATATTCTTCAGCTCTTGGACTTATTTATTTTGATTTCTATTTGTTTTTTTGAACTCAATTTTTAATGCACTGTTTTACTAATTTTTAGTTGTCTTTTTCTTCTATTTCTCTGAAATTTGTTAAGATTATTCTGAATTCTTTGTCAGGTAATGGATAGATTTCCATTTCTGCAGGGTTATTGGAGCCTTATTAGTTCCTTTTGGTCATGTTATATTTACCTGATTCTTTGTGAATTTTGTTTCCTTGTATTGTGTTTGCACATGTGAGAAAGTGGTCTCTTCTTGCAGACTTTAAAGGTTCACTTGGGCAGTTAAAGACCCTCACCAGTCAATTCACTTAAGAGATACTGGGTGGGTTAGCTGAT
The DNA here is from genome assembly GCF_963455335.1 of Martes martes. Classification (NCBI taxonomy): domain Eukaryota; kingdom Metazoa; phylum Chordata; class Mammalia; order Carnivora; family Mustelidae; genus Martes; species Martes martes. The sequence continues at coordinate 114,566,397 of NC_137889.1, forward strand.
AGCATCCATGAGAAAGTAGAGTCTGCTATAGGGATTCCTAGTTGAGTAAAGCTACTGCCCATGCTCTCAGATCATGGGGGTGCCATTGGTTGGACAGAGTGTTCGAGTGGAACTACCAGATGGACTTCCTGATCAGGTAGGGCAGCTGGCTGTGGTCTGTAGTCAGGTGGAGAAACTAGGTGGACTCTGTAGTCATTTCTGGCTAGGTGACTTTGCAGGCTGTGTTCCCTAATTGGGAGGTAACACTGATTGGAATCTGTGATTTGGTAAGGTCATGGGCTGGGCTCTGCAATCACTCCTTGTCAAACAGGGTTTCACGATTTGCTCCCTGACCATATGGCCCTGCTGACTGGATTCTGGGTTCAGGTAGGGCCATAGGCAGATCTCTTCAGGTTAAAATGGAGGCTGTAATCTGAAGCTGGGTCAAGGCCATAGATTCACAATCAGACAGCCCTTTTGTTGTGTTACACAGTTAGCCACATTCACTGGCTGAACTCTTTGGTTAGAAGACCTTTACATTTATTCTGGAATTGTGTGGGGCTTGATACTGTTCTCATTGTCAACTGGATTGTTTTCTCATCTACCTACCTAGGCAAAGCTACATACTATATTCGGCAATCAGGCAGGGCTGTAGGCTTGGATCCACTGATTTGGATCCACTGGACTGCACTAGGTTGGCTGTTATCTATGGTGAGGGAATAGCTTGACAGTGTCTGGATATTTAAAATAGCTTCCCCTTCATACCTGGGGACTCATCTCTGACAGGTTTACAGGGAGACCTATGTATACAAGATTTCTTATTGTCCATCAGGCCATCCCTGGTTTATTCATATGGTGGTAGAAGGGTGTAGAATAGGAAAGAAGAACAAGCTCCAAAGTATATGTATTTGTCACATCTCTGCTAGCATCATAATTGCTAAGGACTGTGAGATAAAACAAGTTAAAAGGACAAAATCGAATTCAAGAATTTCTTAATAATATTTATAAGAAATCTGCAAACTTTTTCTTTTCCTCTTCTATTAATGATGGACTTTGAAGATGATTGATAAAGGTAAGTCTGAATGACCAGATAAAATTTGCTGTGAATGATTTTCTACTTTCTCAATTTCCAAATCAGTAGGCTGATGTAGAGGTACATGTATGATTATTTCAAATTCTTACCATGTCTTCCAAGGGTCATACCTAAACTTTTGTTGTAATGAACACAGTCACAATATTCTGAAACTTCAAGTGGCAGTCATACCAGAGGAGATAGTGCATGGTGAACTATTTTGATAAAATGTAAATAGAATATCCACACCATGACCTAGATTCTAGATCTCATCTGTGTCACTGCATTTCAAGCATTAATAAAGCTTGTAGTCAAAAACATTGGAACAGATTAAATAAATCAATGTATTTGAAGAGCTAATACGAATAATCTAAACTGGATGCAAACAGAAATTGCCAAACAAGGAAAAGTTTAGATGCATTAAGCAATGGATAGTAGGCATCTTTTAACAAAGAAAGATTAGTAAAACCATTTAAATCATTTTATTGTCTAAAGCTGGAATCCTGACATTGAATATTTAAAATATATGACACCTGCAATTTGGAATAATATGTATCTGCAGATTTTTTGAGATGTATTTGATAACACATCAAGAATATATATCACATTGCCTAAATCATAATGTAAGTTTTATTAGTGGTGCTTTATAGTCTCTTATGGAGAACAAAATACATTTTTTTGATAACAAGGGAAAAAAAAAAAAAACTGAGACCTAACAGTCTCAGTTAAAATCCAGAATTTAGAGTAAAATAATAATGGCATGAAGTTTAGATCAATGAAAAAGTATTCAGGAAGGGATCTAATAAATACTATATTAGTTTGCCAGCTTTTTGGGGGGGAGCAAATTCAAGCACCAGTGAACTCAGACTATTTTTATGAGATGAGATATATCCATTTTTATGTATGTGGACTTTTGGTCCTAAAAAGACTTCTTAGTCCAGTCCTCAAAATAACAAGAATTGATAGTTGGAAGTGTTAAATTGCCTTACCAAAATAATTTAGCCAATTAGAAGTAGAATAGAAATCACAAGTCACTTTTTATTCTTATTTGCCAATATTTTTATATAGTTATTCTTATTTAAACATTCTAGATTTATTTTTTACAGTCCAACCACAGCAGATATTGAACTGATCATATGGAAAGTCAGTTGCCCATAAAATGTTTAACTTTAGATGAACCAAATAAAAATTGTTTAACTTTAGATGAAATTTTTCCCAGTGGATAACATCCACGAACAGCTCCATTTCTACCTAAGTTGATAATGGTAGAATGGGCAGTTAGACTGATACATTTCATTTTTATATCCCAAATCTCAAATAGTTTCAAGTCTTGTATGATTTCTATATTTTCAAATCTAAATGATAACAAGGAAAAATAGCTCACAAATTATTTAAAATCTGCCATTGATGGCAATTATGTGATTTAATATAAGTGCCCTGGCTTTTGTTTCCTGTCAAACTCTCTTGAACTTAAAAGGTATTATGGCAACAAAACTTTTAATTTATCAAAAAAGTCAATTTTAATTGTGGTAAAATTAACTTTAAAATCAGAATTTACTATTGAACAACTGATTTATCATATTTAGTTTCTTACTCCTATAAATAATGTGAAGGTCTAAATTTGGAGGAAAGGGGCACCTGGGTGGCTCAGTCAGTTAAGCAGCTGACTTAGGCTCTGGTCATTATCCCAGCATCCTGGGATCAAGCCCCATGTCAGATTCCCTGCTCAGTGAAGTGGTGGTAAGGGCGTCTGCTTCTCCTTCTCCCCTTGCCTCTCCCCTCTGCTTGTGATCTCTCTCTCTCTCTATCTCTCTCTTTCAAATAAATGAATACAATCTTAAAAAAAAAAAAAATTTGGGGGGGAAAATCCTGATGAACCAGAATCTCTGACATACCTTAAAGTCCAAATGACCACAGCATGAAAGCTCTATAGTCCTGACAGATTAATGAAATAATTTCCATTGTGGCACTATCTTTTAGAAAATGTATAAATCAAGTGGTTACAATAACTTTTTAATAAATTGATCTATAAATTACTGGCAGAAAATCAATAAACTCCAAATGAAAAATAATAATGCAATAACCACACTCAGCTTCAACCTGAAAACATGTATAATGATCAATATGATAAGGACTCAATAAACCTGATTAAAAAAGAGATTGGATAGTACATTCATATAGAAAGGTCATTTTGCTAGCTAAGTGATCTCTCCTAATACTGAACATTCATTTTTCTTTGGTTTTAACATGTTTCTATGTCCTGGGAATGTAAACATTATATTTGTTTTTGGGGTTCAAAATAAGCCACGGGAATGGAATACATTTGCAATATGAGCAATTATTGTACATATATTTATCCATTCTGTATATTTTCAGGGTTAATACATAAAACATTAAATATTATAAATTAATATGAGCTTAATAGTCTGGCCTGAAAGTGATAAAAACTTTAAATTTGCATTATTATATAATACTTTTAACTAATGTAGGCGTGCTGTAATCTATAATCTGTACTCCTGTCTCTCAGTAAATAACCATTGATATTGATACTTCAGATAAAAACCAAAAAGAAGTCCACTATATTCTAAACAGAATCTTATACAAATTGTACAGCAAGCTTCATAATTTATTTTTAAATTTTATATTATAATGTTTTTAAAACAACCTTTATCATCAAGACACCAAAGCTATACCTCCAAATTACATTCCATCACATGCTGCATAGCTAGAAAGATGAGAAGATAAAGAGGAATCTTAAAAAATAATCATGATTCATGATATAGTAGTATATACTGTTTGTGTTGAATTTCTCTCTGTAAAGCGTCTGCTTGGATACTACCAGTGATTAAAAACTTCAAAGTTGACATCGCCTCACTTATTCTGGAATATATCTAATAACTTCAGAGCATTTTTTCCTTATATTACTGAGGTAAAATATTTTATGGTTGAAATATACAAGTGGTGTTATCAGCCCAGCTGAATTTAGATCAGTCTCCTAGCTATGACCTTGGGAGATTTTATTAACCTTTTTAATTTATTATTTCATTTGTTTTACATCTAGAAAGACTATTGAGAATTATAGCTATTGTTTGTAAATCCCTTGCTATGTCATGAGAGCATTCAGTCAATTACAGATAATTTAATTATAGTGTATATGATAATATGAATTCTATTACTGTTAAACTCTTAACTCTTGGTCTGAGTTCTTTTTGTTGGGGGTCCAGTACATGCTTGAAAAAGAAAAGGACTTAGACTATCAGAATGAAAACATGAATGCATTCCTCCTTCTAGCAAAGGCCTTTTAGCAAAACAAGCAAACAAACAAACAAAACAAACAAAGACAAACTTTAAACATATTCTGTTGGTAAAACTTTATGAATGTTTTGCTCAGGGAGATATCAAGATAGTTTGGGAGTATAAATTATGTCTACCTAGGGATCCTGGATTAGGCTACTCTGAGGAAATGACAATTCAATTGAGATATAGATAAATGAGTTGTAACTAGGTGAAGAAGTTAAAATGTGTGTGTGAGTGGGAAGAAACAACAACAACATTACTTAAAGCTGTAATTTTCAACTTTAGCTACATATTAGAATTATTTGGGAGAGTTTTAAAAAATACATCTGTATAGATAGCACCCAATTTCAATTAAATCTGAATCTTCCTAGATGGAACCAGGCATGAATAACTTTTTAATGTTCCTCAAATGATCCCACTCTGCAATGTATAGCTAATTTTCAGAACCACTGAGTTAAGGGAATAAAAAAAAGTATAATTTTAAAGAAACTAGGAAAGTATTTCAGTTGCACCAAAATATAGAATGGAAAAAGTGTTAGACAAGTGAGCACAAATGTCAAGTTTAATCTTTATTCATAAGAGTATTTCTTTTATTCAATAATGAATAAAATATATTATGTTCTCTTTTATCACATTTATAACTCTTAATAGCTTTGTATATTTTCCATTATTATAGCATTTCATGTCTTTTCAATATTCCATTTTCTTTATTCTCGATATGTTTTTTTAAGGATATTTGTATAGTGTGTTAAACAGAATATATCATAGTGCCCCATGTTGGGTAAGAACAACAGAGAATAATGCAATATATTCACCCCACTTGTCCCCAGCTGACAAATGTGTTTGATACTTAACAAAGAATGTTATAATGATTGTAATAAGCTTGAATCAGCAGAATACTGTAGAAAGAGTACCAGACCTGAAGACCAGAAACCATGTATCTGAAATAACACCTCACAAAGTGAATTTGGAAATTTGGACCTAGCCACCCATTTAGTGTGAGATACGTAAAGGAGGGAAGTGCTATGAATACCTCTTTGGGGTAGTCAGATTATGACTTCTGAGAAATTTTTTGTTGTCGTTGTTTTTCTCCTTAGTTTTCTTTCTGTAACATGAGGCACTTTCTCTTGGCTTCTTTGCAATATTATAAGTTTAAATGCAGTTTATACAGTGTTAGCACTGAATGGGATTATAATGAAGATAAACTAATATAAACATGTTTTCTTAATCAGATCAGTTCATCTCAAACTTTCTCTTGAAAAAATATATTTTTTGACCTTGTGAAAGATAATTGCTCTCATTAGGTCTTTGACTTCGACTCTATAAAGCAATAGACTATTAACAATGCTGTAGAAATTGTGGGATTGTTATGGAAATATAATTGATCATGCTTTTATAATGCTTTGAAACATACTTTAAAGACATGTTATAAGATAGTACAGACTATTAAGTATATTTTCTTCTGTGACATACATAATCATTATTCATGTTTGTTTTCTTTGAAAATATTTTTTAAGCACTTATATCCTGGGGACTGTTCTAAGATTTTACATTTGTTCATTAAGTTTTTCATTAAAATTCTATATTATTAGTGTCACTTTACAGATAAGGAAACTCACACAAGAGAAGAACTATGTGTTGTCCACCAACATATAGTCGGAAACACTACTTACCGCACTGTATGCTTCAGAGTTCATGGGACTATTTCTATTTTAAGTTTACTTTCTGCTTGAATCCTTTAAACATTGAGTTTAAGAAGAGTCTGTTTGAATTATTGATAAAGAAAGATTAGCCACTGTATGTCAAGTGGGGTACTAGTCATTAGACTAGTGATGGATTTGAAAATATGCTCATTTCCTTCATGCAACCTGCATTCTAGTAGAGCATCAACAAAGCAAATAGATGGCATAAGTAGTACAAAAGAAGTTGATTATAGGTGAGGATATATAACATTTTAGGTGGTGTTTATTTGACATACAGTGATTAAGTAGATGTCTCTAAAGAGAACTACTTAAAATAAGATTTAAAGGGCAAAAGTAAGAAATGCCTACAAGAAATAGCAAAAGGCATTTCATCCAGAGGAAACATATTCGAAGGCTTTGTGACTGGTGTGGCTGTAGCAAGGTCACTGGGGAAGGCATGAAATGGGATGTGGTTGAACCATGCATGGCCTTAAAAGAACGTCGTAAAATATTTGATTTTTATTTTCATTCAAACAGGAATCTATTCAAAGTTTTTTATTGTTAGTTTATTTTATCTTATTGTTTTATTCAATAAATTATCTTTTCTCTGAATTTTATAAATTTTCTTCAATGATAATTTTATAATCAGAAAAATATTGCAAGGCCTCTGATTATAGCTTAGACATGTAAAGAGTTTGGGAATCATCACTCTCATTAGAATAGAAAAAGATGAACAAATTGAAAATTAATAACTTGGAATCAATAGAGAACTAAACATAAAGCAAACTACCACCCGAAAATCTGGACAACATGATGCATTCAGAGACATACAGACCTAATTACATGGAACAGAAGTTGCAAAAAGTCACAAAATGGAACTCTTAAATGGCAATTTTGACAAATTTCTGGAAGCTCATTATAGTTGGACATATGACAGAAATGTCCCTGGAGTCATAGCCTTAGAGGAGCCACAAACTTTTATGGACATTATCTCCAGGAACCCCATCAAGTTCTCACAGTGAAGATCCAAGAAAGATTCCTTCAGAGCTCTGGCAAGGAGAATGGAAAGGTGGCCATTGTGAAACATCCTGGTTTTTCTCCATAATTCCAAGACAAGGACTTTGAGCTTAGAAAATAGAATCCTCCACACATTAGCCCTCTAGTCTTCACATCTCACTTAGAGTGGAAGAGCACATAATCAACGAGGAAGATGGCTTCAAGGAAATAGACTGGAAATGATAAGCTAGGGAAATGAATGGGGGCAGGGAACACACACACACCAAAAAACAAAACAAAAACAAATAACAACAACAAACACACACACACACATACACACACACACACACACAACACACACCAGATCATTGGAGAAGGGATAGAAGCTCTAGTAAAGACCATGACTAAGATGGCCTTAAAATCCCCTTAGCCTGATTAAACGATAATCAGGCTTTTTTTTGACTCTTGGCCTCTGACTGCTTTTTTCTTGTAGCACTTAGTTTATAGAGCTTTACATTTTTTCTCTGTCCTTTTAGGATATCAATCTTAAAAAAAAAAAAAAGAAAAAAAATATATATATTAAATCTTTTCAAAAGTCTCTTGCCAGGATTTTCTCAAGGAGCTGGGAACCACCCCATTGAAATATAATCATTATTAAACTGTAGGGAGGTTATTGAATCTTTCCATGGCTCAGTTTCTTCATGAAAGTAATAATAGATCTAATTCAGTGTCTATGACTATCCAATATTATTTACACAGTCAACAATAAAAGCCCAGTAAATGGTGGACCGTATTATTAGAAAATATTTTAAGGGAGACAATCAACCATTCATGTATATGGAAGGAGAAACTAAATTCAATCTCATTATATTTGGCAGAGGCTTTAACCCACTGAGCTACCCAGGTGCCCCATCAATTTCATTATATTTGGAAAAATAAATATATAATATATAAAATCTATATTGTAAATATAATACAGACAGCTAGGAGTTTCAGAAGCAAAGGAATCGAAGGGCTAAAGTTTTAGAAAAGAATGCAAAGAACTATAGAGAGTTGAAATATATTTTCAAATTACTTTTCCTGAAGAAGATTTAATGATCCTGGGATAAGCCAAACAGCCTCTGTAAAGAAAAACAGAGTTTTAGTTGTTTTGTTGTGTTGATTTAAGTATATTTAAAGTTTGCAAACTGATAGGTGATATGATAGAAAAAATAGATGTGGAAATGAGTCAAAATTTTTGCATGGTTAAGTCTTGGACAGAAGTATAAATTAACCATAGATTCAGCCTTAATAGAACTGCTGATTCCCATCTGTCTCTGATAGGATTAGGTTAAACATCCCCCAGTATTTCTGCCAATCTTAATCCTTCTTAAAGATCATTATCTAGATCCTCAACACTTTTTACATATGAGTCCCACCATTCAAGCATTCAATCAAAGCTCACTAAGTATGCCAGACAGGCTTTTTACAACTGCAACTGAAAACTTATAGTAGAAGTAGACCTAGAGGTGATGTATACATTTGCATAAGCAGATAAAAACTTTATATAACTTTGATTAGTATATTCAGGATAATAAAGGAAAATCTGTAGAAAATAGGCAAAAAGATAATTTTACCAGAGGATTGGATTCTAGAAATAATAATGAAAATAAACATCTTTAAAAACTGAAAAAAAAAAAAAAAAACTACAGCTAAATAACTCATTATGTAGGGTTAAGAAAGCCAGAGTCTCAGGATTAGTGAACTAGAATTCAGGTTGCTAGAAATTTCTAAACTGAAAGAAAAAACAAACAAACAAACAAACAAACAGAAAATAGAGAATGTACTGAACAGTTCTAGCATAAGAAGAAGCAGAATTAGGCATAGACTGGAAAAGGAAAGAATAGGTGGAACACTTACTGGATAAATTACTTTCCAGACTAAAAGAAAATATAAAATAAAAAAATATGAAAATATTCATATATTATATATTATGTGAAATAATATATAATAATATAACAATATAATATGAAGAAAATAGTAAGACCTCTTTATAGTCCTCAAAATTATTTCTTTTTAAAAAATCCCCTTCAAAATAGAATATGAAATGATATCATGTAAACAAAGTTTGAGAGAATCTGTTTCATGTAGAGCAACAGAACACTAAATGCACAGTATATTAAAAGGAGATTTATAAGAAATAAAGTGATAGCAGAAGGATTGAGGGAAACAAAGAAGAATGAAGAACAAGTAATAAGTACATATGTGACATAAAAATCTCTTTGTGTATATAAATAGGTATATATCTCACATATGTGTTTTATATATATAAATGCTCATTTAAAATATATGTAGACATAAACCATATGGAAGAAATAACAAACTGGAAGACAAGGGCCAGTGGATTTTGTATTCTATAGTTTTAGTAGTATTAGGGAAGTTATAAAAGTGAATGTTTTTATTATACTAATAAGGTCAAGAATGTATGTTGTAACTCCAAGGTAACCATTGAAAAAAACAGTAAAACAGTATATAAGTTAATAGATAAAAATCATAACAAGTATTCTCAAGTCAAAAGAAGGTAGTGAAGGAGCAAAAAAAAAAAAAAAAAACCAAAAAACCAAAAAACCAAAAACCCAAAAAGTTAAAATAAAAATTGATGTATAAGAAACCCACCTTAAATATAAGAATAGATACAACTAAAGATGGCTGGGTGGCTCAGTGAGTTAAGTGCCCAACTCAGGATTTCTGCTCAGATCCTGATCTCCTGGTTGTGAGATTGAGACGCATGTGGGGATTTGTGCTGAGTGTGGAGCCTGGTTGTGATTCTCTCTTTCCTTCTCCCTCTGCTCCCTGTGCAGCACTCCCATGCTCTTTCTCTCACTCTCTAAAATTAAGATAAAAGAAAAAAAAATAAAGAATAGCCAAAACTACATGTGAAAAGATGGAAAAAGATATAGCATACAAACACTTCTAAAAATATGTTTATGTATCTATACTATTGAAGGAAGCAGCATAAAGTAGATGTTCACATTGATAAATATAAAAATTTCCCCAAGGAGGTAGCAGTATTCTGAATCTGAATATACTGAATAGCAGTTTAAATACATGAAACTGAAGGTGTTAATAAAATAAATGGACAAATCCACAATTGTAATAAGAAACTAACATACTCAATAGGTAAAATAGATCATAAAAATTCAGTTGTAGCTCAATAGACCTGTACAACAAATTCAATATCACAAACAAAATGTTGAGCAAAGAAGCCAGACATATAACATGATTCCTTTTAAATTTCAAAAGCAGGTAAAATTTATCTATGGTCTACCAAGGGAAGGGTTAATCTTGAGTGGATGAACTCTTGATTGAACACGACCATAACCCATTATGATTATAGAGGCCACAAGAACTCTTGAGGTGTGGGGCATTTTCTGTCACTACCCATGGTACTGATGATATGGAAGCATTCACGTGAATAAAATTCAAGTTGCACAATTGATTATGCAACTTATACGTTACATTTCTACAGAACATTTTCTTGAAAACACCCACAAATAAACACACTGCATATATGCAAAAATCATTTCATGCTTAAATAATACAACAACAGCTTGCTTTTGAGATGGAAAAGAGCCAAAGTATATCCAGCATTCTGAGAATTTTGGAGAAATGTCAGGATACTGTCAGAATTTGTTTTGAAAGCTTTTCTTTGTATTACTCATATCAATATCACATTGAGCCACCAAAATAATTTTAAGGACATAGCTTGATTCTCTTTCCCACCCTAGGAAGAAGGAAGACTTAATTGTCTCATCAAAATTGCTTAGAAGGGATGCTTGGGTTGCTCAGTCAGTGAAGCATCTGCCTTCAGCTCAGGTCATGATCCCAGGATCCTGGGATTGAGCTCCATGTCTGGCTTTTTGCTCAACAGGGAGTATGCTTCTCCCTTTCCCTTCCACCTCTCCCTCTGCTCCTGCTCTCTGTCTCATAAATACATCCATGCATACATACATACATAAAAAACTTGGAAAATCTTTTTTGCCAGAGGAAAAACAGTCAGTTGATGTTCTAAAAACACATTGGCCAAACAAAATAATAGCTATTACATTTCAGCTCTCTCCCTCCAATCGCATATCCACCCATTTCTGTTTGTTTAAACACAATGCTTGATTCTCCTACCTGACACGATGTAATTATTTCATATAAATCAAAACCCCACTCAACTCCTTCTCAAAGGAGAGAAGAACCAAAGTTCAATTACTGCTGGAAGTTGAGAGTCCAAGATCTTTAAGCAGTGTTCATTTCTTCTTGTTTTGAATTACTATGTATCTGTTTTGTACATGTCTATAAACAATGAATTTTGAAACAATGAAAAGATATTTTTAAAAATTAAAAAAATAAAATAAAAATGAAATGGAATTGGGATTATAAATTTAGGAGCTATCATATGCATATGATATGCATAGATTTTTAATTAATGGAAGTAGATAATGTCACTTAGGGCTGAGTATAAAGAGAAATTTGAGGATTTACTCCAGGAGCACACCAAATTTCAGTGGTTCAGGGTAGCACAATCAGACAAAGAGAAAGAATTTCCAATAGAATAGTAGAAAATCAAACTGTATTAACAAGAAAACAAGTAAATACATGCTTTAAGGTTGCATGATCAACTATTCTAAACACTACTGAAAACTGACTATTCCTTTTATTAATTTAGAGTCTATGGTTGATCTTGACATATCCATTCAAGTAAAACACTTGGTTAAAAAGTCAGTGTGTGAGGCTGAGAGGATGGAATGTGGTCAAGTGAGACCATGAGCATTTACAACCCAAAGAGTTAACAGTAAAGAGAGGATATATGGATAAAAATCTGGGATTAAAATAAACACACATATTAAAATAATCCTCCCATATCCTCCATCATTTATACACACTATGTATCAGTCAAATTGGAGAAAGCAGTGAAATGAGATAATTTATACCACTGGTATCTTTGCAGAATTGGTGGCTCCATCACATTAATTTACATTTTTTAAAGACTTTATTTATTTGAGAGAGAGGGACAGTGGAAAGGAGAGGGAGAATCTGAAGCAGACTCTGCACTGAGCACACAGTCTGATGCAGGGCGCAGTCCCACAACTGTGAGATTATGACCTGAGCTGAAACCACGAGTCTGATGTTTAACAGATTGAGCCACCCAGATGCCCTCTGATTTACATTTGTGGTAGTGATAGAGAACTGGCAGTTACCACTTAGTGATGTTTACTATAAAAATCATTAGCACGGTCTAGGGATTTGCTATTTTTTAAGTACATCTACTCTGACTACACATTGCAATGGAGAAATGTATCATGTGATTGGCCTCTGCATACTACCAAGCCTACTAGGAGTTGGGCTTGGATCAAAACTCTCCTTAACACTTCTGGACAATTACTTCTATCTAATAAGTTATGAGGAACTCAGGTATCCAGAAACTAATGTTGATTTAAAAGTATTTTCCATTAGGGTGTTTTCCTTCTGTTAATACATACACACCCAGCTAAACAGCCTCTGGACATTTGGCTGAATGTTTGAAATGGCATGTAACATGTTTTTTTACACTAGTATTATAGGGTCTTTCCTTAACTTTTTCAGCTTTACCTGGGTTCTGTCTGGGACTGTGGATTGACTCTAAATAATTCAAATGTGGGGGATGGATTATTTATTTTATTGGCTCAAGTCAAACCTATGTTTACATTATCTTAAGTGTTTTATGGTTGTTTCTTTTGTCACTTGTTATTCAAAAATTGGCTTCCATCTATTTTGGCCCTATAGTGCCAGTAGACTGAACCATTCTGATACCACTAAAGTGCTGCCTTTTTTGGTAGTGGTGCCTTTTCTCTGATGGCACTCTTCCTATCTAACCTTTGCCACTCTGAACTCTGTGATCTTTATTAAAAATAGCTCATTTCAAATGGCAGTCTCATACCTGTCTCACAACCACAAAGTGCTATTCATGGTATGGTTTCAGTGTTCTCTATATTTTATTAAGTTAATTTATCAATTGTTTATTAAGTGCTACTATATACCAGGCTGTATTCTAGACACATTCAATAGTGAACCAAAGCGGGGGGGAAGCCTTGTTTTCATAGAGTTTACATTCCTTTTGAGAAACTCAAATAATAAAAAATAAAGTACAGAGTATGTCAAAAAGTTACTATATGTGCTTTGGAAATTTGAAAAAAAAAAAACAGAGAAGGCAGGAAGGCAGTGAGAAGTATTGGGAGAATATGATATAATTTTAAATGAGATGTACAGGAAAGATCTCACTGAAAAATATGGCATTTAAAGCATAAAAAAGCTCTGGAGATGAGAAAACAAGCCACATGGGAAATGGGACTGTGTGTGGCAGGGAGGGGTACCAAAAGTAACATCAAATGCCAAGACCCTGAACTAAGACTTTCCTGGAATGTTTGAGAAAGAGTAAGGAGTCAGGTGTGGTTGGAATTGAAGGAGAGAACAGAGTTAAGTATGTAAGGAATAGAGGTTGGGGAATAGATCAGGCTCAATTCATCCTCATTTTCTTTCCATTACCATCTCATCTCTATCTTGGGAAGTTTTGGAAATTTTGTATGACTTCTCCAAATGGACACTGGGACTAATGAAAGGGTTGTTCAGCATTTCAAAGCTTTTATAAATGTTTCTTTGACTTGCCTTGAGAAGCCACATATATAAACTTTCAGATTTTTTTTTTTTCCTATCCAGGCAATTTTGTGTATCATCACTGAGTAGTATTCCATAAATAGATGTACTACAGTGTAATTAGTCACCATTGAAGCATATCTGGCTGTTTCCTGTTGAGTCTATTATGAAGAAAGTTGCTACAAACACTCAAGTAGAGGATTTTGTGTGATCATTACCTTTGTTTCTCTAGAATACATGTCCAAGAATTCAGTTACTGAGATACATAGTATTTGCAGGTTTAATTTTTTAATAGCAACTGTCAAACTTTTCCAGGAAAGTTATACCATTTTACATTCTGGAGAGCAATGTATGAGTAATCCATTTTGTCAGCAAACTTACCAGCATTTGATGTTGTCCCTATTTATTTTAGCCAAGAGATAACTTAGATAGGAGTCTAGACTGCTTGAGACAAGACAAGTCATATTTTTAAAATAATATACTGCATCATTTCCAAATGGTTTTAAGTTTATAGAACAATTGAAAAATTTTCATATACCCTCTGTAGATCTTTATAGGCAGATAACATTAGAGGGTACTTCAGCAATTTCCAAATGATAAATTCACTCCAGCAGCTTAACCTCCCTAAGGCATTAAAATCCTTCCTCCACAAAACTCTAACAAATTTCTGTTAACTTTATGTTATAGGAGTAGTCATTGAGTCCACGTTTATAGAACTAACCCAGAAAATATAAAATCTTTGTCATACTTCAATACTAGCATATTAAATTCAGATTTTCAGATAAGTATACTCATACTGATACATATAACTCAAATGAAAGTATTTTTATCTTAAGTTCTCAGTCTCAGAATCAGTTTCTAGTTGTATGCCCCACATTTTGCCTGTATATGAAATGTTTTCATTTTTCTGTGTAACTTCTTCTATATTAAATTTTGACTTTTAATTTATACATTGATACATGCTGATATTAAAGTTTAGTTATAGATTTGTATAAATGAGAAGTGGAGGTGAACTTAACTTTTTGCAACCTAACACTCAATAGACAATTAGGCAGAATGATTACTGAGACTGAGGCACCATCATTATGCAGGAGGAAAAAAAAAAGAACTGGTAAGAAAATCTCATTAATCATGTATGTCTTTGGTTTTTGAATAATCCCATGTATTTCCATTTCAAATTATGGAGTTCTGGTGTTTCTAAATCACTGTCTTATTCTTTATTTACTAAGGTTTTAAATGATGTGAATTCAACTGATGCCAAAATCTAGCTTAGTATTCCAGGTGTGAGAGAGAATTTATTTTGATGTTCTTTTAAACACCCTAGAGCCTGAGGCAAACATTTAGACACCTGAGTTTGTCACTCTCTTTAACTTGACAGAACTCTTATATTCTTTTCCTGCAACAGTCCTCTAATTCTTCACAATCTTGATAGCAATCTATGGCAGTGGTCACTTGGCTCCCCAGGCCTTGTTTATAATAGGTGTTTCATAAATAATGCTCACTAATGACATTTTAGTTAAACATTTTGCTCCTTGATGACATTTACTGCAAAAAATCCACCCCTCCCACCATTACACGTGTAATTTCATGGCCATTGAGCCCAAACCACACCAACTGCTTGATCACAAATTACCTCTTCCTAAATTCTCTCTGGTTCCAGTTCTTGACACTTGTTTGTGTTAATTTTTATATCCATCAAGTCTTTTATAGGTAAGTAACTGAAACCAATGCTAGCTGAGTTCATGAAAGGAATATTGTATTAGAATTCCCCAGAGAAACAGAACCAATAGAATATGCAGAGAAACAGACACAGAACTCCCCTGAGAAACAGAATGTATAGCATATCTATATAGGCTATCTCTCTCTCTCCTGTTTGTGGAGGCTGCCAGTCTAATCTGAAATTTATAGGGGAAACCAACAGACTGGATATATTGGGAAGAGCTCCAGTCTCTCTAGTCTGAAGACAAAATTCCTTTTTCCTTAGGAAGCCTCCAACTTTAGTCTTAAGACTTTCAATTGATTCAGTAAGGCCCATCTGCATTATGGAGTATAATCTGCTTTATTCAATGTACTGATTTAAATGTTAATTACATCTAAAAAGTACTTTCTCAGCAACATCTGGATTGGTATTTGACCAAGAACTGAGTGGCATGACCTAGACCAGCTGACATAGAAAATTGACTATCACAAATATATTAGAATATACATGTAGCTTAAATATTGCAAGGGGGTTTAAAAGTCAGGTGCAGGAATAGAAACCAGGCTGAATACTGGAAGCTTTAGCATGTCCACCTATATCTACCTATATTTGATTCCTTAGGGACTTAGGCTATCCATAACTACCAAAGGCATTATGGACTGTCACTGCTCTGGTGCAAACTTCATCTTCTTTGAACTACCAAAGTAGTGAACTACTCTGCTTGACCTATATGCACATTAGCACTAGGAAGAGACTTTGTGATCTTAGATTTCTTTTATAATTTCAGTTATTCCAAGATTTGTTTAATATAAACATCAATAAATTACTATATTTCAGAATGCTATTAAATATTATGGATATGACAGATTGAAACAAAGATCTCTGATCTTCTGGAACTTGCACTGTACAAGGAAGTAATAGACAATAAGCAGAATAAATACACAGATAAGTGCCATAGAGATAAATACATAAGGGAATGTGACTGTTAGTCTACTGCATTCAAAACTGTAGTCTTACTGTGAAGGTGATATTGCATAAAATTTTCATGAGGAAATGAAGGAAAAATGAAATTATTTGTGTTGAGAATCTAGACTGCTTGAGAACTGGTAGGACACGTTAAAGACTTGGCTCTTTCCTTATGAGCTAGGACAATATTTGAGGGTTTGACTAGGAGGAGTGACAGGACTTGTGTGTTTAATAGAATCCCTCTGGTTGCTGGATAGAAAATGCTGAAGGGAAACAAGAGCCATAGCACTGAAAACACTGAAGTGGGCATTCTGATATGATAGGAAGAGAGAAGTATTCAGATCAAAAACATATTTTGAAGGTAGGAACATCAGCACTTGTTGCTGAACTAGATGTATGTCTGTATTAAACAGTCAGAAGCTATTCTGAAGCATCTGTCTTGAGGAACTGGAAAGATGGAGTTGCTCTAAATTATGAAGAGTGATTTTCAGAAGTTCAATCTTGGGCTTGTTAAATTTGTGATGCCTGTTAGAGGTACAAGTAGAGAGATTTAGTGCGTAGATACCCATTTCTGTAATCAAGGGTAGAGACCCAGGCTTGGCAAAGAACAACATACAGGTAGATGCAAAGGCCAAGGAGCTAAAGGAGGTCACCAAGTAAGTAAATATAGATAGAGAGGAGATCCAAAGGCTAAGTCCCAAGTTATATCTTGATTAAAGACTTGGAGGAAGAGGGAGATACAGCAAAGAGGCTATAAGAAGTCATTTACATAGGGGTCACTTATATAAAGTAAGAAACAAAGTGTTCTCCCCTTCAGTATTATCCACTCAGCAGCCAGAGAGATTTGTTAAACATAAGTCATAAAAATCTACTTAAAATCCTCAAATATAACTCCATCTTTTTCAGAGAGTGTATTCAAAAGAAAAGAAAGTAATTGTTCTTTAAAAGGCCACAGAGAAAACAATGAGAACAAACAGTGAAATGCTTGGTTTTTAGCAAACCGATAGTCATTGTTGATGTTGACAAGAATAGTTTCAGTGGTGTCAACAGAAAAAAATCCTGATTGAAATGGAGTCAAGAGAAATTGGAGAGAATTTAGTCATTGTGTTCAAGCAAATCTATCAATGACTTCTTTTAAAGGGTAGTAGAGAATGAAGATAGAAGTTTGAAAAGGTGAAATGTAATTAAATAAGGCTCCTTTTCACAGGGGAGAAATCATAATAATGATCCAGTTAAGAGAAAAAAAAATGGTGACACAGGGAGTTACGTTAGCATTGCTGGAGCGATATTCTTGTGTTAGCAACTATATATGTGACCTCATGTGAAAATAGAAGGTGAGAGCTCGGTTAAAATCAACAGTTCATGTATAGAGATAAGAAAAAAAAAATGGAAAGAATTTATGGGCAAAGATTCAGGTAGGTTGCACATTAATCTCAAATCTGTCATGAGTGTGTGCGATTGGAAGAATCTAAGTCAACAAATCTTTACTGCAAGCTAGATTGAAAACCCAATTATTTTGCATTTTTGGCTTCCAGGGTAGGAACTGGTATCTAACTTCCATAGTAATATATCAAAGAAATCTCCAAGGATAAGAATGTAGTTCAGATTCTGAAAGACAAAATGAGAACTGTTTTTTATAGTTACTGTCTTTTACAGAGGAGCACCAATTTCCCAGTTTTGGTTCTTGGTCTTTTCCTGATTGGATTAAAGTTAGTTTTTGATACCCTTCCAGGGCTCCTCTCCCTACATTCAGAACGAGACCCCAGGCTGTCCACAGCCCATGGTTTTACTGCCCTATTTTTATTGAACTATTTTTATTGAACTTCCTTTTCTAACACTTACTTGTTTTTAACCCAAGGAACTTCTTTTAATATTTACAAATTGTTTATAATTATTCAATTTATATTCTTTACTTTTTTAAGCCAAACCATTACTGTTAATATTTAAATATTATCTACAATTATTCTATATTTGAGACACATAGAATGACTTAAGGGTCATCTAGTAGACTGGAAAATTTGGTGATTACTGTTGTTGTTGTTATTAATCACCAGATGTTCCCTGGTGATAAAACTTTTACTAAGCTTAGCAAATTTTTTTTTTTTTTTAACTGAAGGTCACCAGCCAGAATTTCAAGGATTCATTTATTGGCTAGTGAATTTCCTTAACATAAGGTAGCATGAATTTATCTTCTATACAGTGCAGAATTTCTCCTGCTTTACACGCTTAATGGATCTTGGCTTGAAGTCTTGTTCAAAATATCATGTATTTTGTCATTATGGAACAAACTAAACATCCACAGCTCTCCCTAATCTCTATTTAAAACCAATCTTACCTAGTAAGTTGGTGGTGGTATGCATGTGTCAGAGAAAGGATATTACTATGTTCTGTTGGAGATTTTGTAATTATATTTTCTTGTATTGTCTTTTGGCTTTTCCCTGGTTTGCTGTGAATCACTAATCAATGAATACTTCACTCTCGCCTTTTTTCAACTGTTCAATATATTGCAAATAATTCTGTGATTATCTGGCAGGTATACTACTCTTTCACCTGGTTTGAGCACTAACAGATTTTCTTCATACATTTTTTCTTCTTTTGTATATCCTTTCTCTTTTCAATAAGAATTCCCCAACCAGCAGGCTTGATATCAGAGAACAGTGTTACTGAGAAACTCATGGAATGCACTAATGATAAAAATTGCAGCTGGTAAGAGCCAGGTATTTTTGACTTAGAATTCATTATAGGTTTTATTTATAGTAAAACATTTCATATTTTAGTGGATTTTTTCCTTTAATTTTTTAATTTATTTAGTGGGGGAGGGACAGAGGGAGAATGTAAAAATCACAAGCAGACTCTGCACTGAACAAGGAGCCCTATGAGACTCAATCTCACAACCCTGAGATCATGACCTGAGCAGAAATCAAGAGTCAGATGCTTAACTGACACTCAGGCACCCCATATTTTAGTGGACTTTTTAAGGTTTATCAACTGTGATGCCAAAGGATCCATTTTATAATTATTTACTTTTGTAGTCAACATATTTTTATAGAAACATAGGCAAAATGTAGAAATCAGAAATATTCAAGAGTCTCATGCTCTACCAACTGAGCTAGCCGGGCGCTAGAAATTGGAAATATTTAGAAAAATAAGTTATTAAAATATAAATATATTTAGTCTAAAATCAGTGTTTTTGTTGTTTTTCCGATGTACATTTCAAAAATAGCACTGTAGTACTTAAACTTCATTTTGGCCATCATAAAGCTGTTTTAGGGGGACCTGGGTGGCTTAGTGGGTTAAGCCTCTGACTTCGGCTCAGGTCATGATCCCAGGGTCCTGGGATCGAGCCCCACATCGGGCTCTCTGCTCAGCGGGAAGCCTGCTCCCCCATCTCTCTCTGTTTATTGCTCTGCCTACTTGTGGTCTCTCTCTGTCAAATGAATTAAAAAAAAAAAAAAAAGTTTGGGGCGCCTGGGTGGCTCAGTGGGTTAAAGCCTCTGCCTTCGGCTCAGGTCATGATCCCAGGGTCCTGGGATCGAGCCCCACATCGGGCTCTCTGCTTAGCAGGGAGCCTGTTTCTCCTCTCTCTCTGCCTGCCTCTCTGCCTACTTGTGATCTCTGTCTGTCAAATAAATAAATAAAATCTTAAAAAAAATAAATAAAATAAAGCTGTTTTAAAGATTTCTATTACATTTTTAAAATAACCTTCACATTCAAGGTGATTTTAGTGATGCTATTAACTATATATATTTACATAATTTATACTTTGTATTATAATTTACAATGTAATTTATAATTTATACAATTATATATAATTAATATCATATATAATATATGACACTTAAATTAACTATATATAGTTATATATATACACATACTTTAATTTGTGACTTTAGAAAATAACATTTTGGATAAATTGTCCAGTTTCTAAATCTACACTAAAATCTTTGATTTTCAGAATAGATATTTATTTCATTTCCACTATGAATTCATAAAGTAATTTTCTACTTTTAAATTTCATTGAACAATGTACTCATCATGATTTCTTTTCTCATATAAAATTTTTTTGTCACTAATCTCTCTAGGTTATAACTACACCTCCAAAGATAAAAAGTCAGTGAAAAATAAATAACAGGCATATTTTAAAAGGCATGGTTAAAATATTAAATTTAATTTAATTAAGGAATGAAATATATATTTGTTGAAAAGAAAAGAACCTTTGAAATGCATGGATCCTGCTACTGTATAGAATCATTAGTGTTCGTGTTACAGCAAATACATTGATTATTAAAGACAGAATTCAGTAAAACTGCAACTATTATAGATAATCCATAACAACTAAAACTTTTCCAATCATTTTATGATGTATTTGTATCAACCAGGTATATTTTTTAAAGAAGTATTCCTTGTCAATGGATTTTACTTCTGTTAGATTTCCTCATTATTGCGTATCAATTATATTCTTTCACTGATGCACTCATTTTCTAACTTTTTTCTATAAAATTTCATGATGTTTCAAGTTATATGATTCATTTAGGCTAGAATATGTAACATTTATACTACATTTAAGGCATTGCTAAGTGACCTTACATATTTATAAAGCATATTTAACATGGAAGAACTGGTTGTATTTTATATTCTGGTGTGAAATGTGAGGTGTTAAAATTTAAATATGTTTGAGAATGAAATAAAGTATGTTTCATATTATGGATGGGTTTTTCAAGAAATACTTTTTATCTTAAAACATTGTATAAGAAAATAAATCCATTTACCTGATTAATTTTTAGCACTTCTGTTAAGACATTCAGTGCTATTTGATCTTTAAATGTGAGTGAATTTATGGAATTAATTAACTGAAATCATTATAGCACTCAAACATTACAGAGCACTTTCCCATATAATTATCTCATTGACCTTATTTGATGTGATATAATAATCTAGCTCTTGACATAAGATTATAACCTTCATGAGAGAATTTTGAATATTCATTTTTTACTATTATGCCATGAATGATGAAGTAAAGAAGTCTGAGGAAACAAAACAAAATATTACAAAACACAAAAATACTCCTTTTCCTCTGATCTGGAATTATTAAACAGAGTGTATTTTCAGATTAATAAATTTTGTTTCACTAATCAAATAAAATGGGTGGTAGATGTTCTCTGTGCACTGAAAAGTCCTGTCAGTATTTAACTTTTTTTTCCTATCAAACTAAGTTAAAACTAACACCTTCTGTGCCTCTTTCCCTGAGGGTGTTCTCTGCCTCTGGATCCTGGTATGCCCATGTCACATGGAAGTGCCAATGAATTAAGATGCCCCCTTGTCTCTTAATCAGAGACAAATAGGAATTGATAAGTGCATATCCCAGGCCCCATGCCTCCACGTGAGTTAACTCAGCTGTGTGCTCTAAATGGAGTACCTTAATTTCAAAGCAGGATTTATCTTCAGTTGTCCATGATAGTAACTCGCTTAATAAGACACTCTATGTTGACTTTCATTCCTTCTCTAATTTCTCCTGTTCTCTCTAGTGTTTCCTGGGAACACCTTATAAATAAACCAATTTTATGAAAATCCTCATATCACAATCTGTTCCTGAAGAAACTCCAAATAATTCAATCAGTTAAGGCAATAAAAAAACTACATCCAAATTTCTGTCAGATAGACTTTAATAATAAATAAACCACTGGGAAATAGGATTGCTTTTTATCTGAGAATATTGGAAGAATTAGACCAGCAAAGAGCATGCCTAACTTCTAATACCTGTCAGAGAAAGTACTAGAAGAGAATCCCTGTCAGATGGGAAGATTCTCTCATAGATCTCTATTTGCTGGAAGCTAACAATGTATTCCACTCATCACTTTTCCCCTTTTGAACAAGTGACTAAAGTACAGTCTAGATTATAAAAGCTGTTGACCTGACTGTAAGCAGTTATTACAGTTTCCTACAATTTTTACTCTAGAAAATAAAATATTAAGAAATGATCCACCTCTCGAAAGATGCCATTTCTTTATCTTAATTCAGTACCATGATAAACTTAAAGTGGCTAGGTGGGATTCTTAATTTCCAGCTTAATGCTTATAATGTTTTGTTTTGTCGCAGAAATTTTTCCTCTTTAATAAAAAAAAAAAAAAAAGAGACCTCTAATCCAACAGAAGTCTTCAGTGTCAAAGAGTAAAATGCTAAGAGAGACTTTTGGGACTAGGGAAAGAAGCCATGTCTTCTTCCACACCCTTGATTCCCAGACCTGTGTATTCTGGCTTTTATGAGAAATGGTACCCTATATTGGTTGCTAGTTCAGGGCTTTTATGATACACAGGATGTGCTTTAGTAAGTGTTGTCACTCAACTAATTCTGTCTCTGCATCTGCAGTAGTTAATTCCATAATGTTAACTGCTTTTTTTTTTTTTTTTTTTTTTAAGGTAATGGATCATTTGTGGGCATGAGCCTGTTTCTTAGGCTGTACTCTTTAGAAGCAGTATCATAGAGAAACAGGTTGGTAAACAATGGACTCAGTAATTTCAGGAATAGTGCTGGTGCAAGAACTGTGGGCAGTAAAACAGTGTATTAAATGAGAAGATATTCTTTACCAAGTGAAAAAATTTCTGTGCAGCAGCGAGATCCTAGATTTTCTTGCCATACTACCATAGATTCCATCAGTAAGAAATCTGAATCCAGGTGGAATTAGACAGTTTATTACTCATAGCCTCATAGGAAGATAGAACTTCATGTTTGTATCAGTTTCTAGTTTCCCTTCCAGTCTCACAGATTTGAATCCAAATGACCTCATATAAATGTAATACATAGAGTTCTTTGTTAAAGCCAGAGAACACTGAGCTTAAAAGTGGACTGAGAAAACTAGACCAATATTTGCTCTGGAGGGGAAGTCTTTTATCTTTGTTATATTGATTAGGAAACAAATCT
This sequence comes from Martes martes, assembly GCF_963455335.1. Classification (NCBI taxonomy): domain Eukaryota; kingdom Metazoa; phylum Chordata; class Mammalia; order Carnivora; family Mustelidae; genus Martes; species Martes martes. The sequence continues at coordinate 114,589,666 of NC_137889.1, forward strand.
GGCCTCTGACCCAGAAGAAAATGCTATCTGTAGCTTTCAAAGCTATTTGCTGTGGAGACATCCTTGAAAGATAGCTTTGAACAGTTGCCATAAGACATGTAGAAGCACTATGAAGCATATCCTTCAACACCTTCCACAATGGAGTCCAGTGTAATTAGCCTATTGCTAGGCACTGATAAATTGTGTCTTACAAGATGATTAGTTTTAGTTTCTGTTTTTTTAAAAGTTGTGTTTTAAAAGCAATTAAAAGGACCAGATACATTGTGATGTGCAGAAGCCTGTATTGTTAGTCCATGCATTATTTCAACAGCAGTCCTGCCATCATTACCCTTTGTCGATGATCATATTGAGGAATGCTGAAGTGGAGAAAGAGACAAAGTGATATCAAGAGTTTGAGTCCTATCGCTTGTCTTCTTATTAAAGGCCTCATCTGCAGGGGATGTTCTTCGCTGGTCATCCTTACACCTTGTTCCCATTATTAAGGACCCATCTTTATGCCTCTTTCCAGTGCCTCTTGTCACTGTCCCTTTAGTGTTGTTCTTTCAATACTTTCGCCAGTCTAACCATTAGTGATTGTCCATGGATTTAAGTGGATCCATAGCTCTGGTCAACTCTAATTATAAACAACCAGACACTTCACAGTCTCATGCTGCAGCATTTCTCAGACATCTGTATGTGAAAAGCCAAAAGAGGCCAATAGGGAGCTGAGGAAAGGTGTCAACGCAAGGGCATTGGGAATATCTGTGCTTCAAGAACTTGATTATGCAACAGAATCTCTTTAAATCTAATCTAATCTATGTTTTACTTTCATTTAGTACTAGAGTGCTGCTGTATATATTCCACATTTTAGTTTGACAGCTCAGTTCACGAGTGGAAGCTTAGATTGCATGACCTTTTAGCAACACAAGTTCAGGAGGCTAGTCTGTCTTTATCTGGCTCAATAACAAGCCTGGGGCTATATATCAGGAATAAAATGGTTATCTGGAGAATCTCATTTTATTGTAGTTTTCCAGAAGCTCCGTATATCGAACATACATACTACAGAAAATATAAGGGGTGTTGTATCTGTTGAGTTTTTAAGTCAAATTGACAAAATTTCTGCCTTGCTTTCCAGGCCTGTTGAAGAATATTCTCTTGCTTTGGGCCCCAGTAAAAACTGGAAAAATTACTCTTCCTCTAAGATGTTCAAAAGATTGCCCCAAGAAGCACAGGCTACAATGTCCAACCTAAATAATCCTGTCAATCTCTCTCTCCCCTATGTATCTGAACAGAAAAATAAGTGGGAAAAATTGTAGTCATGGTAATTCCAAAGTTCTTATGCAAACTAAAATATAAAAAGAACTTCATCCTCATGGAATAAATGTGGCTAATGCTATGTTTCCAAAAATCTATTTTATATGACTCTAGACACACAACATTCCTGACACACACGTACATACACACACAGGCACACACACTTAGGATTAACGAATTGGTGATTCAAATTAATGCATATTGCTCTACAAATATTTTAAAGTCTGGTAAAAAAAAGTTTCTAATCTTGTTGATCGTCTAATTTGGAAAATTAATGAGAACGTAGAAACTTTTATCACTGAAATTCTTATTAATGCATAGCTACTAACTTTGAGATACTTTAGGAAACACAGAATAATAGAAATTGATATTTTTATTGCTACATAGAATTATTCTATGAGGAAACACCTGCAAGCAATTATCCATCTGGTATTTGATACCAGTGGATATCAATCCAGTGGTTTATTAGAGTAATTTGTGGAAAATTGCCTTTACTTTGCCCTAGCACAAATCAGTATGATTATATAAACACAAAGGTGAAAACAGTTTTTTTAAAAAAAATCTATATATTTAATATTTATACTTTTTAAACTATCATTTATTGAAGTGTGTGAGAAGTTTCTCAAATAATGTGAATGGTTAATCTTCAACTAATATTTTTCCCTTTGATAAAATACTTTTTTCAATGGAAGTGAATGCTCCAATGCAAATATACAGTGATTCATTTCCATGAATCAGAGAAAAAAATAACAACTATTCATGATATTCAAAGGCACTGCTAAGTCTTTTTTCATCTTCTCTTTTAAGAGTTTGTGGATCATTGGAACACAACATTCAGAGGCCTGTGAAACTGCCTGAATGATAACTGCTTGTGTGCTTAGTGTTTCAGAATCCCCCTGAATACAGAAATCAATTATGTGAATAGATGCGACCAAGATACTAGGTTTTATGCTCACTGGGATATCACAAACATATAAATTAGATAAAGTTAATCCACAAATGTGTACTTTTATATACAACAATAAATTAATATACATCTATAAAAATGCAAATATAGAAATCAAGACTTGATGAATGATTAAGATTGCTTTTTAACAAATTGATACAATAATTTCAGCTCCATGGAAGATTCTTTCTACAGATGGAAACACCATTGAAGCCAAAATAGGTTGAATTATTTTCACCAGCCATACAGCATTTGTTCATGTGAAAGCTGATTATTCCTGTTAATAAGAAAAGTAAAAGCAATTTTTTTTCTAGAATAAAGTCCTTTAAAGCCATTTATGTAACATAGAAAAATCTATGATTCGTGGTATCAAATAAGTAAAACTAAACTTCTAAAAACTAAATTTTTAAAAAAGATTTTATGTATTTATTTGAGAGAGAGAGAGAGAACGAGCAGGGAAAGGGGTAGAAGGAGAGGGAGAAACATGTGGGACTCGATCCCAAGACCCTGGGATTATGACCTGAGCTGAAGGCAGATGCTTAACCAACTGAGCCACCCAGGTGCCCCCCCCTTTTTTTTCTTTTTAAAGATTTTATTTATTTATTTGACAGAGATCACAGGTAGGCAGAAAGGCAGGCAGAGAGAAAGGGGAAAGCAGGCTCCCTGCTGAGCACATCCAGGGCTTGATCCCAGGACCCTGAGATCATGACCCGAGTCAAAGGCAGAGGCTTAACCCCACCCAGGCGCCCCTTAAACAAATGATTTCAATTTGTAATTTAAAAAAAACACGCAAAACATCTAATCACAGTATAATGTGATTCACTAAAATTTTCCTAAGGAGAAATGGTAGAAGTAAAAATGGCATTACCTTTATTAATTTTAATACTACTGAAGTACCTTTGTTACCTCCTAATCCTAATAATAATACTTGTGCATAATTTCAGCTGACATTTAAAAAAATGAGGAAGATATTATAGCTATTATATAAATGATACTTATAACTTTGTCAGATGCTATCAATTGAACAATACAATTAGAATATATAAAATTATTTAAGTTATACAGTCTTTAATTGAAAAATTTCTAGTATTCCAGACTCTAAAGAACTTACATCTATAAATCTTACTAGAGTTCACTAAAATAGGAAAAAAAAAAAAAAAGCCATGTCCTTAAATATCTCTGAGCCAATTTTCTCTCCACCTTATATTTAGAATCAAAGAACTGTGAGAAAATTCTTGCAATATTTTTAGAATTTTTCTTATCTGACACAGTGGGTCTAACAAATACGTTGTTAAATCACTTTAAGGTCTCAATAAGGATTTTATATTTGTATATTTAACATTATTTTAATCTTAATCCATGTATTAATATGTATCACTTTTGCTGAATGTAATATGATGAGAAATAATTTTATTGTTGAATTTAGTAAGTCCTAGATACTTTATTTTCTCTAATTTCTGCTAGAGACCTAAACTGTTCTTTTCTCCTTCATCCCGCATGGAAATCCCATGCAGAAATCCCCAGTTGGTTACATATTCCCTTTTCTATGTTACCACAAGTGAGATAGTGTTGCCAAAAGTTCTGGCATTACATAATGTGGATCCCTTTTTCCTCCAGACTCTGTCAATATATATATATATATATATTTTTTTTTTTGGTGTCGTTGAGTAATACTCTAATGGTTTGCTCGAGGAGCTTCCAGTTTTTATTTGCTGCCCACTTCCTAATGTCACATATTTAAGTTGTCACATCATCCGATTTCCAATTTCCAACTTCTGTTTGAGTTACCTATTGCTTTGTAACAAGACAGTCAAATTCAGTAGCCTAAAAAAAAAAAAAAAAAAAAATTGTCTCTCACATTTCTGCGAATAAACTGGGTTCAGCAGGGGGATTCTTGCTTGGGTCACCAATATGCTTGATGGCAAATAACAGTGAGTGCTGGTAAGAATATAAAGTGGTCCAGGTGCTGTGGAAAGCAGTATAGTGGTTCTTCAAAATATAAATATGGGACTTCCAGACAATGCACAGCAATTCTACTCCCGAGCATATACCGAAAGGAATTGAAAGCAGAGATAGAACAGATATGTGTACACCTGCATTGATAGCAGCATTATTCACAATAGCCAAAGGGTAGAAACAACCTAAATGTCCATCTATAGATGAAAAGATAAACTAAATGTGATAGATACAGAAAATGGAATATTTTCAGCTTTAAATATATTTAGGAACCTGAAGACATTATGTTAAGTAAACCAAGCTAGATGTTAAGTAAAATAAGCATAAGGACCAATACTATATTGTTCTACTTCCCAAGGACACATATAGTAAGGTTCCACTTAGATGAGGTGACTAAAGTAGTCATAATTCATAGAAACAGAAAATAGAATGGTGGTTGCCAGAGACTGGGGGAGGAAGGAAAGGGGCTCTATAGTTTGGTGGTTATAAAATTTCAGTTTAAGAAAACAAAAAAAAAAAATTTCCAGAGATGCACTGTGGTGATGGTCAAGCAACAATGTTAAGGTACTTAATGTCACTGAATTGCACATTTAGAAATGGTTAAAATGTTAAAATTTGTGTATATTTTATACAAAAAAAGGAAAAATTTTAGATCTATATGTTGTCACATGAAAAAATATTCAAATCATATAGTTAAGTAAATACTTAAAGCAGATAGCATATATGCCAAAAAGTGATAAGCATGTAAATGGGTGGAAAGCACCAAACTGATGAGAGAAGAGAGGTGAGATTTTGCCTTCCTATTTGCTGACACATTACTTCTGTTACAGTGCCACACAGTTGGAATCTCTTAGTGATAAAGTAGTCTTACCTTATTCTTACAATTAAAAAGAAAAATGGCAATGCATAAGTCACTATAATGTAAAATACTTTCTGATAAACACACATAATAACAAGAACATTTTACAAATCATACAACTGTGGGAGAAAAAGAAAATAAAGAAGTGTTTCAGAAAATTCAATAACATTTATTTTTGCACTTTTAAGAGAATGGATGTATTTCCCTCCCTTTCTAATATTCACAAAAATTAGTATGCTAATCAAGAAATATTGACATGAAACTGTTACTTTTCTTTTTGAAACACCCTCATGCATGACCTCCTTTTTGGAACCAAAAAGTTGGAAAAGGGGAAAAAAAAAACACTAGAAGGAAGAGGCTGGAAGCAAAACCCAAGAAATGTTAGGGACTTCGGTGTCATATGAATTATGGAACACAAAATCCCAAGGGACTTCAATATCAAATCAACTTTTGTGTTACATTTGTCTCCATCATGTGTTTGTTTATCTCAGTGAAATAGTTTAACACTAAAAAGAACTAATACTCTTAACTACACCAAATTGTTCTAAACTAAGGCCCTTTAAAAATGAAAATGGGAGCCCTTGATCTATTTGGGTCAGTATCTCTAAGTATCTGGTTGAGCCTTCTTGACCCTGTTTAATCTGAGCACATAGTTCTGTCAATTTGTTTTACATTCCTGCTAAATCCATCTGATATATTACTCTCCTTAGAGAAGCTCTCTTAAGAACTTCAGCTTCCAAAGGATCAGTAGAAACTTGTAGGCCCATACCTATGTTTCTGTATTAGTGGTATCAGGGGTGGAGAGGTTCTGTCAGAAATGGCTCATAAATTTACGTAACTTATATCCTATTAATCACTGTATCAAAGAACTGGTGTTCTATTATAAAACAGCATATAGAAACACAGACATCAAGTTATTTATTGAACTATGGTAACTTTAAGAACAAAACACTGTAATAGCATGTTGAGCATTTATATTATTGTAATTCAAGTTATTTAATGACAACCCTGTCCCTAGATAACAATAATGATGCATTCCAAAAGTATCAAACATACTGCAATTGAAAGCTACTTTCTGAGGAAATAAGAATTACATGATAAGATTATTTCCCCTAAAGGTGTCACCTTGTTCCATTTAAAATGTGGTTCTAACTAGTTCAAAGGGTGGTATTGATGAGGAAAAATCTGAAGTAAAAATGCCACTTTAAACCAAACTTTTCTCAATAGTGCAATCATGAGGCAATTGAAACACAGACATACAATTCCTCCTTGCTCTTCCTCTCTTGCTCTCTCTCATTCTGCTGACTCTTCATATACAATTTTAATTTTATATAGATAAAAGATCAGTAACAAAAGTAGTTATCGATGTATATGTATATCAAAGCCATTCTTAAGTAACCACTTTTTTTTTTTTTTATTTGACACAGAGAGAGAGAGATCACAAGTAGGCAGAGAGGCAGGCAGAGAGAGAGGGGGAAGCAGGCTCCCTGCTGAGCAGAGAGCCCGATGTGGGGCTCGATCCCAGGACCCTGAGATCATGATCTGAGCCGAAGGCAGAGGCTTAACCCTCTGAACCACCCAGGCGCCCCTTAAGTAACCACTTTTAACTGAACAATTTTTGTGCCACACTAATAGAATTTCTCCATGTCTCTCTTCAAGTCATAATAGCTGCTCACAGCATGCTGAATGACTATTGTTATTTGTTATGAGTTGGGGGAAAGCAAACCAATAATCAAGTAATATATATGTCATGGAATTTCAGACTCCATCAGTTAAATTCTATGAATAACTAGAGTCAGTTATATTTGTTCACAAATTAAATCTGTAGGCATTTCAAAAGCAAAAAGAATTCTATTTTTTAAAGCATTACATAATGTTATTAAAAGAATGTGAGTTACTTAAAGAAGGTTTATGATGTAGTAGAGATAACTATAAAAGTTTGAAAAAAATCGTAAAGGCTAGGAGGAGTTTTTAAAAACAGTTTGCAATGTGTGAGCCCTTGTTCTGGCATCTACCTTTGTCCCAAAGGTCTTGAGTAAATACTGTTAGGTCCAGGGTAATTATACTAAGCGTATTCCTCTTGTTAGTAGTAAGTTCAGAAGCGAACTTACCTATTTCTAGCTTTTGGAAAACATTTTGTCACCTTTAAAAAATAAATGAAATCAGAAGAAGGAAGCATTTTCTGTCTTTAAGCATTGTGTGAGAATGTAGCTGCTATAGCACTCCTTTCATCATAAAAGGAAGGAAGCAGCATTATGGAAGATGGCAAAGAGGAAAAGCAGGCAACATTTGAAGACACCTTTAAGTCACCGAATTAACTAAACCCTGCTCTGCTTAGGAATATCTTGTGTTTTTTTTTTTTCTTTTTTCTTTTAAACAATACATGTTATTGCTTGCATTTTCTGTGACTCCTGGCTGAAATGATTCTAATATGTTCATGCATAGTAGAACAGTATTTACCAAAAAGTTGACTGTAAATTAGACTCACTTGGAGTGTAAAAAACAAACAAACAAACAAAAATGATGCCCAAGCTGCATGTAACACAAAGTAAATTATAACCTCCAGGCATCAGTAATTTTAGAATTCTTCAATTTGACTCCAAGGTATAGCCAAAGTTGAGGGGCACTGAGGAGGTGGACAGGTAAGTTTTCTCTGCAATTTTATAGGTCTCTTTCTTCAACTCCCTCTCTCTGGTGAATAATAGGATTGGTTTTGGGGTCTGTGTAAATCTTAATAGTCTTCTCTAAAAATTAGGGGAATAGCCTGCTCCTTTATTTTTTGTTGAAGCCACTTTGCTTTGTCCCACTCTCTCCACCAGCAGGGGCTCTTTGGTGGTTTTCCTTCTGGCAACATCATTGATGGACCATGTTTACCTTCTTAAGAAAATAGTTATTTCTGCTTTTATTAAGTAACATCATTTCTGAAAGCTGTTGTATATTTTTTAGTTGTATATTTTTCAAGTCTGAAAGGATGAAAACATAGGTTCATTAGGAAATAATTAACTTCATTATTTGATAATGATAATTATCCTAAGTGCCTTAAGTCCATGTCAGTTTTTTTGTATTTAAAAATAAAACAAAACAGAACAAAACAAAACAAAAACTAACATGGAGATTTACATGAGTCCCACTGGAGATGAAACCCTGTTCTTACCACCTCAGAAATTTGATACCTCTACTCTACCTTTTATGGAACTCTAATCCCTGTTTTCTAGAAATACCCTAAATAATTAATTCATTGATTTATATTTATATTTTATTTATTATAAATTTATTTATATCTTCCTTTTTGATTCAATAAGACTTTTGGAAGGAGTGTTATGAGGTGTGTTATATTCATGTTGGAATCATTTCATGTTTCATTACATATTATAAAACTATGTATTTATGTCAGGGATACTTAGCTATTTATATGTAACAAATATAACAAAAACTATAATAATAATTATCAATACATATTATGTGTATCAATAAATATATATGAATATACTACACATAAATTAGATAAATTGATAAGATATTTTAGCTAGAGGTTTTTGTCCCCCCCCCAAAAATGAGGTATCCCTCCATTTCTCTTAGGTAAGTTATTTTCCCAAAAATTATTTGGGTAGATTTGCCTTGGTTCCTCTGGCTACTTTAATATTCAGATTATTTTATGCTAAGATATAAAGTCCCAGTAGGCTATTTGATATGTATTTACTTTACAACAGGTAAAAGCTTGTGAATATAGAAGTGGAGGATCTCTACACTTCTGGGTATGTGCAAGGTCAAGTACGATTGAAACCGGATTTATGTATTCATCTTTCTGTTTCTCCTTGCTCAAAGTCAGATGCAGAGTGGATTTGCCTGGTCTTCTTGGCAGAGCTGGCCACATCATGGGAAGAGAGTTAAAAAAAGCCAAATAGACGCTGACTAGGCTGAGGTCCCTCTGTTGACTAGTAGTGTGCATATGTGATGCTTTTCCAGGGGCAGGAGGCCAAGACATTGACCCACAGTAAAGGAAGAGTTTCCAAGTGTACTTCTTTACATCTGCTTTTCAAGTTGGACCTTGAACTCCTCCGAATTAGGGATTATATGGAACTTTTTTGGGGTTCTTTTATTAAATTTCCATGATTCAATGTTGTTTTTGATGAAGAGATATTCTGCAGTAAGCCTTGGTGTCTTTCTTCAATATGTACAGTCCAGCAAAAATCATTAAAATTGTACATTGTAAAAGGCATCTGCAAGACTTTTCCTACTTTAATATTCTTTAGTAATTTATATTTTTATATATTGTTTGTTTGTTTGTTTTATACAGAGTAAGAAAATGGTCCTGTTTCATTCTTTTGTATGTAGCTGTCCTATTTTCCCAACAGCATTTATTGAAAAGACTGTCTTTTCCCTATTGTATATTTTTGCGCTTTTTTGTCATAGATTAATTGACCATATAAGCATGAATTTATTTCTGGGCTTTCAATTCTATTTCATTCCTGTTCCAGTCTTGGTATTTTATAAGTTTCTAGGAAAGCATCCATTTTTTCTGTTTCTGTGGCAATATCATATGCTCTTGATCACTATAGCTTTGTAGTATCTAGTTTGAAATCAGGGAGCATGACAACACCAGCATTGTTCTTTCTCGAGATTGCTTTGGCTATTTAGGGTCTTTTATGGTTCCATGCAAATGTTAGTATTATTTGTTTTAGGTCTATGAAAAATATCATTGAATTTTGATAAAAATTATATTGAGCCTGAGATTCCTTTGAGTAGTATGGACAGGATAAAAATATTAACTCTTCCAAATCATTAGTATGGTATATATTTCCATTTATTTATGTCATCTTCAATTTTTTTTTTTTTTTTACCAGTGTCTTATAGTTTTCAGAATGCAAGTCTTTTACTCCCTTGGTTATATTTATTCCTAGGTATTTTACTCTTTTTGGTGCCACTGAAGATGGGTTTATTTTCTTAATTTTCCTTTTTGAGAGTTCATTATTATATAGGAACATAACAGATTTCTCTATATTACTTTTGTATCCTTCAACACTCCTGAATTCATTTATTCTAATAGTTTTACCATGTAGTCTTTATGGTTTTCTATATATAGTATCATGTGTTCTGCAAATAATGACAGTTTTACTTCTTCACCAAATTGGATACCTTTATTTTTCTCTTCTGATTGCTGCAGTATATTGTTGAATAAAAGTGGCAAGAGTGGATATCTTGGTCTTGTTCCTCATCTTGGAGGAAAAGCTTTCAGTTTTTCACTATTGAGTGTGATACTTGCTCTGAGTTTGTCATATATGGTCTTTATTATGTTGAGGTATATTCTTTCTCTACCCACATTGTTGAAGGTTTTTATCATAAATGAATATTGAATTTTGTCAAATGATTTTTCTTCACTTACTCATATAATCATAGATTTTTGTGTTTTATTTTATTAGGGTGGTGCATCACATTGACTGATTTGCAAATATTGAAGCATCCTTGTATACCTGGAATAAATCCCACTTGATCATAGTGTATGTTCCTTTTAATGTATTGTTGAATTTGATTCACCAATATTTTGTTGAGGATCTTTACATCTATGTTAATGAGAGATATGACCTGTAATATTTTGTTTTGTTTTGCTTAGTTTTGGTGGCATCCTTGTCTGGTTTGGGTATCAGTTTAATATGAGGGATATGGCCTGTAATATTTTGTTTTGTTTTGCTTAGTTTTGGTGGCATCCTTGTCTGGTTTGGGTATCAGATTAATACTAGCCTTGTAGAAGGAATTTGGGAGCATATCTTCTCTAGTTCTTTGGAATAGTTTGAGAAGTTTAGGTATTCTTTAGACATTTGGTAGAATTTACCTGTGAAACCATCTGGTCCTGGGCTTTGGTTTGTTGGGAGTTTTTGATTACTGATTCAGTTTTTTTACTAGTAATCAGTGTGTTCAGATTTTTCATTTCTTCATGATCTTCCTGATTCAGTATTAGAATATTGTATGTTTCTATGAATATATCCATTTCTTCTAAATTGAATAATTTGATGTATAATTGTTCATAATAATGTCTTATTTATTTAATTATTTAAAGTTCAGTTACCCAACATACAGTACATCATTAGTTTTTGATGTAATGCTCAAAGATTCATTAGTTGCATATAACACCCAGTGCTCATCACAACATGTGCCCTCCTTAATAACCACCACCTGGTTATCTCATCTCCCCACCCTCTCCCTTCTGTAACCCTTAGTTTGTTTCCTGGGGTCCAGAGTCTCTCATGGTTTGTCTCCTTCTCTAATTTCTTTCCAATCAGTTTTCCTTCCCTTCCCTTCCCCTGTCATCCTCTGTGCTATTCCTTAAGATCCACATATGACTTAAACCATATGATAATTCTCTTTCTCTGCTTGACTTATTTCTCTCTTGGCATAATCCCTTTCAGTTCCATTCATGTCAATGCAAATGGTAGGTATTCATCCTTTCTGATGGCTGAGTAATATTCCATTGTATATATGAACCATATCTTCTTTATCTATTCATCTGTTGAAGGACATTTCAGCTGCTTCCACAGTTTGGTTATCATGGACATTGATGCTATGAACATTAGGATGTATGTACCCCTTTTCACTACATCTATATCTTTGGGGTAAATGACCAGTAGTGCAACTGCTGGGTCATAGGGGAGCTCTATTTTTAACTTCTTGAGGAACCTCCATACTGTTTCCCAGACTGGATGCACCGGCTTGCCTTCCCACCAACAGTTTAAGAGTGTTCCCCTTTCTCCACATTCTCACCAACATGTGTTGTTTTCTGAGTTGTTAATTTTTGCCATTGTAACTGGTGTAAAGTGAAAGCTCTTTTGTGGTTTTGATTTGTATTTCTCTGATGAAAAGTGATGTGGAGCATTTTTTCATGTGTCTGTTGGCCATCTGCAGGTCTTTGGAGAAGTGTATGTTCATATCTTCTGCCCATTTCTAGACTGGATTATTTGTGTTTTGGGTGTTGAGTTTGAAAAAGTTCTCTACAGATCTCAGATACCAGCCCTTTATCTGGTATGTCATTTGCAAATGTCTTCTCCCATTCCGTGGGTTGCCTCGTAATTTTGCTGACTGTTTCCTTTGCTGGACAGAAGCTTTTTATCTTGATGAAGTCCCAGAAGTTCATTTTTGCTTTTGTTTCCCTTGCTTTCAGAGACATGTCTTGAAATAAGTTGCTGTGGCCAGTGTCAAAGAGGTTATTTCCTATGTTCTCCTCTATGATTTTGATGGACTCCTGTCTCACATTGAGGTCTTTCATTCATTTAGAGTTTATCTTTTTGTATGGTGTAAGAGAATGATCCAGTTTAATTCTTCTCCATGTGGCTGTACAATTCATTGGACCATTTATTGAAGAGATTGTCTTTTTTTCCGTTGAATATTCTTTCCTGCTTTGGTGGAGATTAGTTGCCCATAAAGTTGAGGGTCAATTTTTGGGGTCTCTATTCTGGTCCATTGATCTATGGGTCTGTTTTTGTGCCAATACCATGCTTTCTTGATGATCACAACTTTGTAATAGAGCTTGAAATCAGGCATCATGATGCAAGCTTTGGTTTTCTTTTTCAACATTCCCCTGATGACTTAGGTCTTTTCTGGTTCTATACAAATTTTAAGATTGTTTGTTCCAGCTCTGTGAAAAATGTCAATGGAATTTTGATAGGGATTGCATTGAAAGTGTAGATTGCAGAAGTGTAGTGTAGATTGTCTGGGCAGAATGGCATTTTAATAATCTTTATTTTTCCATTCCATGAGCATGGAATGTTTTCCTGTCTCTCTATTCCTCAAATTCTTTCATAAGTGTTCCGTTGTTTCTAAAGTATAGATCCCTTACCTCTTTAGTTAGGCTTATTCCTAGGTATCTTAAGGTTTTTGGTGCTATTGTATATGGAATTGATTCCTTAATTTCTCTCTCTTCAGTTACATCGTTAGTGTATAGAAATGCAGCTGACTTCTGTGCATTATTTTTTTTATCCTGCCACACTGCTAAATTGTTGTATGAGTTCTAGTAATTTGGTGGTGGAGTCCTTTGGGTTTTCCACATAAAGTATCATGTCATCTGTGAAGAGAAGAGTTTGACATATTCTTTGCCAATTTCAATGCCTTTTATTTCTTTCTGTTTGATTGCTAAGGCTAGGACTTCTAGTACTATGTTGAACAATAATGGTGAGAGTGGGCAGTACTCTCTTGGCCTTAAGGAAAAAGTTCTCAATTTTCCCCATTGAGAATGATATTCACTGTGGGCTTTTTATAGATGGCTTTTAAGATATTGAGGTTTGTTCTTTCTGTCCCTATACTTTGAAGAATTTTAATCAGGAAAAGATACTGTATTTTGTCAAATGCTTTTTTTGCATCAATTGAGAGGATCATATGGTCTTTGTCTTTTCTTTTATTAATGTGCTCTATCACATTGATTGATTTGTGAATGTTGAACCACACTTGCATCCCAGGAATAAATCCTACCTCGTTGTGGTGGATAATCCTTTTAATGTAGTGTTGGATCTTATTGGCTAGGATCTTGTTGAATATTTGTTCTTCATATTCATCAGAGGTGTTGGTCTGTAATTCTTGTTTTTGATGTGGTCTTTGTCTGGTTTTGGAGTCTGGGTAATGCTGGCCTCATAAAATGAGTTTGGAAGTTTTCCTTCCATTTCTATTTTTTGAAACCACTTCAGTAGAATAGGTATTATTTCTTCTTTAAATGTTTGATAGAATTCCCCTGGGAAGACATGTGGTCCTGGACTGTTGTTTTTTGGGTGTTTTTTTTTTTTTGTTTTTTTTTTTTGGTTTTTTTTGGGGGGGGGGTTGTTTTTGATTACTGCTTTAGTTTCCTCACTGGTTTTTGGTCTATTCAGATTGTCTATTTATTCCTGTTCCAGTCTTGGTATTTTATAAGTTTCTAGGAAAGCATCTGTTTTTTCTAGGTTGCTTAATTTGTTGGCATATGCTTGCGGATAATAATTTCTAATAATTGTTTCTATTTCCTTGGTGTTAGTCATGATCTCTCCCTTTTCACTCATGATTTTATTGCATCCTTTCCTTTTTCTTTTGGATAAGTTTGGTCAGAGGCTTATTGACTTTATTAATTCCTCAAAGAACCAGGTTCTAGTTTTGTTGATCTGGTTTACTGTTTTTCTGGTTTCTATTTCATTGATTTATGATCTAATGTTTATTTCTCTTCTCCTTTTTGGTTAGGTTTTATTTGCTGTCTTTCTCCAGATCCTTTAGGTGTAAGGTTAGCTTGTGCATTTGGGATTTTGCTAATTTTTTGAGAGAGACTTGGATGGCTATGTACTTCCCTCTAAGGACTACCTTTGCAATACCTGATGTGTTTTCATTTTCATTGGTTTGCACGAATTGGTTAAGTTCCTCTTTAATTTCCTGGTTGACCTGTCCATTTTTCAGCAGGATGCTTTTTAACCCCCAAGTGTTTGTGTTCCTTCCAAATTTTCTCTTGTGGTTGAGTTCCAGTTTCAAATCACTGTGGTCTGAAAACATGCCTGGAATAATCTCAGTCTTTTGGTATCAGTTGAGACCTGATTTGTGACCTAGTATGTGATCTATTCTGGAGAAAGTTCCATGCACACTTGAAAAGAATGAGTATTCTGTTGTTTTAGGATGGAATGTTACATATATATCTATGAAGCCCATGTGGTCCAATGTGTCATTCAAAGCTCTTGGTTCTTTATTGATCTTCTGCTTACATGAGCTGTTCATTGCTATGAGTGGAGTGTTGAGGTCTCCTACTGTTAATGTATTGTTATCAATGTGTCTCTTTATTTTGGTTATTAATTTGTTTATATAATTGGCTGCTCCCATGTTGGGGACATAGATATTTACAATTGTTAGATCTTTTTGTTGGATAGACTCTTTAGGTATGATATAGTGTCCCTCTATATCTCTTACTACTATTTTCAGTTTAAAATCTAATTTGTCTGATTTGAGGATTGCTACCCCAGCTTTATTTTGAGGTCTGTTAGTGTGGTAAATTGTTCTCCATCCCCTCACTCTCAATCTAGAGTTGTCTTTACGTCTTAAAAGAGTCTCTTGTAGATAGCATTTGGATGGGTCCTGCTTTTTTATCCAATCTAAAACTCTGGGTCTTTTCATGGAAGCATTCAGTCCATTTAAATTCAGAGTAACTATTGAAAGATATGAATTTAGTGCCATTGTATTGCCTATAAAGTCCCTATTCCTGTAGATAAACTGTTTCATTCTAGTGTATGTGACTCTCGGGGTTTCTCTTCCCTTACAGAATCCCCTTAATATTTCTTGCAGGGCTAGCTTGGTGGTCACATATTCTTTCAGTTTCTGCCTATCCTGAAAGCTTTTTATCTTTTCATCCATTCTGAATGACAGCCTTGATGGATAAAGTATTCTTGGTTGCATGTTGTTTTCATTCATTACCCTGAATATATCTTACTAACCCGTTCTGGCTTGCCAGGTTTCTGTGGACATGTCTGATGTTACTCTGAGGTACCTCTCTCCAAATGTAAGGAAGCTCCTCTCCCTGGCTATTCTCAGGATAGTTTCTTTGGATATAAAATTTGTAAGCTTTACTATTATAAGTCAGGGTGTTGATCTATTTTTATTGATTTTGGAGGGCCTTCTCTCCCCTTGGACTTGAATGCTTGTTTCCTACTCCAGATTAGAAATGTTCACAGCTATGATTTCCTGAAATATATCTTCTAGCCCTCTGTTTCTCTCTGTACCTCCTTGGGGACCCCAATAATTCTGATATTGGAATGTTTCATGGTATCATTAATCTCTTCAATCTTTTTCTCATGTGCTACTAGCAGCCTATTTCTGTTTTCCTTGATTTCCTTCCTTTTCATCAGCTTATCTTCTAGATCACTAATTCTCTCTTCTGCCCCATTTACCCTGACTGTTAGAGTATCTAGTTTAGACTACATCTCATTCATAGCATTTTTTAGTTTGGCCTGATTGGATATCATTCTGTTCTTAGAGAGTCTAATTGTCACTAAAGCTTTTTTTCCAAGCCTACCTATTGACTTTATGATTAATATACTCAATTCTTTCTCTGATATCTTGCTTATATCCATATCCATTAGTTCTGTGGCAGAGGAAATTGTCTCTGTTTCTTCTCTTTGTTGAGAGTTCCTCCTTCTAGTCATTCTATTGAGGGATGGTTGAGTGAATGAGTAGAATCTAAAATATCAATCATGACCCAAGCAAGATCCACCTAGCAAAATCCAGAGTGGTCAGGAGCCACCACTGAAAAAACAAAGCCAAAATGAAACACAAGAATAAAATTTTTAAAAATTATAATTTTTTTTAAAGGAAAAGGAAAAAAAAAAGAGTAAGAGAAAGGCTATAATCTCTCAGTGTTGACAAAGCAGGGTGCTTAAGTTGTTCCTGGGTGTATTTTAGTCTGTATGTTAGAGGACACTACATCCCAAAATTACAAGGAAAATAAAACTCGTATATATATATAAAGGTAAATTTGAATAGTGAAAAAAGGACTACAATAAACCATATATCTTAAAAATATAGATGTGAAAAAATGCAAATTAAAAATCAACTATGAAATATGAGTTGATATAAAAAAACATCTAGTTGAAATGAGAAGGTAAAGGGAAAAACATTAGAAAAAAGCATAAGAAGAAAAAAAGAAAAAATAAATAAAGGAGAATTTTAACAGGGTGGGGGGACAAAAACAAAAACAAAACAAAACAAAAACAAGTTGTCTGGCCATATCTGAAACTCAATATATAATTTTCCCCTAGTGTTGGGATTTTACAGTCATATGGGATCCATGGGATTGTCATCCAACTGTTCCTCCAGTCTGTCTTCTGGGGGAGGGGCCTGCTGCCCTGTTTCTCAGGTAACCCTGCCTGTGTGGAATTGTCCTGCTCCTGTCAAGGGGATGTGTTCAGTGGAAAGCAGTCTTCTGTGTGGCTTTGGTTCCCTAGGGGATATCCACCCCTCTTCAGAGGATCAGAGAAAAAATGGCCACAGCTAAACCTCTGGATCAGAGCAGAAAATTCACAGTGTGCCCTTTAATAAAGCCTCCAGCACAAACAGTCTCCACTTCCTTTTGGGAGGTGGAAAACCACAGCCTTCAGTCCTGCATGCCCACAGCAACTTTCTCAGAGGTGGTCCCATGGGTCCTGTAGTGCCACTGCCCTTTGTGATTCCAAAACTGTCGGCTTGCATGTGCACCTGAAGCTCCTTGATATCATGTCTGGGTGCCACTCAAAGGCCTTTCTGGGCCACTACCACTCTAAGAGTTTTTGCCTGGTTGCAGGTGCAAGTTCCAGATTTTTAAAGGCTTCCCAAGAGAAGAGTGATTGTTGACTAGCCTGGCTCATGGTTTATTATGATCAGAGCTGAGAGTTCTTTTCTGGGCTCTCTGACAATAACCTGCTTCCTGGCTCCACTGCTGGGCACTGTATTGGTTCAGGAATCCCCTTTTGCTTTGTGGCCCCTCATATCCTGAGACCACAATGCCCTACCTAGAATTTTGCTTTTTCATTTTCAGAGCCCCTTTCAGAGGGATGTCTCTCACTAAAGCAGATTTCTAAGGTTTCTGATTTTGTGCTCCTGTGTTCTATCACTTTCCAGGAGTTGGCTTATGGAGGCTACCTCTCTCTTCTGTTTATCTTCTGATATCTCTCCACAGATTTATGACTCCCCATGTCCTACCTTGCAAAAAGCAGTCAGTTTTCTGCTTGTAGAGATCCAGATATATATTCTTACATCTCAGGCTGATTTCATGGGTGTTCAAAATGGTTTGATAGATATACAGCTAAATTCAGGGTCCCCTATTCCTCTGCCACCTTGCCTCCCCCTCTTGTAGTAGTCTCTTATAAACCTAATATTTATGCAATATTGGTTAACTTCTCTTGCAATTATGATTTTATTTGTTCCCTTTCTTTAACTTTTGTTTGTCTGGACCACTCTTTATTTCCCCTTCAATTCTGAATTATAAATTTGCTAAGCAGAGTATTCTTGGTTATAAGTTTTTTGTTTTGTTTCTTAGCATCTGAAATATACTATTCCCTTCTGTCTTGCAGTTCCTGCTGAAAAATCAGCTGACAGGTGTATGTGTTCTCTTATATATAGTTAGTTCCTTTTCTCTTGTTGCTTTTAAGATTTTTTTTCTTTATTTTTTTTTAATATTTTAATTATTATGTGTTTTGGTATGCACTTCTTCGTGTTCATCTTATTTGTGGTTCTCTGTGATTCTTGGAACTAGATGTATGCTTCCTTGCACAGTTTAGAAAATTTTTCTGCTATTTTTTCTTTGAAGACATTCAATACCATTTATTTCTCTCTTTTCATTCAGAGACCCCTATAGTACAAATGTCATTTTACTTGATGTTGTCTTAGAGGCCCTTAACTATTCTTATTTTTTTTAACTCTTTTTGTTTAAGAATTTATTTATTTATTTGAGACTGAGCGATGCAGAGAGAGAGACAGAGAGCATAAGCAGGGGAGAGGCAGAGGGAGATGGAGAAGCAGACTCCCCATTAAGCTGGGAGTCTCACACAGGGCTCAGTTGCCAGACCCAGAAATCATGAACTGAGCTGAATGCAGGCACTTAACCATCTGAGCCACCCAGGAATCCCTAAACTCTCTCTCTCTCTCTCTCTCTCTCTTTTTTTTTTTTTTTAATCTTTTAATGTTCAGTTTGTGTGATTTCTACTACTCTGTCTTCCAGATCAGTGATCTGCTCTTTTGTATTCTCTTTTGTATTCTCTAACCTGCTGTTGATTCCCTCTTATGTATTTTTTTTTTTAATGTCAGGTATTGTATTTATTAGCTCTTTTTGTTTTTTTCTTATATTTTCTATTTGTTTGTCAAAGTTCTGGATGGATATGTTCATTGATTCCTCTTTCAAATTTAGTGAGCATCTTTATGACTTTGACCTCTTTATCAGGTAGATTGCTTATTTCCATTTTCTTCTTCTTCTTCTTCTTCTTCTTATTATTATTATTATTATTATTATTATTTTTTTTTTTTTGTCTATTCTTTCATTTGGAACATATTCCTTCCTCTCTGCATTGTGCCTGGCTCTCTATGTATTAGGCAGATCAGTTATATGTCCCAGTCATGAAGAAATGGCTTTATGTAAAAGTATCCTGTGGAGCCCAGAAATGCAATTATGCTGGTCACCAGAACCAGGCTGGTCAGAGGTAAACCCTGTGTGGTTGCATCTTTCTCTCTGTTGTGGCTGGGCAGTGACTGCTGTGAATGTTCTGGTGGGTAGGGCCAGTCCTTGATGTGACTGCTTGTGTAACCTGACTGTGACTATTGTAGCTCCACTGGTAGTTGGGGCTATCCCCCTTGGGTAGGGACCACATTGGGCGTATACCAGTTTTGACTGGTGTGTCATGGTGGGAAACACTTTTGAGGAATGCCTGCTAGAATAGGCAGATTGGCCTGAGTGGGTCTGCAGGGAAACACCAGAGTGCAGGAGCAGTGTTAACAAGGTAGATGGAGAATACTAAAAATGGAGCCTACCAGTCCACAACAAAACAGGTGAAGGAAAGTAAGAAAAATACACCCTCTAGCACTTCCAATCCTGGTAAAAGTTCCTCAATCCTTGACCCCCTGACACATGCCCTAAAATAAGTCAGTAAATTTCCATGTATGGCCCTGGTGCTTTTTAGACTGCTGCCTTTGTTCTGGGTCTGAGAAAGTGAGTTTGTGCATTGACTGTAAGAGTGAAGTTTCAGTTTCCCTTAGTCTGCCAGCTTTCCTGGAGTTAAGACCTACTGGTTTTCAAAACCAGACATTATGAGGGCTTATCTTCCTGGTACAGGTACCAAGGGTGTGGGTGCCTGATGTGTGGCTTGAACGTTTAACTCTTCAAGAAAAACCTTCACCTTTGTGATATCCTTCCCATTTGTGGCTTACTGCCCCAGGGCTATAGGTCCTGACTATACTGCTTCTCTGCCCCTCCCACTTGTTTCAATGTGGCTTTTTCCTTATGACTTTATTTGTGGTTGTGTTCTTCTGCTACTCTTTAGGTTGTTCTCTGTTCTATGTGTAGTTGCAGTTTTGGTTTGTCTATGGGAGGAAGTGAGCTCAGAATCTTTCTACTTCACCATCTCAGTCCCCCCAGAATTTTTGTTTATTTTAAAAAGTACCATTTATACTATAGTATTACATTTCCCCATTCATGCTGTTTGAGAATTACACTGGGTTATGTAAATTGAAGACTGATTTTTTAATTTAATGTATGTGTATTTATGCACATGTTAAATTTTAGTACATTTTGCTAAATTGTGTCTTAATGTTTACAGACATTAAGTTTTGTCAGTTTTGTAAGTGTAAAATATTGCCTCACTTTAGCTTTAATTTTCAGTTGTTACTAGTGAAGCTTAACACATATTCAAAGTTATTATCTATCGAAATTTCTCTTTTTCTTGTTTATTCATAACTTCAGGCCATTCTGTCTGTTTTCCTTTTTAAGTTTTAGAATTAGAATATATTTCTCCTGATATTTTTATAAGTTTATATATTTACATATATATTTATAATTTTCATATGTTGTAAGCATCTTAACTCTATGATCCTCGTGTCTTATCTCTAGTAGTTTATAATGGATAAGTACACTAATTTATTAATATTCTCTGTTTGTGGTTTTTGTTGTTTGTACTTTAACATTATCTTTCTGGAGTCTAGAGCTTCCTTTTTTTTCTAAACATTTTAAACTTTTGCCTATATATTTTTTCTGTTATACAGCACTTATTGAATCACTATACTTGCTTTAATGTTATTCAAAGCCTCTGTGTTATATGACATTTTTCATATACAGTTATATCTGCTTCTGGGCTTTCTCAATGCATCAGTACCATACTTACTTTATTAACAGAGATGTATAAAAATCATGCCATTAGGAATGTTCTCTATTTTATTTCTTCTTTAGGAAAAAGGCTCTTGCAATGACACACAAATTTTATTATTTATTTTCTAAGGTAGCAGTAATTCTTTAGGTATTTTCTTGGAGTTTAATTGAAGAGATAAGTCATATTTATTACACAAAAGTTTATTAAATTTATATATTTTTTGTGAAGTGATCCTTTGATTCTATTTATACAAAAATTAAAAAAAAAGTTTTATATAGGCATCTTGACTTCTGTTTAGGTTGTTATTTCTCCTCTAACTATTCTCTATTATTATATTTGGTGTTTCCTTTTTACTGAAGTTGAGATACAATGTTATATTAGTTTTAGATGTACAACATAGTGATTCAACATTTATATACATTACAAAGTGCACCATGATAAATCCACTTACCATTTGTTACCTTACAAAATAGTTACAATGGTATTTACTATATTCCCTATGCTGTACATTGCATTTCCACATAATCTTTATTTTTTAACTGAAAGTTTGTGCCTTTTAATCTCCTTTCCTTATTTTGCCCATCTGCTTATTCCTCTCAGCTCTGGCAAACGCCAGATTGTTCTCTGCATCTATGTTTCTGTTTTTTTTTTTTTTCTTTTACTTATTTATCTTTCTCATATAAGTGAAATCATATGATATTTGTCTTCCTCTGACTTATTTCACTTTACATGGAACCCCCTAGGTCTGCCATGCTGTTGCAAATGAGAGGATTCCTTTATTTTTAATAGCTGAGTAATATTTCATTGTACATATATTAAACATATTCTAAACTCATCCATCTATCCATGGATACTAAGGTTGCATCCATTCTTTGGTTATTATAAATAATGCTGCAATAATCATAGGAATGCATATATCTTTTCAACTTCATGTTTCTGTTTTCTTCAGATAAATACCAGATGTTTAATTGATGGATCATGATATTGGTTTTATTTCTAATCTTTTGAGAAACCACCATACTGTTTCCCTTAAGAGTTGCACCATTTTGCATTTCTACCAATGCTCCATAGGGATTCCCTTTTTGCCACATGCTTGCCAACACTTGTTATTTTTTATCTTTTTGACACTAGCCATTCTGACTAGTGTGAGGTAATACATCACTGTGGTTTTTGTTTTGCATTTCCCTGATGATTATTGATATTGAGCATCTTTTCATGTATCTGTTGGCCATCTGTATGTATTTTTGGAAAAATGTCAATTCAGGTCCTCTGTCCATTTTTAAATTGGATTGTTTAGTTTTTGTTTTTTGTTTTTTTTTTTTTTTTTGATATTGGGTTGTGTGAGCTCTTCATATATTTTGGATAGTAAACCCTTAGTGGCTATATTATTTGCAAATATTTTCTCCCATTCATTTAGATTGCCTTTCTGTTTTGTTGGTTTCTAATGTTTGTTTCTTTTATATTATATAACTGTTATATAACTGTTATATAACTGTTTATATTATATAACTGTTCAATCAACAGTTATATAACTGTTCAATCTTCAATTATATAACAGTTCAATCAACTGTTATATTATATAACTGTTATATTATATAACTGTTCAATCTAAATGAATCTCCCATTCATTTAGATTGCCTTTCTGTTTTGTTGGTTTCTAATGTTTGTTTCTTTTCTATTATATAACTGTTCAATCTTTTATATTATATAACTGTTCAAATCTTTTATATTATATAACTGTTCAATATAACTGTTCAATCAATATAACAGTTATATTATATAACTGTTCAAGAGTTCAATTTTGAACTCTTACCATTTCTGTCCCTTAAATTATAAATTTATTCCATTTTTAATACTGTGTTATTGAGAAACATGGATTATTACTATTGTTAATATGTGTATTTTATCTAGTCTTTTTCTTGTTCTTGCTATCAATGGGATTGAATGAACGCTAATTTTTTTATGTTTTCTTTCTTGTTATTTGCCCCCAAAAGTAAAATTAATAATTTCTCTTTAAATATTTTACCATTTACATTTAAATTTACACCAAAACATCAACATTTCACTTACATGTCTTCCTGGTACTTTAGAATATTTAAAATTTTTAAACTTTCTCTTTTTACCAACTATTATCAGTAATTTGGTTCTCCCTTTGAACTCAACACTTTACAAAATTAATATAGCAGTCTTTCTTGTGGTAAGTTTGTGTGATTAAAAAAATTTTTACTTACTAATTTACTATTTTTTATTAATTTCAGAATTTTCATTATTGCCTTAGTAAATACTGCCAATTTTCCAAATGGGTGTACTTATTTTATTTGGAGAGTATTGAAGTTTCTGTTTTTTTGTATTCTTGCAAAACTTTGGTATGTTTTATAAATTTCCACTTAGAGTGTAATGTAGTGAAAATACAATAACATTTCATTGTGAGTTTAATTTATCTTACCTACAGATGTTGAGCACCCTTTCATATTTTAATTGGCCATTCTGAGAACTTCTTTGTAGTGCTGGTTTAACACTATTGGCTATTTTTATAGGATTTTCTGGCTTCTTGTTGATTTGTACAATGTATTTTCCTTTTCAGAGTCTTTTGTCAGATATATGTGTTGTGATTATTTTATTCTTCCATTTTGTTGGATGACTTTCACTCTGTCAGTAATGTTCTGATAAACCAAAGTTCTTAACTTTGTTATTGTCCTATTTATCAGTTTTTCTTAAATGAATAATATTTCAAGCCAGAATTTTAGAAAAATAATTCCTTAATGAAGATTCCCATACATTTATACCATTAAGGAACTGTTCCCAGGAGAAAACACTTTAGGACTAGAGGAAACGGGAGAAGAGAGGTGACAGACCCAAGCAGGGGTGTAATATGGAACAAAATTTTCTAATGGATAACTTTTTGGATCACACATTAGATATATGGAGCATATTTATAGCTCAGAATGGTCCACAAAGTAGGCAAGAGAACTGTGTAAATAGGGGCACCTGGGTGGCTCAGTGGGTTAAGCCACTGCCTTCAGCTCAGGCCAGGATCTCAGGGTCCTGGGATCAAGCCCTGCATTGGGCTCTCTACTCAGGAGGCAGCCTACTTCCTCCTCTCTCTGGGCCTGCTTCTCTGCTTACTTGTGATCTCTGTCTGTCAAATAAACAAATAAAATCTTAAAAAACAAAAACAAAAAAAAAACTGTGTAAATAATAAAATTATTCTGAAACTGCCAGTCTTTAGTTAAGAGCCATTAGGAAGAGTGTTAAAAGTGCCTCCAACTTTACTTTTTTCAAAGCCTTAAGCAAAAAGCTCATTGAACACTTGAATCACTGGCTTCTTCACAATCAAAATGGCCACTAAAGTTTTCTTCAATGAAAACACTTTTTCTTACCATTGTCTTTAGATGTTATCCTTGAATGGAGCTATAGAATAGTAACAATCAAGTTTTGGCTTCTACCAACATGCAAAATTTACTTAAAGTAGCTAAGTTTTTTTCTTTAAGTTCTAGTTAGTTAACATATATGGTAAAATTGGTTTTAGGTGTACAGCTTAGTGATTCATCATTTACATATAACACTCCATAGCCAGTTTTGTTTTGTTTTGTTTTTTCCCCTACTCTATCAACTGGTTGGGACATGTACAGCAGTCCATTCCAAGGAAGAGTTGCAGGGATATTGAGACAAGAGAATCTAGGTCACCTTCTGAGAAATCCTTTTGAACTTATTAGAGCAAGCCTATCACAGATATACCACTATGATAGTAACCAGTACTGTGATAGCTCTGTTCACATTGTTATTTGATCTGCAGTTTTCCGTAGTGGAGTGTCGGATACTAATAGTTACCATCCTTACTATGACATATACTACATTGTATAGTCAAAGTGGCAGTGCCACTGTTGTGCAGACTATGCCTGCTACAGAACCTTCTCTTAGACAAAAAAAAAAAAAAAAAAAGTCAGCCTTCTGAGTAGACCAATAAATGATCCAAAACTGTATTCCCAAGTTGGTTTATTCTCTCTTAAAAAAACAAAAACAAAAACAAAATATTCCAATCACAGTAACCCTTACTTAGTGTTAAAAGGCTAGTGTTTCAATACTTGTCTTTATTTTGGAAGAAGTCAATCTCCATACCTCAGACCTCCAGATCAATACAGACTTCATCAATGCAACAGAATTTTAAATTTTTATGGGGTTTACTTCCCTCATCATAGTGTGTCTTACCAGAATATACAGAATACTTCTAACCTATCTCCTATCTTCCAATTAACATGCCATCAATATAATGGTTCAACTAACACTAAAGAAATGCCTAGACAATTAAATTCTCTTCAGATTTTATTGTGACAGAAGTGAGAAATTAACATAGCCCGGTGGCAAGAAAATAAATGAATGCATTAGTCCATCACAGGAGAATGCACACCATTTATTTTCCTTCCCAGTGGGTATTAGGATATACAAAGCTTTGATGAGATCAGTAATATCACACCAAATAACTTACCATGGGTTATGTTGATTCATTCCTCTAAGAATACCATATACAACACTGAAACTGCAATTGTGGATATGTGATTTTTTATGTAACTGTAATTGTGGATATGTGATTTTTTATGTACATTGCATGATGTATCTATATTTCCCCACAGGGGGCCTTGGTGATGGATTAATTAGAAAATGTGAGGGACCACAAATCTGCATCTTTTTAATCTGAAAATTGCATTAATCTATTTTCTGCCACTTTTCCTAGAATGCAGTATTGTTTTTGATTATTTTTGTGTCTATGCCATTGCAAGTGGTCTGCTTTTGGCTCTTCCACTTCACCTTTGCTACCATGATAGCTCTTACTCGATAAGATTAAAAACAAAAACAAAAACAAAAACAAACAAACAAACAAAAACAGTATGAGGCTTCAGTAACTCCTAAGTCTTTCCATGACTCAGTTATGCTTTTAAGAAAAGATTGAACATTGGGTGTGTCTGTGTACCTATTTGATCTGCTATAAACATCCAGGGCCAGGACTCCATTTCTTTTCTATGCTCCTACTCTAATACAGGGTTGAAGGTTAGCTCCGACGTTTTATTTAATAGCTGTGAAAATGTCTTAGAATTCCCATTTTACCAATGTAAAGTGGGCATATTGCCCTTTGGAAAAGGCCTGAAGCAATTGCTACTTTTGCTCTGACATTGAAGATTTCTCCAGGGAAAAATGACCTTTTCTTTATTCATGTATTTTGTGTCTCAGAAATGGCTAGGGTTGGAAGGTGGGTGAAAGATTTTGACTTTCCTTTGGGTCAGCTGACAGGACACTTAAGCTCCTCTACACTTGATTTTTTTTTTTTTCTTATTATGTAAGAAAAGCAGTAGTCTTTTGAACTAATGTACTATCTTACACCAAGAAGACATAGTTTATTAGCTATATTAATATAACCTTGTAGACCATGCTCCTTTACTTGCCATTAGGATACTGTTGATTACAGGCAAATTGCACTTGCCTTGTTTTGATACTTAGAAGATGACAACCTGAGTCATAATACCCACACTGATAGGAAGACCTGTTCACAGTATTTCTTACTATCAGCACCAACCAGTAGTAGACAATAGTGAGTCAGATTCTCAGTGATGGCTATTCTCCCCTACCACACCAACATTTTTCTTATTTCCTTAGTGAAGAAATGATTTTCCATGTCTCCATCTTGGGATTATTTTGTCTGGTTTAATAGGTTTATATTAGCAAATGTACTTGCAAGCCTTTTGATTCCTTGTTCAACACTAAGAAAGTGGTTGTCATCTTCACCTAATTATTATTGGCCTTCATTTTTTTCACACTCTGGAGAGCCATCTCTAAAGCATTTTTTTGGATGCTTTGGGTGTCTATACTAGATTGTCAAATCCTTTAATAATGGAAGAGTGCCCCCCATCAATTCTTTTACTCAACTTTAATATATGCTACCCTTTCCCCTCTCTGTACTCCCCTGCTAAGATCTATTCCAATTTATGCTCTCACAATTTCTAGAAATATATTACAGGTATATTACTGAATAATCTCTTTTGTCTCTTACTAGATCCAGTATTTTTCCAGTTAGTTCATATTGGCATTTGATCCCATTTATTAGAGTAATGGCTAAGAGCTAAGGACAATGCATATCTGAATGAGGGAAAATATTTTTCCTGTGAGGAATATGACTATATTAATACATTTATAATTACTTTAGGCAAAAGAGGGTTATTGCTATTCTCCAGACTCTGAATCACTTCTGCAAGCTAAAAAATTAAGGAAATCTGGGTTTAATGCTCTAAAACACATCAATCAAGATATGTACAGCCCAAAACTCAGGGTCACACTTTTTTTCTATTAGAGCTCTAACTCCAGTGTGGAATTTTTGCCAAGATGTGAATTGTGAATTTAACATTTCAAAAATTATCTTTTTACAGTCAAATCCTAGAACTTGTCGTCAGCACATTCTACCTTCAGGGAGCATAAGATGGAGGTCTTCTGACTATCACATTTAATTTGGATACTGGTTTAGTTGAACCGATCATTTTCTTTAATACAAAGTTGTGCTTTCAGCAACTACCCAATTCCACAGTTCTTACAAGTAGCATACTCATAACCCTCAAATGCCAAAAACATAAATCCATGCAGCTCTGTCTACCTCTTTTATAGCCCAATTTAGTCTTACCATTTGTAGTGCACTGTGTTGAGATTATCATTCCCCTTGACCACCAAAAATGTGTTTCCTATTGTCATCTGGCTAATGACTAATTAAAATAAGAACAACAACAACACCAACTAATCTTTAATATTTACTTCCTAGATCATTTCCAGTACCAACTATCTTCAATAATGTTCTCTCAAAATAATTTCTTACGAAAGAAGTCCCAATGAAAATTAATAAAGAAGTAGAGGTATCAGGATAGCAAAATGAGTAAACTAAACAATGGTGTAACTTCAGAGGATTGTTTAGCCTGATCCTGCAAAATTATGCAATGTGAGCCCTTAGAGTTATCCTGATCTGAAAGTTACCTGGTTTTCAACCCTCACATCCATCAAATATTGAATAAAGTAGAGATCAAATGCAGGAAACATTAAATCCTCAGGCTGCTAGTTTTCTGCATTAATGAGCAAAGTGGGCTTTAATACACGCTTCAACTCTTTTCTAACAAAAGTTCCATAAGTAATTGAGGTTGAAAGAAAGAAAACACCAGACTGAGGGCATTAGAAATTGTTAAAAAACAATAAAAGCAAAAACAGACAAGTGGGACTACATTAAACTAAAACCCTTCTGCAGAGCAGAAGAAACCAACAAAATGAAAAGGCAACCTTCTGAATGGAAGAAAATCTTTGCAAATCATATATCTGATGAGGGGTTAGTAATAAAAATATATAAAGAATTCCTACAACTCAATAACCAAGACAAAATAAAAACCCTAACAATCTGATTAAAAAATAGAAAAAAGACCTGAAAAGACTTATTAATCAGCAGGGAAATGCAATCTAAACTGCAATATCATCACACATCTGTTAAAATGGCTAGTATCTTAAATACTAGAAATAAAAAGTGTTGTCAAGAATGTGGAAAAAGAGACCCTTCACACACTGTTGGTGGGAATGTAAATTTGTATAGACAATATGGAAAACAGGATGGAGTTTTCTCAAAAAAATAAAGATAGAACAACTATATTATCTAGCTATTGCACTTCTGGGAATATAAACTTCCACACCTTGGGTAAATACTAAGTCTATAGTTGCTAACACATATATATATATTTTTAAAATAAAGCATAAGACATAAGTTTCCATTTGTGAATAATTGACAAGTTGTTTCATGAGTGTAAAATTAGATTTAAAAAATAATCTTGAGGCTGACAGCTCTTTATTCCAGATATAAGTCCTTCATCAGATTTTTGGTTTGCAAGTATTTTTTTCCAGTCTGTACTTTGTCTTTTCATCTTCTTTGGAAGGATTTTTTTTTTTTTTTTTCATTTTGAGGCAGTAGATTTAGAAAATTTTCCTTTTATGAATAGTCCTTTAGGTGTCCTACATAAGAACTATTTACCAAACTCTAGATTTTGAAGATATTATCTGATATTACCTTCTAAAAGTCTTATGGGTTTATATTTTATATTTTAATCTATATATCATTTAGAGTTTTCCTTTTTTATGTATGAGGTATAAGGTTTAAATAAGGGCTCACTTTTTTTTAAAAATTTTTGGTCAATGGATATTCAGTTAATATGGTACCATTTCTTGAAAATACTACCCAATATCCACCGAATTGCTTTTGCATCTGAGAGAATCAGTTTGCTGTACTAGAGTGAAACTATTTCTTGGTTGTTTTTTCTTACCTTCTACCAATAATACAGAGTCTGCTATAGCTATAAGCTGTCAATTCATGTAGACTCATTTGTCTCCCTCTTCCTTTGTCTTTCACTGTATACTTCAGAAAACTCTTGTCAACCTCTACAAAAATCTTACTAAGATTTTCATAGAAATTGTGTTAAACATCTGTTAATTTCGGGAGAATTGACACTTTCATTGTAATCTTCCCAGTCATAAACATAGCATGTCTCTCCATTTATTTAGATCTTTTAAAATTAATTCCATCAGTGTTTTGTGGTTTAGAACAGAAGTTTTGTATATATCATATTGTATCTTTACCTAAATATTTTACTTATTTAGAGTAAATTATAAATCCTTGCCTTGGTCCTGATCTTAGAGGATAAACATTCAGCCTTTCACTTTACATATGATGTTAACTGTATGGGTTTTTGTTGTTGATCTTTTTAAATACTCCACATTAGGTTGAAACTTTTCCTCTTTAGTCCTTGTTTTCTAAAAATTTTTCTTATGACTGTGTGTTAATTTGTATAAAATACTTTTTTCTTGTATTAGCAGTTTTTAATTTTGATAAATTTGTATTTTACATAATGTACATTTTATGTATTACCTAAGGAATATTGCATATCTCAAGATCAAAAAGCATTTTTCAAGTTTTATTCTAGAAATGTTATCATTTTAGATTTTATATTTAAGTAATTATTTTTAGTATATATATGTATACATATGTTTTACATTTATACATTTTTATACACATATATGTATACTTATATTTTAGTTCATATATATACATATTCATATATAAATATAGAATTTAGATATTGGTTGAGATTAATTTTTATCCAAGTCTAGGTCTAATTGATCTGATAATATTCATGAAAGTGGCTATTTTTTTTCCCTTGAGTTACCTTTATCCCTTTTATAAAAAACAATTGCCTCTAAATGTGGCTCTATTTCTTTCTTTTTTTTTTTTTTAAGATTTTATTTATTTATTTGACAGAGAGAGAGAGAGAGAACACAAGCAGTGGGAGTGGGAGAGGGAGAAGCAGGCTTCCTGCTGAGCAGGGAGCCCAATTTGGGGCTTGATGCAGGGCTCAATCCCAAGGCCCTGGAATCATGACCTGATCTGAAGGCAGATGCTTAATGACTGAGCCACCCAGGTGCCCCTAAATGTGGCTCTATTTCTTTGCAATCAGTTCTGTTTCATACTGACTTGATGACTATAACTCTATACCAAGTCTAAACTATGCACCCAAAGCATTTAACTTTATAAGACACTGACAAATTATTTGTGAAGGGGTTGTACAATATTTTTGTTTGTTCTTAGATTATCCAAACAATTTTTTATCTAAGTTGTTCTTTTTAGAGTTCTTTTGTTTTTCTACATAAATTTTAAAATCAGTGTCTTAATTTGGTTTGTAGAAAGATAGCAAATAGATTTTGAATATGATTACATGGACTATACGTATCACTTCAGTGAGAAATGACACCTAATAACATTGAGTCTTATATTTCATGTCTGTAGTGTATCTCCCCATTTATCTAGATCTTTGATTTCTCTCATTAAAATTTTGCTGATTTTGTTGTAAAAATCTTACAATAATTTATTAGATTTATATCTATACATTTCATAATTTCATTTCTTTATTGCTAACATGTAGAAAAATATATTTTAAATATAATCCTCTCTTATTGTGCTAAGTTTACTTATTATTTTTGTGTATTTAAATTCTCTTGATTTTATCCAATTGATAAATGGATAAGGAAGATGTGGTATATCTATACAATGTAATATTATTCAGTCATAGAATGAAATCTCACCGTTTTCAACACTGTGGATGGAGCTAGGGAGTGTTATACTAGGCAAAATAAACCAGTCAGAGAAAGACAAATATCATATGATTTCACTCATATGTATAATTTTAGAAACCAAACAATTGAAGTTAGGGGGGAAAAAGAAAAAGAGGGAGAAACCAGAAAATAAACTCTTAACAACAGAAAACAAACCGAAGGTTTCTGGAAAAGGAAGACGGTGGGGGATGACTTAAATAGTTAAATGGGTGATGGTCATTAAGGAGGGCACTTATGATGAGCACTTGGTATTGTATGTAAGTGATGAATCACTAAATTCTACACCTGAAACTAATAACAATATATGTTAACTAACTGGAATATAACAAATGCCCTATGTAAATAAGGACAGTTTTACTTTTTCATTTCTAATTGGTATATAATTTTTCATTTTGAATTATTCTTACATCATTTCTCTGGCAAGGAGCTTAGCCAATGTGGAATAGAAATAGTAAAGGGAGACATATTTGCCTTATTCCTAAACTTGATACGGATTTTTAGTAAGTGGTCTTTAATAGGTTGGAAAAATGCCCTTCAATTCTTAGTTTACTAAGAGTTTTTGTTTTGAGTGGCTGCTAAGTTTCTTCCATCAATTCTTAGATATTTATTGAGGTTAAAATGTTTTCCTTATTTTTAGTCTTTTATTTATTATTTATTTTTTTAAAGATTTTACTTATTTACTTGTCAGAGAGAGAGAGAGAGAGAGAGAGCACAGGCAGACAGAGTGGCAGAGGGAGAAGCATGCTCCCCGCGGAGCAATGAGCCCGATGTGGGACTCGATCCCAGGACTCTGGGATCATGACCTGAGCCGAAGGAGGCCGCCTAACCAACTGAGCCACCCAGGCGTCCCCTATTTTTAGTCTTTTAATATGACAAGCTGCATAGACTGATTTTCCAGTGTTAAGCCAATCTTGGTTTTCCTGGGATAACAGACTACTTGGTCATAATGTATTATCCTTTTTATGTGACGTTCTATTTGAAAAACTTATATTTACTTAAGAGTATTTTAGATCACTTCCATAATGATCTCTAATAATTTTTTTGATAACTCTATCTTCTTTTGTTATATATTTTCTGGATTACTTTACATAAATATTTGATAGAATTAACTAGTGAGATCTTCTGGTCATTGTTTTCTTTTCAGGAAGGTTTCTTAATTCAGAATTTAATATATTTAACAGTTTAGGCTTGTTCAAATTATGTATTGATTCCTGAAGAAACTCTATTATCATATATCTTTCAAGGAATTAGTTTATTTTATCAAATGTCAAATTTATTAACGAATTTTTAAAATAGTATTGTCTATCTTTTATGTATTGTCTGTAAAATTCATAATAGTATTTGTGTTGGTAATTTGTGACTTTTTTTTCTCCTTTGGTGTGCTTGCTTGAATTTAACTACTTAATAAACGTTTGACAGATACATATTTCAGTTTCACCGATTGTTTCTATTGTTTTATCATTCTCAATTGCGTTGATTTCTGTTCTTTTTATGCATTCCTTCTCTGTTCAGTTATCTGTTACTCAATTTCTAGCTTAATCTCATGGATTAGATTATTGCTCTGAAAAATTGTTTCTACATCTGATACAAGTACTTGATGCTACAGTTTCCTTCTTTAATTGTATCTCACTAAGCTTAATATATTTCATTTCATTCAATTAAAAACAATCTGTAATATTATATAGAATTTCCTCTGTGACTTTGTAGTATGATCCACATATTGTTGCATAGGTTTGTTTAATTATGAAATATTTGGAGATATTCCAGAGAGATATTTGTCAGAGTGAGAGAGAGAGAACACAAGTGGGGAGATCAGGGGGCAGAGGGAGAAGCAGGAGCATGACCTGAACTGAAGGAAGATGCATAACTGACTGAACCACCCTGGTGTCCCCAGATATATTTTTGTACTCATTTCTAGTTTATTTGCATCATGTTCTGAAAGCATACTTTGCTTGATTCAATTACCTTTAAGTATGTAAAGTTTCTTTTGTAGCCCAAGGTACAGTTTCTTTGTAAATGTTCCGAATGTTTCTGTTGTTGATATGCTTTATAAAAGTTAATTGGGTCAAGTTATTTAATGATGTTTATTTTTTTCTTTATGCCTCTTGATTTTATCAACTTGTTCTATTAATAAGAAAGAAGGATTGAAATTTTCAGTCATAAATACACATTCTCTTTTCAGTTTTAAGTCTTTCTTTTCTTTTCCTTTCTTTCTTCCCTCTCTCTCCCTCCTCCCTTCCTTCCGTCCTTCCATACTTCCTCCTTTCCTTCCTCCTTCTCTTTCTTTTCTTTCTTTCTTTCTTTCAATTCTGTGCTGTATGTGCATTCACGCTTAAGAATTTCATGTTTTCTTGATGAATTGACTCCATTCTCATGTATTTCTCCTCTTTATCTCTGTGATTTTTTTTTTTCTAAATGGGTCTGAAGCTTTAACTTTTAATCCCTGTATACATTACCAATATGATAAATCAGTATAAAATAATTAATCATTGCTGGGTGGCCATTTTTCTCAAGAATACTTTTGTTTTGATTTGTTGCCATGATAATTTTAGACCTTTCAACCATTAAGGACACAATAATTGTGAAATTATTTTTCAAAATTCAGTATGTCTGTTAAAATTTCTATTGTTACAAAATAATCATATTTCATTAAATACATGTTTTAGTCCAAACCCAAATACTTAAAGTCATCCATAAGAAATCTACATGTGTGAGATAAAATTATACTTGGTCTCTTTTACACTTCTTTAACATTGAGCTTTTATTCAGTCATTTGAGAAAATTCATTCATTTTCCTCCTTTCTAGAACAAAGTGTTCTCTTGCCAATTTTCTAGTTTTTGTTTATTTTTATCTACTTTTTTACCATTATATTCATCCTACCAATTTCCACTGCATTGGCAACTCTCAGATTATCTTAATTTTCTGTGTTTATTTCCCTTTACATTTGCAAACTTTTCTCCATTTTCTTTTTCAGAACTTCAGGAAGAAAGTAGTAACTTTTCTCAGATATACATCCCTTTAGTGATGTATTTCATAGAACAGTTTTTTTTTTTTTTCCCCTTGTCATGTTCTGATTGGTTAACTCATTATCCACTCTTGTCTTTGCTCTTTGTTTTCATGGATTTCAAATTACCCTATCCACTTTCTTTTTTGCTTACTTAATTTCTCCCATTTTAATTTCCCTTCTCATCCTCTCCCTCTACTCTTTCTCATTCCCTTTCCTTTATTTGCTATATATTCTTAGGCTTTCTCTATCTCCAGATGCTTGCCACAATTTTATTTTAAGGTAGGTGAGATGAAGAGTATTAAATTAAGAAGAATGCACATGTTTCTATTCAAGATATATGCTAAAAAAATGTCCTTTTACATGGATTCCCCAGATTGTTCTTTGAACAATCCCCAGATTGTTCTTTGAATTAGGGTATTAGGGATAATACCCTAATTCTTTTTTTTTTCCTTTCCTGTATTTTATTTTTTTAAAAAACTAAAGTTTTTCTGAAATATTCTATATACACATTAATCTTCCATAATTAACATCTTTATAAATGTCAGTTGTCTTAGGACCACAGTACACCCATTTTCTCAACTCTCAATTTTAAAAAATTGTTTTGCTTTCTTTATATAGCAGATGCACTTTAAAATAGTTCAATGTTTTTCAGCATCATTTTTAATGAAATGATTTCATCTTATATTTTTAAATAAGCTATTGCTAAACCTTTATTATTCCTTAGACTTCTATCTTATAAACATTTATATTACTGTTTCTGTTGTTTTATTGCTGTGCTTATAAGTCTCAAACTTTCTATAAAATTCAAATATTGATATTTTGTTTTCTACTTAGTTGATTAAAATTTTTCTAAAAATTACTAAATGATTATATTAGATAAGCAATTTCCCTTAAATTTTTAATGAAAGTATCCATTATAAGACATAAAATGATCTCTGAGTTATTTTGAAATATTCTTAACGTATTAAATCAAACATTCTTAAATTCCTTATTAAATCCTTTTATTCTTAAAATTTATATATTATTTCCCACAATGTATCTCAGTAAGAAGTAGATGTTACATTTTAATGAATATATTTCCAGACTTCTTCCTTTAAATTTTCTTTTGTTTCTCAACACAAAATAATTCTTACAATCATATATGACCTTTAAAATGTTCAGGTATATTCTCTCTGTACCCACTTTGTTGAGAGTTTTTATTGTAAATAGATGTTAAAAGATGTCAAGTGCTTTTCCTACATCTATTGAGATGATTGCATGATTGTTACCCTCTATTTTGTTAATATGGTATGTCATGTTGATTAGTTTGCAGATGTCAAACCATGCTTATATTCCTGGAATAAATCTGTTTGATCATGGTAATGATCCTTTTAATATATCGTTTAATTGTATTTGCTAATATTTTGTTGATGATTTTTTCATTTATGTTCAGAGATTTTGGCCTATAATTTTCTTTTTTTGTTGTGTCCTTGTCTCTTTTTGGTATCAGGATAATGCTGGCCTTGAAAAGTGGGTTTGGATGTGTTCTCTTCATTTTTTGGAAGAGTTTGAGAAGAACAGGAATTAATTCTCTTTTGAATGTTTGGTAAACTTGACTAATGAAGCCATATGGTGTTAAGCTTTTATTTGTTGGGATTTGTTTTTGATTAATGATTTAATCTCTATATTAACAATTGTTCTATTTTGCATCAGTTAGATAACTTTTACTTTAGTGAATTAACCACATCGTATGACATTCTGCTAAAATAGCTAGTGTTTTTTCTCAATGTTATATTGATAGCCATTCATATATGGCTTACAGGAAAGGGTTTTAATTTTTTAGAGTAATTTAAGCAGGTTTGTAATAAAAATTTTGATAGATTTTTAAAGTACAATTGACATTTGATATTATATTGGCTTCAGGTATTTTACATAGTGATATGACAATTCTATACTCAATAGTCACCACAATAAATATAGTCACCATTTACTCAATAGTCACACAATAGTCACCACTATAAGTTACTCAATCATCACCACAATAAGTATAGTCACCATTTATTGCCATATGAAGTTATAATATTGATTATATTTCCTATGCTGTATGTTTTAACTCTGTGACTTATTTATATTATAACTGGAAGTTTGTACCTCTTAATCTCCTTCACTGCTTTTACCCATTCCTTCACACACATCCCTTCTGACAAATACCAGGTTGTTTTCTGTATTTAAACTACACCAAAAAAAAGTGTTTGTACAGAAAAATAAACCATAAACAAAACAAAAATTTAATATACTGAATGGGAGGAGATACTTGAAATGATAGAGCCAATAAGGGGTTAAAATTTAAAATATATAAAGAATTTATTCACCTCAACACCAAAACAAAACAAAACAACAAAAAAGAAGCTATTCAATTAAAACATGGGCAGAAAACATGAAGGAACATTTTTTCCAAAGACATACGAATGGCCAATAGAGATAAAGATGATCAACATCACTAATCATCAGGGAAATGCAAATCAAACACACAGTGAGATCACCTCGCTTCAATCAAAATGGCTAGTATCAAAAAGACAAGAAATCATCGATAGAGAAGATGTGGGGAAGAGGGAGCCCCATGCACTGTTGGTGAGAATGTAAATTGGTAGTCACTGTGAAAAACAGTATGAAGGTTCCTCAAAAAACTAAAAATAGAAATACCATATAATCTGATAATTCCACTTCTGGATATTTACCCTAAGAAAATGAAAACACTAACTGAAAAAGATATATGCACCCTTCTACTTATTGCAGGATTATTTATAATACACAAATAGAACAGTAACCCTGTGTCTATTCATAGATGAATGGTTAAAGAATACATACTATATATGTCAAACACACACATACACATGCATGCGCATGCACACACACACACACACACACACTGAAATATTACTCAGCAATAAAAAAGATGAATATTGCTATTTGTGACACATGTCTGGACCTAGACAATATTATGCTAAAATAAGTATTATGTTAAAATACTATTATGCTGAAGTTAGTTAGACAAAGACAAATATCATATGATTTCACTTACATGTGGAATCTGAAAAACAACAACAAAAATATTTTGCTAGGTTTTTTTTTTAATTTTTTTTTTTTTTTAAGAGAAAGTGATAGAGAACTGGGGGAGGGGAAATGGAAGAGGGCAAGAGAGAATCTCAAGCAGGCTCCCTGCTGAGCTTGGAGCTCTACATGGGGGCTTGATCTCACAACCCTGAGATCATGAGCTGAGCTGAAGAAACCAAGAGTTGGACACTTAACTGACTGAGCCACCCAGATGCCCTGATGTTTTGACAGCTTTATTAAATACAGTGTGTTTTCTTTTATTCTCTGGAATAAATTACATAAAGAATGTATGAAAATGTAATAATGAATGTTGAAATCATTAACATTAAAATAATCTTAGTTTGGAAATTTTAATAATTTTTTTCATATCTTATTTTGTTCACAATTATTATCCTATTAAATTATTTTATTCACAAAATTTTGGATAAGCCTAATTTTCTCTAGAAATTCATCCATTTATCAAGATTTTCAAATTTAGAGAAATATTTTTTATAAAATTTATATATATATAATTACCTCTTGTTTATTTCTTCTTATGTTCTCATATATGCCTTTTTCTTAGATCTTGTTTTATTTTTATAATAAAAAAATAGCAATTTGTTTTTACATCCTCCTCTGCCTAAACACCCACAATGTTCTAACAAAATATATCCACATTTGGTTTTTGGATTCAAGTTAGTTTTGAATCTAAGTCAAGTTACAATGTATTTTTTTTTCCCTCTTATATTTCTTTTGGTTTAACCCATATAAATTGAGCAATAACAATCTCTCTCTTTTTTTAACTATTTCACTTATATCACCTCATGGGATCATATATAGAAATACTTAAAGGTCCAAATACGTAACACTGGAGGAAATGTAAAATCAGAATCTTCTGAGGCTAATGCAGTGTTATTTCCCATATGCTATAGCACACAATACAGAAAGGTAAATATGATTAATACTGTCTAATATACTTTAGAACCTAAACAGGTACAAATGGGTGTCCTTCATTTCCAAAATTTAAGTCGGGATTAATGAATTTGAAATTATAAATATAAAGACAACAGTTTTATTTCTAAATCTCCGATTCAATATTAGCCAGGTTTGTACTGATGCTGATTCCTAAGTTATTCAGACAGAACACTACTTATGGCTTTTGCCTGAAATACCCAGATGCTACAAGAAAAACCAAGTCTTTGCCCCAAATTATCATGACACTTAGAACTGTGTGTACTGGACCATAAAATCAATTAACAGATGTTTTCCTCAGCTCAATAGTACCCTCTTATTTGCATACATAGTATTACACATTCTGTTATATAGATGACTCTTTTTTGATTACAAGAGGAAATGTATTGGCTTTAAGCTTTTATTTCTTTTACCATAAAATTATTTCTTTTTCTATAATATTTACTTCTCAATTCTATGATCATGAGCACTGACATAAAAATAGAAGTTAATTTTGATACTTAAATATGTTGTTCTTAAAAATTCCAGATATATTTTGGAAAATATAATTTCATAAAGTTTAAATGCAAATTTTTTCATTGATATATTTGACTTTTTCTCCATGAGTGGAGCTTTCATGCTTAGCCAGATACATTAATTTTAATGTGTCTTCACATTGTTTTATAATTTCTCACATATTACCATTCTCTCTCTCTCTCTTTCTGAAACCACGCACACATACATACAGAACTGTGTATGGATATATTCTTTAACAAGAGAGGTGCCCACCAAGGCACATTTCAAAGAGTAGGGAAAAACAGGTGAAAAAATGCAGTTTGTTCTGCAATTAATCTAAATTTTAAGTTATAATTGAGTGTATACTTGAGCAGAATTGAATATAAGTTACAGTAACATAGATAAAGTAGAACACTTTTTAAAAAGATTTTATTTCTTTATTTGACAGAGAGGGAACACAAGCAGAGGGAGAAGGGGAGGGAGAAGCAGGCTCCCCACTGAGCATGGAGCCCAATGTGGGGCTCGACCCAAGGACCCCAGGAGTACAACCTGAGCTGAAGTTATATGCTTAACTGACCGAGCCACCCAGGCGCCCCAAAATAGAAAACTTCTTAATAAAATACAGGAGAAATGAAATATATATGTAAATAGAATACTTGCAAAAAAGATTAAGGTAGATAAGGATTTATATGGTGTTCACATAATTGGAAATCATTTTTATGAAATAAAGGTATCCTTAAAACCTTTTAATTAATAGGCACATCTGTGTCTAATATACGACATTAACTAATATTATCCAATGCCCAGCCACTTTTGAGATATCTCCTTTATGATATATAAAGGAGACCTTAAAAGGCTAAATACAGAAATGTTCACACAAAGGCCTATTTAAGTAAGGATATTATAATTTGTCATTATTAGAATTACCTGTGTGATAATTGACTTACTGACCTGAATTTCCTTTAATTAACTTTATAAATTTATAAAAATTAACTTTATAAAGTGAAGAGGCTTTATGATGCAAGAAAGATGACCAGCATATAGTGAAGAACATGAACTTGTGTGGTAGAACATTTTGAATGAATCCTATCTTTAAAAATGTAGTCCCTGTGACCTTAAGCTCTTAACTTCAGTTTCCTCATCTATTAAACTAGGATTTTAATAATATATGTAGATCTTGGAATAAAAAATGTACAATATTTCTAAAACACTGGGGCCATAAAAATATACTATTATTTCTCTCAGAATGGCATTTGCTATATGAAAACAGTCCTCAAATAAACCATTTACTAATAAACACATACTTTTGATTTTTCTATCTCTTTTCACATTATCAGATGGGATTTATAATATTTGCTTGAAATGCATCTTTAAATAAGTTGTAATAATTATTAAAAAATAGGTTGCAGATTTTTTTCAGAAATCATAAAGAACAACTCTTGATTCACAAAATAAATGTAGATGGAGTATTAAAAGCATTCAACAAAAATTTTTAGGGACAACAAAAAGGAATGTTATCTTCTTATCTGAACTCTAGCCAACATGCAGCCAGATTTTACCAATATTCTCCAAAGATAAATAGCTATGGCCAGAACAATATTATATCTGTTTGATATTTAATATTTAATCTAGATTTATGTTAAAATTAGCATCTCTTGAAATAAGGGCAGTGTTTTTGGTTAAGGCTTATAAATTATGTGGAGAATCCTAAGGTAAAATCATTTCTTCAGTTATCAAAAGTACCAGAATTACCGGTAACCAACCCAGTGGTGACTATACTTGGGCAGTATTCCTTTTTTTTTTTTTAAGATTTTATTTACTTATTTGAGAGAGAGAAAGAATGGGGGCAGGGAGGGTGAGAGACAAGTAGACTCCCTGCCAACCTCAGAGCTGGATGCTGGGCTCTGTCCCAGGACCCTAAGATCATGACCTGAGCTGAAGTGAGAGGTTTAACTAAGACACCCAGGAGCCCTATGAAGAACTCATTTATAAAACACACAAAAAGAGGCTTTTGGTGTTGTCATCTTTATCTTTGCAATAAGAATCCATTAATGTAAAATTGAGCACCTCATCTCTACCAAACAAAAGCTAGACACTAAAAAAGATACTCATTTTGAAATTTGTAGAAGAAATCCTGAATTAAAGAACAATAACAGCATTAGAGGAAATAGCAATATGGCAAATGCAGTCAGGACTGCCAGAATTATACCCATTATAATAAAACAATTATTTCTAAAATGCAAATGACCATATAGCAGAAATAGGTTTAAATGCACATTATTAGGGGAGCCTGGGTGGGTCAGTGGGTTAAGCTCCTGACTCTTGATTTCGGCTCAGGTCATGATCTCAGGGTTGTGATATCAAGCCCCACATGGAGCCTGGTTAATTTCTCTCCTTGTCCCTCTGTCCCTCACCCTAACTGCTCTCTCTCTCTCACCCTCCCTCAAAAAAATAAAAACAAACAAACAAACAAACAAAAGCACTTTATTAGATTATTATATATTTTACTATATTTAAAAATGATTCAAATATTACATTATACATTAAATTTGAATATCAGGTATTATATATATATCACCAGTATTTTAGTTCTTCATAAATAAGCTGTACAAATTGCAGTCACCTGTGCATTCAGGTCAAAAAATACTTTTCAATTCGTGATTATATTTCCATAAGATGTTCAGTAAGAACTATTGAGGTTTCTGTTAAAAATCTGAAGATGTGATTCACTGCATTCAATATGGAACCCTGGGGAACTCTAAAAATAATCAGAAGCCATCTGGCAAATATTGAAAATTGAAAAAAAGAGAGGCTTTAGAAAATATAAATTCAATACGTTTATCAGTATGCACCTAAGGAAACAAAATAAAGCTTCTAAATAGCAAAGATAATGTGCACATTTTGTTTTAAATGCAGATATTGAGATCATATTAAAAATTTGTAAAAATCATATCAATTGCTTAATTGATTCTTTTTTAATTACATGCAAGAAAACAAAATCAATCGGATTACTTGCCATCGAATTTAGAATGAAGTCAACCTCACCTTTTCCACATATATTTTCAATATTTTAAAATATACTTTAAGTAATTGAACCTCTTTTGAAAGAAATTAGGTCAGCAGTGGTCCAATGTCATGTTTACTGTCAAATTTTCTTTTTTTTTCTCTATTTAATATTTTGCTTACATAATGTTTACTGATTGCTCAGAATCTATGCTAATGAAAGCTGCCTCCTTTAAAACCTAGAACTGAAGAGAAGCAGAAGACATGAACAACTTACATATGAAAACTAAATGAAATACTTTGGGCCACAAGATGTCACTGTAGCTCAAGCAAGACATTTTTTCTGGTCTCAACTAGAAAAGAGAACATATTGGACTTAATTTATATATTTAATCTGCTTTTGATTATATTCCAGATATTTTTTTTATAATTGACAATAAAATGAAGATAAAGGAAAGAATAATTTCTACCTGGAGTAATTTTCATCTAATTTTCTAGGAGTTGTGGCGATAGATACTAGAGAAAATGACAAGTCAGTTCTTCAAAGTTTATGAAAAAAGAATTATCATGAACAATTATAACAAGAACAAATGAGTTGCTGCCTTTCAGTCTTAATTTTTATTTGTATAAAACAGTGTAATATTCAAGGTATTAGGTCTTAATTTAGACTGCAGAAGTTTATATCTGTGTTTTCTCAACTACTTTTAGACTAACCTACACACCAAACTGTAAGACGGAAATAATGCAATTATTTTGTAGGGTTGCCATTGGCTAAATAAAAATGCTTTTATTTAGGCCTTAATATAAAATTAATTAATAAAAATGTTATTATTTGAGAAACCAGCAAACCTATATACCCCAACCAAGTTTATTTTGATTTTTTTCACATTTCTAATGTCTCTTATATTACCTCAATTCCCAGATATAACGCTTGAACACAAAATATATTATAAAGCCCTATAACAATGAACTGTGTCTTCTCACACTCCCCTCTTCTCCAAATTACCTATTATTGCAATAAATATATGTTAAGAATCAAAATTTAGAGTTTTTAATTAGGACTCACTTAGCTCATGTCTGTTAAGAAATGTTTAATATCTGAATAGTCAAAAACATAAATGTAATATTTTGCTAACACAATGTATTAGTTTTTAGAAAAACATTTTTCAAATGTTTTAGAAGTTAATTAAATATTTTATACTATACTGATAATGTATTTTAATTCTCAATACATTAAATAGTTACAGATTTGAAAATTCTAAACTCAGCAGAATAAAGTATAAATTAATCTTAAATTACATCTAAATATGTTATTGATGAATACTCCAACATTGACCTCATTATGTTTACAAATTATTTTTCAAATAAAATGTAAAATACTACATTTTCCTATATAATATACACAAAAATTTGACAAACTCGCTTTAAATTGAAATTTTATAGATTAAAAATCCTGTTTTCCCATGAATTTACTTGCCAAAATAGAGCTAATTACCAAGATAGAAGTATTTAATGATGTAAGTGAGGAAAAGGAATGAATGTTCTATGAAACAGTGTATTCTTGGTCTTTCCTAAAATATCTGCTTTAGTAAAGTTTTGTGTTTACAATTCTGAATCTATAACATCATATAGCTGAAAATAAATATCCAAAGTTAACGAATATTTATTGATATTCCACCTATTTACACAGTGTCTAATTTTGTTGAAATAAATTTTACTATGTAAATGGTAATAACATAATAATAGATGTACACAAATAAAACTGGACAAATGTAGAAAGAAGTTGCTGCAGCTGAGGTCAAAGAAGTTGCTGCCTGTGTTCTCATCAAGGATTTTGATGAATTCCTTTCTCACATTGAGGTCTTTCATCCATTTTGAGTCTATTTTTGTGTGTAGTATAAGAAAGTGGTTCAGTTTCATTCTTTTGCATGTGGCTGTCCAATTTTCCCAACACCATTTGTTGAAGAGGCTGTCTTTTTTCCATTGGACATTCTTTCCTGCTTTGTCAAAGATTAGTTGACCATCTATTTCTGGGTTCTCTATTCTATTCTATTGATCTATGTGTCTGTTTTTGTGCCGGTACCATACTGTCTTGATGATTACAGCTTTTAATAGAGCTTGAAATCTGGAATTGTGATGTCACCAACTTTGGTTTTCTTTTTCAACATTCCTCTGACTATTCAGGGTCTTTTCTGGTTCCATATAAATTTTAGGATTATTTGTTCCATTTCTTTGAAACAAAAAAATGACAGGATTTTGATAGGGATTGCATTAAGCAAGTAGATTGCTTTAGGTGGCATAGACATTTCACAATATTTTTTCTTCCAATCCATGAGCATGGAACATTTTTCCATTTCTTTGTGTCTTCCTCAATTTCTTTATGAGTACTTTATACTTTCCTGAGTACAGATTCTTTGTGTCTTTGGTTAGGTTTATTCCCAGCTATCTTATGGTTTGGGGTTCAATTGTAAATAGGATTGACTCCTTAATTTCTCTTCCTTCTGTCTTG
The DNA here is from genome assembly GCF_963455335.1 of Martes martes. Classification (NCBI taxonomy): domain Eukaryota; kingdom Metazoa; phylum Chordata; class Mammalia; order Carnivora; family Mustelidae; genus Martes; species Martes martes. The sequence goes on from NC_137889.1 coordinate 114,633,764, forward strand.
CTGTTGGTGTATAGAAATTCAACTGATTTCTGTGTATTTATTTTATATCCTAGCACTTTACTGAAGCATCACCAAAGACAAAGGAAGCAAGGGTAAAAATGAACTATTGGGACTTTATCAAGATCAAAAGCTTTTGCACAGCAAAGGAAACAGGCAACAAAATCAAAATACAACCAACATAATGGAAGAAGATATTCACAAATGACATATCAGATAAAGGGCTAGTATCCAAATCTATAAAGAACTTATCAAACTCAACACCTAAAGCACAAATAATCCAATCAAGAAATGGGCAGAAGATATGAGCAGACATTTCTGCAAAGAAGATACCCAAATGGCCAACAGACACATGAAAAAGTGCTCAACATCACTAGCCAAAAGGTAAATACAAATCAAAACTACAATGAAATACCATCTCGCACCAGTCAGAATGACTAAAATGAACAAGTCAGGAAACAACAGATGTTGGCAAGGGTGCGGAGAAAAGGGGAACCCTCCTACACTGTTGGTGGGAATGCAAGTTTGTGCAGCCCCTTCTGGAGAACAGTATGGAGGTTCCTCAAAAAGTTGAAAATAGAGCTCCATTACAACCCAGTAATCGCACTACTGGGTATTTACCCTAAAGATATAAATGTAGTGATCCGAAGGGGCACATGCACCCAAATATTTATAGCAACAATGTCCACAATAGACAAACTAAGGAAAAAACCTAGATGTCCATCAACATATGAATGGATAAAGAAGAGGTGGTGTATACACACACACACACACACACACACACACACACACACTCAATGGAATAGTATGCAGCCATCAAAATGAAATCTTCCCATTTGCAATGACGTGGATGGAACTAGAGAGTATTATGCTAAGCAAAATAAATCAATCAGAGAAAGACAATTATCATATGATCTCTCTGATATGAGGAATTTGAGAGGCAAGGTGGGGGTTTGGGGGGGGCAGGGAAAGAAAATAGAAACAAGATGGGACCGGGGAGGGACACAAGTCATAAGAGACTCTTAATCTCAGGAAACAAAGTGAGGGTTGGTGGGGGGTGTGGGGGAGGGATAGGGTGGCTGGGTTATGGACATTGGAGAGGGTATGTGCTATGGTGAGTTTTGTGAATTGTGTAAGACTGATGATTCACAGACCTGTACCCCTGAAGCAAATAACACATTATATGTTAATTAAAAAAAAAAAAAAGATATCCACAGCCCCATGTCCCCCCCCAAAAAAAAGAACTGGAGAAATGTAGTTTGTAATAATGCAGAAATACAGGAGCACCTGGGTGGCTCAGCCTTTTAAGTATCCGACTCTTGATTTCAGTTCAGGTCATCATCTCAGGGTCCTGGATCAAGCCTCTTCCCCTGCTCCTATGTGCTGTCTCTCTCTTTCTCTCTCTGAAATAAATAAATCTTTTAAAAAATAGAAATATAAGTAGGTGAAAATAGATATAGAAAATAAAGCTCATGTCAAAAATACACAGTTGTTAAGAACCCAATTCCTGAGGGCCATCATGATACTATGGAGATATCAATATGAACTTAGACAGTAATAAAAATTATAGCTATTATTTGGTAATTATAGCTAATATTGCCTTTTTGTGTGTATACTAGGCAAGGTGCGAATCATGTTGTATTATCTCAGTTCATTCTGAAAGGATCCTTATAAAGTAGGTATGATTATCTTCATTTTATTGACAAAGTAAATTCTTAGAGATAGTGAGTAATTTGCCAGGGATTTCTTGGGTACTTATTGATAAAACAAAACCAAATTACATACATAATACATCAAAACTTACATTATAGTTTCTAGTAATTAATCCAGGGGACAAATCTCATGAGACAGTCACAGAAATCCTGACAAAATCAACAATGAAAAAGGACAGTGGCATATAATTATCATAGTTTTACATAGTAGTAAATATGGAATTGTCATAAATAGCCACTTAAATTGATTTCACATGTTGAACAAAACAGTATTAAATTGCATATATTAATGTTTTCAATGAAAAATACTAGAATGTTTACACAGTGGTGAATACTAAAAGACATGTAACAATTTATAGACTCATACTTTGCTATGTAATACATTTTCTCTTTAAAATTACTTTTGGAGAAGTGATCATATTCTATAATATAGGTTTTTAGAATCTTGTGAAATGGTACACATATACCATTTATTTTATGCCCAGTTTTGTAAATGGGCATCTTCTGAGGTCAGTGCAATTGATTGTTAAAAATAGTAATGTGTTGAGCACCTGGGTGGCTCAGTGGGTTAAAGCCTCTGCCTTCAGCTCTGGTCATGATCCCAAGGTCCTGGGATCAAGCCCCGCATTGGGTTATCTGCTCAGCAGGGAGCCTGCTTCCTCCTCTCTCTCTGCCTGCCTCTCTGCCTACTTGTGATCTCTGTCAAATAAATAAATCTTTTAAAAAATATTAATGTGTCTAGGATTCCTTTCCTGATTTTTTCCTAACCCAACTTCATTTTCACCTAACCCCTGTGAAGTAGAATGAGTAAGTACCTTCTTCACATCAGTTTCACAAATTAGAATCTTCAGATTCCTAGTAATCTGCCCATGTTAAAGGCAGACAAAAGAAGACAGAGATCAAGAGAATGAATGGATGATCAGGAGAGGGAGGTCAAAAGCAAGAATCTTTATCATCCTTTTATTGTAATGTAAATTTCACAAGTCAGTGATTACATGCTGGCATATGTTCAACATGCACACACATGTACACACTCCTGCCAAAGAATAATTTTGTGCCTGGGTCTCAAACTTAAATGGATAGTCATCCATCAACTGATGTTTAAAGAACTCACCTTGAGACATAGAAGCTAAGGAATCAAGAACAAGGATATGATCTAAGTGATCATCATCCAGCACATACTTGTCCTGTTTTCAGACGATCAGCTTAAGTCAAGAGAAATTTTTAGTGCTTATAAATATTTCAAATGATTCTTTCAGACCACAGCCAGCATTAATTTCAGGATCACAGCATTATAATTCTGGAATTTCCAAAGCATGACCCTAATAGTTTCTTGGGAGTCAGAAGATCAAATGTGAGATGAAAGAGACTAAGGAAAATGTTTCCCAGTTAGAGTATTGTTATTTTGTTTTGTATTATTTTGTTTTCTTTCCTCACTAGACAAAGTTTGGGCTTTAATACGAGCTAGTATGGACCTGCATATGTTATCTAGCCATTTGAATTCCATATTCCACATTTTAAAAATAGGGATAATGAATTTACTTTGTTGGATTATTATATGAATTTATGAGGTAACATATATAGTTCCTAGCATGAAAATTGCCTCACTAAATGAAAGTATAAATAATGCTCACATTTGAATTATATTAACCAATTAACTATGTGTTTAGAATGTAACGCTTTGTGATATAAACATTGAGAATGTCTTGGCATTATCTTAATCTATTATAAACATTAAAAAAAATTTATTTTATTTTATTTATTTGATAGGAAGAGAGAGAGAGCACAGGAAAAGGAGAGGTGGAAGAGAGGGAGAAGCAGAATCCCCACTGACTAGGAAGCCTGACAGACTTGAGACTTGAACCCAGGATGTGGGGATCATGACCTGGTCTGAACCCAGATGCTTTACCAACTGAGTCACCAAGACACCCCCACTGTAAACACTTTAAATTAAATGTCTGCGTCTAAAAAGTAAAGTGAAATATGTTCGGAAGAAAACTACATTTACCTCTCCTCTTTGCATTTTCAGGAAAGTTAGAAAATAATCTAGATGCTTGTGGATATGGTCTTTTGAAAATCCTTAACAAAACAAAAAAGACACAACAGATATTAAAAATGCTATAGGGATTTCCTGAGGGAAAATATGTAGGAAACATTCAGCTACTGTGTAACCTACAAATTATATTTAGGTTCAGAACAAGTGAGAATCTTTTTTTTTTCCTTTTTATATTTCATTGCTTGAGTAAGTAACTATTTTTCTTCATATTTTTATCTTAGGTTTCCATTAAATTTATGGACGTTCATCATGCCTGCCCTTCTAATTTCACTAAAGGAATGCAAAAAATCCTTCCAAAATGGATATGTTATATAATACTATTTATCTTCTTTTTAAAACATAAACCTTATGTTTCAGTATAACTCCTAGTAATGTTAAGATGCTTAAAGACTATCAGGTTGAAAGGTAATATTTTTGTTCACAAAGTGATTTATTTTTAAGATTTTAAATTGGTGGGAAAGTAAGCAATTATTAAGATGACAATTTAAAATCTTTTATGCTACCCTTTTGAATTTGAGAGTGATTTTAGTAATTCAATTAATATGCTTGCCCTACATATATATATTGAAAGACTAGGAAAGAATAAAGCAGATAAAGAACAAAAAAGCAAAACAAAGGAAGAACAGAAATGTAGGACAGATGTGCTGTTGCTGTTGATGCCAAGATCACTATACTTGATGAAGAAATAAGATCATAGCAGATGGTGAGGATTTAGAGGAATATGAGAAAAAGAATACATTAAAAAGAGAACAGAAATAAATCATGTTGCAGGCTTCTCATATTCTTTAAAATTATTATTATTTTTTTTTAGCTTAAGACATGTTTCAAAGATTTTTGAAGATAAGTAGCAACTGACTAAAGCTGAATCTGACCCACAGCCAGCCAGCCTTATGGCACTGTTTTCTGAAAGTCATCTGTTTGTCTGCATGTGCTTTTATTAATGATACACTTGAGGAGTCTGTTATTTTCACCATAGTCTAGTAGAATCTAGCTTAATATATTTGCTTGGATGTAAGAAATCAACAACACTAGGTGGAAACCATCAGCTAGGAATAGTGAGCTGAGGCAGAGGAAGGAGGTAGGGAGGGACTGCGATAATGGATTTGGGATGTCAAAATAGAGAGGATCAAAACCAGATTGATTCCTCTTGGTGTTTTCCCAAGAAAGCACTGTTTTGCTTTTTGCTATTGTATTTGCTGTTACTTTTCTCAACCTTATGCAGTTTTACAATAGACACTCTTGGCTCCCTTCTTAGCATTTCTCTCATAACTTACCAGAGTTAAAAAAAAAAAAAAAAGTAAAATAGGTTTGTGTAGAATATATCAGGACTTTATGAAGTTTCTTGCTATAAATAAATAATAAGAAGAAAATGTTACCATATGTAAAACAGGCAATATATGTGTTTTGCATATTATCTATGGATATTATCAATGGAAAAGTAATGTTTTCAGTTGTAACCTGTAACTTATAAGTGGGTAATGCACCCTTCCCCTGTAGTTTATTTTAAATGAAAAACACTATCTATTAAATAAACAGATTAGTTATAATTTTTTTCTTCCCTGAAATACATTGTTGTATTTATTAAGAAAATCTATTGGTCCCATCCATGTATCAACATGCTGAATGAAAGAGATTATGCTGAGTGAAATAAGTCAAGCAGAGAGAGTCAAGTATCATATGGTTTCACTTATTTGTGGAGCATAACAAACAATATGGAGGACAAGGGTAGATGGAGAGGAGAAGGGAGTTGAGGGAAATTGGAAGGGGAGGTGAACCATGAGAGACTATGGACTCTGAAAAACAACCTGAGGGTTTCGAAGGGGTGGGAGGTGGGAGGTTGGGGGAACCAGGTGGTGGGTACTAGGGAGGGCACGGATTGCATGGAGCACTGGGTGTGGTGAAAAAACAATGAATACTGTTACACCGAAAAGAAATAAAACATTAAAAAAAAAAAGAAAACCTGTTGGTCATATTTATCCATTTGCATTTAATATAAAAATTATTCTGTTAATTATTAGGCTGCAACATTTGAGACAATTTTCATTGTGATCATGTGGTTGTTTCAATTATCTAATGATGCATAACAAACTACCTCAAACTCACTGGTTCAAAACAATAGTTATTTGTTTCTTCATAATTTTTCACCTGGGTCTGGCATGTCAGGGATGGATGCTTTGTGCTCCCTCTGATGTTATAATGTTGGCTAGGCTCCATTGGTCCTGGTGGACATGTGCCTTAACTTACATGTCTGACAGCTCAGTTGGATTGCTGGATGGCTGGTATAGTTTGAGCTTCTCTCTTTACCTAAATTGTGTTTCATCCCACAGTCTCTACAAATGGTCTTGCTCTCCAGTAGGGAATCAGAAATAGCTGACTTCTCAGGTAAGACAGGAAACTCCAAGCATCTTAACACCAAAGCACTGAAGTCACCCATTGTCATTTTCACATATTCTGTTGGTCAAAGAAGTCTCTAGGATAGCTCAGATTCAACAGAAGGGGAATGAATTCTTATTCTTGATAAGGCAAGCTGCACATGAACATGGGTATGAAAAGGAATTATTGGTGGTCATTATGTAGATAACCTACTAGATGGTTCAGAAAAGGAATTGTTAATGTGTTATAAAAATAACACATAGTTTGAGGTTAATCAAATATATTTGCCTGTGACAGAATAATAATGCATTTATTTTTTCTTGCCATCTCATTCTTGATACTTCATGTTACTTCTGTTCTATTATCTTAAGCATGGGACTGAATTAAGTTTCTTAGCAGCTATTTGACCTTATGTTAGTTTTTCATCTATAAATTTTAACTGCCATAGGAGGAAAATGATAGATTTCATTTTGTAAGGAATAATTCACAGAAGTACTGAGTTCAGATTCCCTTTGTGTGCAGAAAGTTTATTATGACTGCTGTGTATGTCAACTGCAGAGGGGAAGTGAAGGAACCAGGATTGAACAGAGAAAATTCAATGGTGATGTAATCACACGAGTAATTCAGCACATACCATGACGACTTCAGGAGCTGAATAAGAAGTATCTTGAATTTAGGCAAGCCAACTCAACCATTAGCCTCTGTGATCTTCTTTGGACAAGGGAACAATCTTTAGCTAAAGGCAAGTTTCAGAGAGCTAATTAGCCAAGAGCCTTTGTCTGCCACTTTAAATAAATGAGGGATGCACATTTTAGTTCTAGAAGGGGAAATAATCTCTGGGTATCATATCACATTGTGTAATCAAGAACAAAGAGCTTAAAGAACTGATCCAATGTATGTAAGGATTAGCATATATTTATTTTATTGTATTGCACTGTCAATAATAGTGACATAAAGTACCAAATGTACCATAATCATATTAAAACAAAGCCCTAAAAGCCTTTAACTAGGAAGTTGTCTTACTTTTTTAGTAGAAGTATAATACAGTAACAAAAGTAATTAAATGAGTATCTCTCTTTCTCTCTTCTCTCTCTCTCTCTCTCTCTTTTTTTCCCCCTGGTCAATAGTCATATCTTCCTGGTAAGGAGGGAGAGAGAAAACAACCTAATAATGCAAAATTGTATTTCATAATTCAAAATTGATCATTCTATGAGTACAAAGAATCCTTGAGATAAAAATTGGAAGAAACAAAATTATTTCACACAAGAAATTAAATTCCATTTACATGGGCTTTAGGTGGTAGAGTTAGCTAATCCAACATTCTCTTTATTTTCTATGCTTTATTATACTGTGTTCCTTATGATTCAATATTTTGGGATTAAATAATTTAAGCTCCATTAATAATGTTAGATGAATTAGCTATAATATGCAGTATTGATCTTATAAAATGTTGAAATTATCAAACTTTTAAAATTATCAGTCAAAAGTGTGGCTTCTTTGAAAGAATTAGAAAAAGAAAATACTAATTAAGAACTTATTGTCTTCCATGAATAATTAATGTAGTTATTAAAGGTACTAAAAGGAATGTCACTTTGTTAAATATCAAATATCTACAACTAACATAGTTAATGTTGAAACACTGAATACTTTCCCTGATAGTCAAAAATAAGGCAAGAATGTTTACTCTCAATACTCTTAATCAAAATAATACTGGAAGGTCTAGCGAACGCAATAAAGAAAGAGCAGAAAAGACATACATATTGGAAAGGCAGAAATTAAACTCTTATATATGCAAATAATATGATTGTCTACTTAGATTATCCCAATGAATTTATTTAAAAAAATCCTAGAATTATTAATTGCATTTAGCAAGGCCACAGGATATAAGATAAATGTATAAAAATTAATCATATTTATATATTTGCAATGAACCCATAATTTGTTAAAATTAAACTTTCAGTGTTGTTTATATAAGCTCTCAAAAAGTTGAAATACTTAGATGTAAATCTAAGAGAACATGCATAAGACTTTTATGCTGAAAATCACTCAATGCTAAATGGAGTATCCAAAGAAGATCTAAATAAACGGAGAAAAATTCTATGTTCACAGAGCTAATTTTTTTGAAAAAAAAAAAAAAAAAGAATAAAGGAGGAATTATACTGCCTAATATTAAGAACTACTATATAGTCACTGTAATGTATACTCATATATTTATATAATTGTACCCCATGGACCTGAACAATTTTAATTATCAATATACCTCAGAAAGACTGAAAAAAAAATCAGACCCACACGTGGAATATATTCATTTTGTTAAAGGCTAAATTTTATTGGGGTACCTGGACAGCTCAGTCAGTTAAACCTCAGACTCTTAATTTTGGGTAGGGTCATGATCACAGTGTGGCATGGGTCTCCAGGATGGGTGTGGAGCCTGCCTAAATTCTCTCTTTCCCTCTCCCTCTGTCCCTCCCCCATTCACACACATGTGCACTCTCTCTCTCAAAAAACAAAACAAAACAAAACAAACAAAAAAAACCCTACTTTTTGGTCATTTAGTTGGAGATTTTCTTTTGTTGTTGTTGATGGTGGATTAATTGAATGTTCATATTTTTAATAGCTGTTAAATTATTTTCTTTTGTGAAAAACCAGTTTATCTTTCCCATTATTTTATTTGATTTTCCACTGTATTTTTTGCATTTTTTTAACTTATAGTCTTACTTAATATGTTGTAGATGTGATACATGTGATGACTGCTCCCCAGTGATCTTGCCATGTCCAGTTTTTTGACTGCTGGGTAGGAGTGAAGGCTCAGCTTGCTGCTGGATCATGTTACTACTACCCTGGGGACATTCAGAAAGTGCCAACTGTTTCCTTGGAACAGGGTGGTGTCCTGAAGACCAGCTTCTCCCTCAGCCCTACTGAAGCCTTGGAGTGTAGCACATTTGTTCTATTGGTATTAGGCTAGAGATAGTGGGTGTTGGTCAAACTGTTTTCTGGTGTTTGTCACCCTTTTTCCAGGCCTTACTTGGGTAGAAAAGCTTTTTTTTGGATGTTGTTGTTGTTGTTGTTGTTGTTGTTGTTGTTGTTGTTTTATGGTCTGTGCTTGTTCCAGTTTGAAGGACCTTTCCCTGATACATGGGAAAGCAGTAAAGAAACCCAGAGAACTCATTGCCATGTTGTTTCTGAAGTTGAGTTCCATAGACAGTTGCCTTCTTTCCACTTTTGTTCATTGGTTTTTATCCAGAATTTGCAATTGTATAGGTGAGGATCTGAGAAGAAAGAGATTACTCCAACTTTGTGAAAGCAGAAATTGGCATGATTTCTGTGTATATTTTAAATAATCTTTGTGACAAGGAAATTGATAACTGGAAAAATAGATGTTCAGAGATGTTGAATAACTTTAAATTTATGATTTTTTTTTTTTCTGGAAGGACTTTCATGAATAATTAAAGATCCTTTGGTTTTCAAATCAAGTATTATCTCCTTTAGGGATGATTTTGAAACAGATTCAACAAATCTCTTTCAGACATACGTTAAAACTTCAAAGAGTATGTTTTTATGTCTCTCTCTAATATAAAGCTTTGGTGTATATTCTAGAGCCACCGTCTTTTCTGAATTGTTGCTATTATGGCACAAGTGGCACAAGTATGTGCTACAACTGATTTTAATTACATTCTAATAAGTGATTTTTTTGTTGTTGTTTTTAAGAACAAGATCTGTGGGCATGGAAACAAAATAAAATGACATATATGAAAAAAATAAATCTCTTCACATACTTAATAAAAGTTTTGCTTTTCAGTAGTATTTCCCTTTCAATATCATTGTTTGTTTGTTTTTCCACAATTGACATGAACTAACACTTCCCTAAGTCCAAAAGCTCTTTCAGGATCTAGAATGTAACATTTTAGTATAACTAACTTTCATCTTTCCACTACCTTATAACTACCAACAAACTCCCAATTTATTTTTAGCATAATCTTTTTTAAAATTTACTTTAAAATTTATTTTATTGAGATATAATTGACATATAAGTTTGAGTTGTACAATATGTATGACACATTTATGTCCTTCAATAGGACTATCACTGTAGTGTTACCTGACACCTCTATCAGGTCACACAATTACCATTTATATTTTTAAATTTTAATTCCAGTATAGTTAACATATAGTGTTATATTAGTTTCAGGTGTACAATATAGGGATTCAACAATTCTATGCATTACTCAGTGCTTATCATGGTAAGTGTACTCAATCCCCTTCACCTATTTCATCCATGTTCCCACCCACCTCCCCTCTGGTAACCATTAGTTTGTTCTCTATAGTTATTCTGTTTCTTGGTTTGTCTCTCTCTCTCTTCTTTCTCTTTATTGTATTTGTCTTTATGACTGACTTAATTTGTTTAACATTAATTTCAGTATAATCCTTATACCTAGTTGTACAACAGATATATTGCAAATGAAACTTTCACATATTTTATATTGATCATGTTTTCTGTTTCTTTCTTTTTACTTTTTATTTATAAATATTCTTTCCTTTTCTTTTGGAGGTATAACTGACATGCAAGATTATATTAGTTTCAGGTGTACAATGTAGTGACTCAATATTTGTATATATTGTATAATGATCACAATAAGTCTAGTTAACTTCCAAAATCATATATAGTAGTGATATAATTTATTTTTCTTGTGATAAGAAGTTTTAAGATCTTTGTCCTGCCTTAGGCTCAGGTCATGATCCCAGGGTCCTGGGATCAAGTCCCGCATTGTCCTGCTCAGTCAGGAACCTGGTTCTCCCTTTGCCTGTTCCTTTCCCTGTTTGTGCACTCTCTCTCCACTGCTCTCTTCCCTGTCCCTGACAAATAAAAAAAATCTTAAAAAAAAAGAACTTTTAAGATCTACTATCTCAGCACCTTACAGATATTTGATACAGTATTATTAGTTCTAGTTACCATGCTGTACATTTATTTTATAACTAGAAGTTTGCACCTTTTGACCTCTTTTACCTATTTCCCCCATGTTCCCATCCACTTTTGTTTTTATTTAAATCTCACATATAAGTGAGGTTGTACAGTATTTAAAAAATACATATTTTATTTATTTTAGATAGAGAGAGGATGACAGAGGAAGGGACAAAGGAAGAGGGAGAGAGAAAATCCCAAGCAGATTCTGTGCTGTGCACAGAGCCCAACACAAGGCTGAATCCCACAGCCCTGAGATTATGACCTGAGCCAAAGTCAAGAGTTCGATGCTCAACTGACTGAGCCACCTAGGCACCCCAAGATTGTACATTATTTCTTATTCCCATCTGATTTATTTCATTTAGCATAATGCCATTAAGTTCCTTCCATGTTTTCCTCATAAATGGCAAGAATTTATTCTTTTTTTGAATAGTATTCCATTGTGTATACATACCACATCTTCATTCATTGATAGACATTTGGGTTATTTTCATATCTTGGCTATTGTAAATACTGACGCAGTGAACATAGGGATCATATATCTTTTCATGTTAGTAGTTTTACTTTCTTCAGATAAATACCTGAAAGGAGGAATTGCTGAATCATATGGTAGTCCCATTTTTAGTTTTTTGAGGAATCACCATACTGTTTTCCATAGTAACTGTATCAATTCATATTCTCAACAACAATGTTTGAGAGTTCCCTTTTCTCCACATCTTTGCTAACACTTGTTATCATTTGTCTTCTTGGTAATAGATATCCCAACTAGTGTGAGGTGATATCTCATTAGTTTTGATTTACATTTTCTTAATAATTAATGACAATGAACAACTTGTCAGGCATATGTTGGCTATCTATATGTCTTCTTTGGAAAATGTTTATTCATATAAACTGATCACTTTAAATTGGATTATTTGTTTTTTTGGGGGGCTATTGAGCTACATGAGTTATTTATATCTTTTAAATATTAACCTTTATCAGACATACAATTTGCAAATATTTTCCCTCATTTCATAGGTTGATTTTAAGGATTTTTTGAGATCTTCTTTGCAATTCAGAAACCTTTTAGTTTGATGTGGTCCCATTTGTCTATTTTTGCTTTTGTTGCCTTTGCTTTAGGATTCAGATTCAAAAAATTATCACCATGACTAATGTCAATTGTTGTTGTAAATGATAAGATTTCATTTATTTTATGTCTGTGTAATATTACACACACACACACACACACACACACACAGAGCACACCTTTATCCATTCATTTATAAATGGACACTAAGATTGATTCCATTTCTTAACTATTGTAAGTAATGCTACAATAAATATAAGGTGCGTATATTTTTCAAATTGATGGTTTTATTTTGTTCAGATAAGTACCCAGGAGTGGAATTGCTGGAATTATTATATAGTATTTCAATTTTTTATTTTGGGGAACTTCCATACTCTTTTACATAGTGGTTGCACGAACTTAAATTCCCACTAATAGCACACAAGGTTCCTTTTCATCTACATAATAGCCAACCCTTATTATTTCTTGTCTTTCTAATATTACCCTTCTGACTGGTGTGAAGTGATATTTCACTATTGTTTTGATTTGCATTTTCCTGATTAGTGATGTTGAGCATCTTATCACCTGTCTGTTGCCGTCTGTATGTCTTCTTTGAAAAATTTTCTACTCAGGTCTTCCACTCATTTTTTTTTTTTCCCTGTGAAAATACTATTGGTATTTTGATAGGGATTGTAATGATTCTGCAGATTGTGTTGGGTAGCATGGACATTTTAACAGAATTCTTTCAGTCGATGATCATAGCACATCATTCCATTTGTTTATGTCATCTTCAGTTTTATTCCTTAGGATCTTGATTTTTAAGAGTGCAGCTCTTTCACTTCCTTGGTTAAATTTATTCCTAAAGGTTATTTTTGCTGCAATTGTAAATGAGATTTTCTTAATTTCTCTTTCTCATATTTTGTTATTACTATATGTAAGTGTGAAAGACTGATGTATATTTATTTTGTATCCTGTGCCTTTACTGAATTTACTTATTATTTCTAATAGCTTTTTAGTGAAGTCTTTAAGGTTTTCTATATATAGCGTTATGTCATCTGGCAATGGTTACAGTTTTATTTCTTCCTTACCACTTTGGAGTCCTTTTATTTCTTTTCATTGTCTTATTCCTGCATCTAGGACTTCCAGTTCCCTAAACAGAAGTGGCCAGCCTGGATATCCTTGTTTTGTTTCTGACCTTGGAGGAAAAATGTTTCACTTTTGCATCATTGAGTATGATTTTAGCTGTGGGCTTTTCATCTGTGGCTTTTACTAGGTTAAAGTAAATTTCCTCTAAACCCATGTTGAACATTTTTATTATGAATGAATGTATTTTAACAAATGCTTTTTTCTGCATCTGTTGAAATGATCTTTTTTCTTTCTTTTCTTTTGTTAATGTGATGTATTGTATTGATTGATTTGTAAATATTGAGTCACCATTGCATTCCTGGAATAAATCCCACTTGAATGTGGTGAATGCTCCTTTTAATGTATTGCTAAATTCAGTATGTTAACTTTCTTTTTTTTTTTTTTTCTTTTAAGAATTTTCGCATCTATGTTCTTCAGGGATGTTGGTTTGTAGTGGGTTTTTTGTTGCTTTGCTTTTTTGTGCTTTTTAAAATTTGTTTTTAGTGTCTTTGTTTTGTTTTGGTATCAGAGTAATACTGACCTCATAGAATGAATTTGGTAGTTTTCCTTCCTCTTTGAAAATTTTTTTTTTTTTTTGAAATAATTCAAGGATAGGTTTAAAGTCTTATTTCAATGTTTGGTGTAAATCACCTATAAAGCCATCTGGTTTTGGACTTTTGTTTGTTGGGAGTTTTTTGATTACTAGTTCAATTTCATAATTAGTATTAAGTTTGTTAAATTCTTATTAATGATTCAATTTTGGAAGATTGTATGGCTTTTAATTTTTTTTAAATGGATCATCCTAATACATTTTTCCCTTTGATGTGCCAGTTCAATTCCAGTCTGATTCAGTTGGTCTTGAAAAAACTGCATATGTTTAATCTTAATTAGATATAATGATGATCTTGAGTAGGTAAAATATTGTCAAGAAATTTTATTTGTTTGGTTTTCTTTCCTATTTTCTATGTAGATTGTATTATATGAAGCATGAATTAAATTTACTAATTTGAGCTTACTATTAAAATTTTGCAACAATTGACAGGACAGAGCTCTGTATCACAAATGTACATTTTGCTTGTGTTAGAATGCTAATTTTCTCAGTTCATTTTTTTCTTTTTGATGGTCCAAACAGCATATTGGTTTTTTATTAGTGACAAAATAGGAAAAGGACTCTAGCCATTCATGATTTTGTTAATGACCAGAAAATTCAATAATGATTGGGAAGAATTTCTTCCAAGGATTTAACTTATTAATGTTATTTTAAAAACCTAAATGTTGAAAGTTCCTACCAGGTAATCAAAATGTTGATGTGATAATAAGTAACATAAATACTGCTTATTAAGTGAAGAGTGAGCAAAACACATATTTAATAATTAATTTACAATATTGATTTTCAACCTAAATTATGACCTTTGATTACTGGCTTGTCAGGGATTGATCTGCCATACACCATCCATTAAGGATAACTTTGTACAGGGCCTCTCCATCACCAGAATCCTTGATTATGGAATCTCTTTTACTTTACTATACACCAGCCAAAACCTGCAGAATGGTCTCCCCATTGTATGATCCTAATAAAGATTGAGTGACAACTGTCCCTAAGCTACCTACAGAGAATGGAATTGTATTAGTAGCTTTATAAGTTATAGCAGAAATACACATTTGTAAATTATCAAAGAGGGAAGTTAAATAAAATCAATAAAATATGGCCATGAATATTGGATTGTCATTTTTATTAAGCGCTTATTTCACTTTAATGCCAGAATGGTAGCTTAAAACTATTTCCATCATTTAAAAAGAAATATAATGTACTTTAAAGCACAACTCAAAATTAGAGAACTAATATTCTCACTACTTTAAGAAAATGCACTGCTCTTTGGAATAATGAAACTTAGAAATAAATTATCATTTGTCTGTAGTCTTTATTGTTGTGGATTCAAGTAGTTCTAATGGTTTTTAGAATGAATGAGCCCTTAACAAGGGATTTGAAAGGTAATGTAATTAAAAAGGCAAAGAACAGTCATTTCAGTTTAGTGCAGTGTAAAGTGCTGTCATACTGATTCATAGAATAATATTAGAATAAAGCTCTAGTCCAAATTAACAAAGGTCTGCATTGTAACAAAGGAAACTAAGCCACTATGATCATTCTCACAGCATTTGCAACACAATGAAATATTCTGCAATATAATTGATAGCAGTTGTGAAAATAAAGATATAGTATGGATCAAAAATTCCACTTTCTTATGCATGTGCAAGTTGAGCATTAAGGCAGAACTTGGTAGGTGTAAAAAGATACCAACAGCAAGAATGATTAGATACATGAATAAGTCACATTAACGTTTTCCAAAATTGAATACTTAAATCCAAAGCTTTATATATACCTATGTATTTTCTTATACTCATCCAATCATTAAATAATCAAATGGAAAACTTATCATGTGTCAAGAAATATGTTCACAGGGCAATTAAGACACAGAGTTGATCTGTGTCCTTAAGAATTTTACTTTTATTATATGGCTTCCTATGCTATAAAACAGAACTTTCCACACAGTCTCAGTCATAAAGTATTTGTTTGCTCCCTCCAAAATTGCATTCTCAGTATTTCTAGTTCAGAGGGCATTGTAGGCCTCCACCAATTTCAGCCATAGGACTTAACTGTCAAATAACCTTATGTTTAGATCAAATAATTTTTTAAACTTCTATAAAAGGATTAATGCAGGAGACAATCACTTTAGAAATAGAGGTTAAGGAATCTATATGCTATATTTCCCTCTTTTACTGTGCATCTCTCAAGTTCCATCTATAAATACCCATAAGAAAAATACAGATTGTCACTATTTACATGAGGTATGTAAATTAAGAAAGAAAAAAGATCATCAATTCACTTAACAGTTTTTATGTAAGATAATTAGATTTTAACTATTTATAGAATTTTTTGAAGTTTTCATTTAAATTGTAGTTAGTTAACATATAGTGTAATGGTTTTAAGAGTAGACTTTAGTGACTCATCACTTCCATATTAACACCCAGTGCTCATCACAACAAGTGCCCTCCTTACCCCCATTACCTATTTAGTCCATCCCCCCTGCCCACCTCCCCTCAGTTTGTTCTCTATGGTTAAGAGTCTCTTATGGTATGGTTCTCTCTCTCTCTCTCTCTTTTTTTTTTCCTTCCCCCATGTTCATCTGTTTTGTTTCTTAAATTCCACATATAAATGAAATCATATGGTATTTATCTTTCTTTGCTTGAATTATTTCCTTAGCATAATATATTAGTTCTATCCATGTTGATGCAGGCCTCAACCTCATGACCCTGAGATCATGATCTGAGCCAAAATCAAGAGTGAGACACTTAATTAACTGAGCTATACAGGTGCCCCAAGATTTCACTCTTTTTAATAGCTGAGTTTTATATATATACACATATATATGTATATGCATATATGTATATACATACATATATGTATATGTATGTATATACATATAAGTGTATATGTATATGTGTATATATATGTACATACATATATATACACATATATATATGTGTGTGTGCATATATATATCACCTCTTCTTTATCCATTCATCAGTTGATGTTTAACAACTAAAACAAAATTAATATATATTATGTTAAAAATGAAAGCATTTCTTCATAAACCAGGAGCTGTTACCACACTTAAGTGTCTGAATAAATGTTTGCCAATAAAATGCTTTATTGAGCCAGAAGTCTTTATGTTCAACACTGATGTTTAAACATAAATGTTTGTTGACCTAGTTTCTAATTTATGCAAGTGTTTCACCATGAAAAGACTGACTTTCAGATATGAAAAACATGTTTGACAATCAGTGAAATTTTAGAGATATCAATTCATATACTTCAACTTTATAAAACATGAAGATAAGAATAATGCTTACATAGAGATCAGTGTTTCTGGTAATTCTTCTTAAAATATTAGGGGAAATTGGAGGGGGAGATGAACCGTGAAAGACTGTGGACTCCAAGAAACAAACTGAGGGTTTTAGAGGGGAGGGGGGTGGAGTGATGGGTGAGCCTGGTGGTATTAAGAAGGGGATGTATTGCATGGAACACTGGGTGTTGTACATGAATAATGAATCTTGGAACACTGCATCAAAAACTAGCACAATTTCAAAAAATTTTCCACAGACCTGAAAAAAAAAATGTTCATAATCTGAGTAATATTTCTAAATTAATAAATTTAATCATTTAAATGAAAAAAAATGTTTAAATATGCACATACACATGTATATACAAACAACTTTCTTGTATTTACTTTATGATTGTGTTTGAATAGCTTTATTACCCCTACACTGCCTTTAGGTTTAGTATATATGAATATATTCATGTAGACAAATAGTTATGTATGCATTTACTATATTAATTTTAAAATCAAATATATAATATGATCTTGTTATTAATAAGCCATGATGATAATAGAATACTCTAAAAATTTTAGTTTGAAAGCATTTTATAAAACCTTCAGATTTTACTTAAAATTTCAGAAAAATGGAAACACACACACACACACACACACACACACACCTTCAAATAATTATCTGTCTTATATAGCCAGAAAATTTTTCTACATCTTCTCTACTAATTAATCACCTCTATTAAGAAAATCTAGCTAATTATTATTGTGTCTCATCATCAAACATTAAACTTCACATTTATAAATGGATTTGGTTTAATCTTTTCTATATGCACAAAAATATGTTTTGTTTTTTAATTTTTCTCAGAAGCTGTAATAGATACACTCTCAGATACTTTGATTAGAAGTCCTCCATATTGACTATATCTTTACTGTTTTTACACAACCTGCTATAGAAGTTACAAATATTTAGCTTTATTTTCCTCTGTTAAGGGAAAATAAATATGGCCTTCATTGTTGAATTGTGCATTGCATTAGACCTACAATATAATCTAAAGCTGATATTGACAATGAGGCATACAAGGGAAGCATATGCTGTATTTATCCCCTTATTTTTATATGTATAATCATATTAAGGTAGCTTTTGATCCAGATTTATTTTTATTTTTATTTTTAAAGATTTTGTTTATTTATTTGACAGGCCGAGAACACAAGTAGGCAGAGAGGCAGACAGAGAGAGGGGGGAAGCAGGCTCCCTGCTGAGCAGAGATCCCGATCATGACCTGAGATCATGACCTGAGCTGAAGACAGAGACTCTAACCGACTGAGCCACATAAGCACCACCAGATTTATTATTTTTTTAAATACTAGAATAAATAGCACCTTCATAGGAAATGTTGCATGATATTTTATTTCTTAAGTGTGCACAATATTTAGTTTTATTACTGCAGAGCAAATGAAGATAGGAAAACATGTAGCATGTGTATACCAGGCATTACATTATGCCAGATTCTTTTATTCACATTTGAAAACTAAATCCTGTGATGTAAGTGATATTCTCCCTATTATATATATGAGGAAATCATGGCTCAGAGAATTTAAGTAACTTTTCCAAGGTCATACAATTAATAATTTGGTCTGACTGAGCATATTTGGCTTTCCACAAGACAGTGGTGTCCAAGAGAACACATGTTGTCAAAGTGCATATAGAATCTTCTCATATGTAATCCCATAGGCAGTATAGTGCAAACAAATGCACACATATAAATATAGACAGTTGTTTATACTGGCACACACTTTACTTTACATTTTTACCTTATTTTGGTGTCAAATTTTTCAAAAATGACTTGTTCTCAGTTACAGAAATCGAAATGTTACTCTACCTAAAAGCTATCCACTGACATGAATCTATAAGCTAATATGTTCTTTATAGTCAGTAATGCTTATTCTCTGAATTATTAAGTGTATACCCAACATGTATTTACCGAATATATACAGAGCCAGCATGGTGTTTTATAACAGCATCATTTGTGGAGAAAGACCAAAGTGGATCTACCTCTTGCCAGTTGGGTGCTTTTCAGTAAATCACATATCCTCACTTATACTAATGATAATCACTTATAAACAAAGATGATAATACATAACTTCCCATGTGAGTTGACATTGCATATTAAAGATTGCTGATGCCTCGTGAATGTTATTTGCTATCATTGCCATAATCATTATTGCCATGATGATTAACAACAGTAGCCATTATCGTTGATCAAAAAATCAGAGTAAAATTTATACCGGTAGATGGGATTTACTTTTTGACTTCACATATCTCTATTTTTAGATCCCTGTAAGGAATGTGTAATCTTCTGAGGGACCTAGAAATTCTATAGAGTTACAGAGTTTCTTTGGTTCTATTTTTATGATAACAAGTACCATACCTCATGTTTGATAATACATTTATATTTTACTAAGTGTTGTTAATGTCCTTAATGTAACTTCAGAATAGCATGTGAATTATGTAGGAGCAAGTGTTATAAACTTTTTATATAGGGTGAACAGAGGTTCATTGCCCTGAAATTCCCCCTTAGTTCTCTGTTACTAGAAATCTAAGAATGAGGAATTCCTATTAAGTGTTTGTGTTGGCATCACCATTAACCACTTAGCCTATCACTATTAATTCTCCCCTCATAGTGCTGAGGAATTACAAGTAAAATTTGATTACATTGACTGTGATTTACTGTGAATTTATTTTACAATCCGCATGTGGTGCCTACACTAACACACATGTAGCACATAGGTAGAGTGAATCTGTTTTCCTCAACATTAAACAAGGAATGGCTTCAGATCTGCCACAAAAGACAGCTTGGATCCAGACCTGTGTTTAAGTTTTCCTTCTCTTTATTTAAGCCTCCAAAAGTAAGGTTGTCCACATATTCTCTCTTAAATTGCACTGATTTTTTGATCATGAAGTTTTAAATATTTTAAATCATGCACTACGTTAGTAAAACATTTTGATGTCCACCCCAACATATGCAGAAATGTTTATTTATAAATTGTCACACCCATAGTTATAATATCATATAATGCACTTTAAAATATTTCTTTAACTTGGGATAAACACATAGAAATGAAATTCTATAAATTTCTTGTTGGACCTCAAGAAGTAGACTTTGTGCTTTCTAAGATTCATGTTTATTTTCTTTGTAACTACTGTCATGAATGCCAAAAAGAGTGCATTCACAGGAATGTGTTGTTCCTACTCTCTGATCCTCGATGGGTTCCTATAGTTGTTCAATTATATGAACCATTGAAGAGGAGGATTTAGTTGTAGCCAAACTCTTCAAAGATAGTTTGAATGCTTTAAAAAAAAACTGTAGGGCTCCTGGCTGGCTCAGTCTGTAGAATATATGACTCTTGATTTTAGGTTGTGAGTTCTAGCCCCATATTGGGTATAGATGTTATTTAAAATAAATAAATAAACAAACAAAAGTGCTTTAAAAAAAGATGGTTTAAAGACACAAATCCTAATGATATTACTTACCTAATTTGGTAAAATTAACACTAATTTACATTACCAATATTTCACTTTTTTAAAATCAGAAATCAATGGGGTTTCATGAAAAGATGAAACAATACTAGGTTGGTTGGTTCATAATCCCATTAACATTTAGCCTATGAAATATTGTTTTTCTCATACCTTGTTATACATCTTCATGTGATAGAAATGCTCTTAGTTATTGTATATTTATTGAGCTTTGAGCTCTCAGCTGGAGTACCGTTTCCTAAAGCATTTTTATATAATGGTTGCTTACTCAGTCACTAAAGTTATCCAGAATACTAAAAAAATACTTAGTTTTAAATTAACAACCAATATAAATAATCAAGTTTTAGTATAATCTGTAACTGATAATAATAATGCATCCAAAAAGCATTTCTGCATGCTTCCTCAACAGTATTTCCCATTACAATATTGAAAGGAAGTACTGTTTTCATTATTCCATTTCCTATATGAAAAACTACTTCCTCGAGGGAGGAGTCAAGATGGCGGAGAAGTAGCAGGCTGAGACAACATCGGGTAGCAGGAGATCAGCTAGATAGCTTATCTAACCATTGTGAACACCTACAAATCCAACGGGAAATTGAAGAGAAGAAGAGCAACAATTCTAAAAACAGAAAATCAATCACTTTCTGAAAGGTAAGACCTGTGGAGAAGTGAATCCAAAGCGATGGGAAGATAGACCGCGGGGGGAAGGGCCGGCTCCCGGCAAGCGGTGGAGCAATGGAACACAAAATCGGGACTTTTAAAAGTCTGCTCCACTGGGAGACATCGCTTCAGAGGCTAAACCGGGGGAAACCCAGGCCGGGTCAGCATAACCCCAGGTCCCGTGGGGTCACAGAAGGACCGGGGGTGTCGGAGTGCCGCAGAGCTTGCAGGTATTAGAGCGGGGAAGCCAGCTACAGTGACAAAGCCAAGGAGTGAGCTCTCAGCCTGGGGTTACCTTGTGCCGATTGAAGGCTGGGTGGGCTTGGAGCGTGGCCAGAGGCCACAGAGACGGAAGCGACTGGGCGCATTTCTCCAGGTTCCAGTAATTGACTGCTTTCCTCAAGGCATGACCGCAGGCCAGGGAGGCAGGGCAGTTGGGTGCTTTTCTCTGAGGGTGAACTGAGGAGCGGAACCCCAAGCTCTCGGCTCCTCCAGGCCGAGAGATTGGGAGGCCACCATCTTCATTCCGGTCCTCCAAAACTCTACGGAAAGTGCTCAGGGAACAAAAGCTCCCGAAAGCAAACCCAAGCAGATTACTTAGGCCGGGCCCTGGCAAGGGTGGTGCAATTCCACCTGCGGCAAAGACACTTGAGAATCATTACAACAGGCCCCTCCCCCAGAAGATCAACAAGAAACCCAGGCAAGACCAACTTCACTCACCAAGAACAGCGGAATTCCACAGCAGGAGAAAGCAAATCTTATCTGGACAAAATGACAAGGAGGAAAAACTCACCTCAAAAAAAAGAACAAGAGGCTGTATCGAAGGCTGGAGACCTAATCAATACGGACATTGGTAACATGACAGATCTAGAGTTAAGAATGACAATTCTCAAGGTTCTAGCCGGGCTCGAAAAAGGCATAGAAGATATTAGAGAAACCCTCTCTGGAGAGATAAAAGCCCTTTCTGGAGAAATAAAAGAACTAAAATCTAACCAAGTTGAAATCAAAAAAGCTATTCATGAGGTGCAATCAAAATGGAAGCTCTCACTGCTAGGATAAATGAGGCAGAAGAAAGAATTAGTGACATAGAAGACCAAATGACAGAGAATAAAGAAGCTGAGCAAAAGAGAGACAAACAAATACTGGACCACGAGGAGAGAATTCGAGAGATAAGCGACACCATAAGACAACACGACATTAGAATAATTGGGATTCCAGAAGAAGAAAGAGAGAGGGGAGCAGAAGGTATATTGGGGACAATTATTGGAGAGAATTTCCCTAATATGGCAAAGGGAACAAACATCAAAATCCAGGAGATGCTAAGAACACCCCTCAAAATCAATAAAAATAGGTCCACACCTCATCACCTGATAGTAAAATTTACAAGTCTTAGTGACAAAGAGAAAATCCTGAAAGCAGCCCGGGAAAAGAAGTCTGTAACATACAAGGGTAAAAACATTAGATTGGCAGTGGACCTATCCACAGAGACCTGGCAGGCCAGAAAGAACTGGCATGATATATTCAGAGCACTATACGAGAAAAACATGCAGCCAAGAATATTATATCCGGCTAGGCTATCATTGAAAATAGAAGGAGAGATAAAGAGTTTCCAGGACAAACAAAAGCTGATAGAATTTGCAAACATCAAACCAGCTCTACAGGAAATATTGAAAGGGGTCTTCTAAGCAAAGAGAGACCCTAAAAGTAGTAGATCAGAAAGAAACAGAGACAATGTACAGTAACAGTCACCTTATAGGCAATACAATGGCACTAAATTCATATCTCTCAATAGTTACCCTGAATGTTAATGGGCTAAATGTCCCAATCAAAAGACACAGGGTATCAGAATGGATAACAAAACAAAACCCATCAATATGCTGCCTACAAGAAACTCATTTTAGACCTGAAGACACCTCCAGATTTAAAGTGAGGGGGTGGAAAACAATGTACCATGCTAATGGACACCAGAAGAAAGCTGGGGTGGCAATTCTTATGTAAGATCAATTAGATTTTAAGCCAAAGACTATAATAAGAGATGAGGAAGGACACTATATCATATTCAAAGGGTCTGTCCAACAAGAAGACCTAACAATCTTAAATACCTATGCCCCTAACATGGGAGCAGCCAGCTCTATAAACCAATTAATAACAAAATCAAAGAAATACATCGACAGTAATACAATAATAGCAGGGGACTTTAACACTCCCCTCACTGAAATGGACAGATCATCTAAGCAAAAGATCAACAAGGAAACAAAGGCCTTAAATGACACACTGGACCAGATGGACATCACAGATATCTTCAGAACATTCCATCCCAAAGCAACAGAATATACATTCTTCTCTAGTGCACATGGAACATTCTCCAGAATAGACCACATCCTGGGTCATAAATCAGGTCTCAATCGGTACCAAAAGATTGAGATCATTCATTGAATATTTTCAGACCACAATGCTCTGAAGCTAGAATTCAATCACAAGAGAAAATTTGGAAAGAATGCAAATACATGGAGACTAAACAGCATCCTTCTAAAAAATGAATGGGTCAACCAGGAAATTAAAGAAGAATTGAAAAAATTCATGGAAACAAATGATAATGAAAACACAACGGTTCAAAATCTGTGGGACACAACAAAGGTATTCCTGAGAGGAAAATATATAGCAGTACAAGCCTTTCTCAAGAAACAAGAAAGGTCTCAAATACACAACCTAACCCTACACCTAATGGAGCTGGAGAGAGAACAACAAAGAAAGCCTAAACCAGGCAGGAGAAGAGAAATCATAAAGATCAGAGCAGAAATCAATGAAATAGAAACTAAAAAAACAATAGAACAAATCAACAAAACTAGGAGCTGGTTCTTTGAAAGAATTAATAATATTGACAAACCCCTGGCCAGACTTATCAAAAAGAAAAGAGAAAGGACCCAAATAAATGAAATCATGAATGAAAGAGGAGAGATCACAACCAACACCAAAGAAATACAAACAATTATAAGAACATACTACGAGCAACTCTACGCCAGCAAATTTGACAATCTGGAAGAAATGGATACATTCCTAGAGACATATAAACTACCACAACTGAACCAGGAAGCAATAGATAACCTGAACAGACCCATAACCAGTAAGGAGATTGAAACAGTCATCAAAAATCTCCAAACAAACAAAAGTCCAGGACCAGATGGCTTCCCAGGGGAATTCTACCAAACACTTAAAGAAAAATTAATTCCTATTCTCCTGAAACTGTTCCAAAAAATAGAAATGGAAGGAAAACCTCCAAACTCATTTTATGAGGCCAGCATCACCTTGATCCCAAAACCAGACAACGATCCCACCAAAAAAGAGAATTACAGACCAATATCCTTGATGAACACAGATGCGAAAATTCTCACCAAAATACTGGCCAATAGGATCCAACAGTACATTAAAAGGATTATTCACCACGACCAAGTGGAATTTATTCCAGGGCTGCAGGGTTGGTTCAACATCCACAAATCCATCAATGTGATACAATACATTAATAAAAGAAAGAGTAAGAACCATATGATACTCTCTATAGATGCTGAAAAAGCGTTTGACAAAGTGCAGCATCCCTTCCTGATTAAAACTCTTCAAAGTGTAGGGATAGAAGGCACATACCTCAATATTATCAAAGCCATCTATGAAAAACCCACCGCAAATATCATTCTCCATGGAGAAAAACTGAAAGCTTTTCCGCTAAGGTCAGGAAGATGGCAGGGATGTCCGTTATCACCACTGCTGTTCAACATAGTAGTAGAAGTTCTAGCCTCAGCAATCAGACAACAAAAAGAAATTAAAGGCATCCAAATTGGCAAAGAAGAAGTCAAACTATCACTCTTTGGAGATGATATGATACTATATGTGGAAAACCCAAAAGGCTCCACTCCAAAACTGCTAGAACTTATACAGGAATTCAGTAAAGTGTCAGGATATAAAGTCAATGCACAGAAATCAGTCCCATTTCTTTACACTAACAACAAGACAGAAGAAAGAGAAATTGAGGAGTCAGTCCCATTTACAATCGCACCCAAAACTAGAAGATACCTAGGAATAAATCTAACCAAAGAGGCAAAGAATCTGTACTCAGAAAACTATAAAGTCCTCATGAAAGAAATTGAGGAAGACACAAAGAAATGGAAAAATATTCCATGCTCATGGAGTGGAAGAACAAATATTGGGAAAATGTCTATTCTACCTAAAGCAATCTACACATTTAATGCAATCCCTATCAAAATCCCATCCATTTTTTTTAAAGAAATAGAACAAATAATCCTAAAATTCATATGGAACCAGAAAAGACTGCGAATAGCCAAAGGAATATTGAAAAAGAAAGCCAAAGTCGGTGGCATCACAATTCCAGAATTCAAGCTCTATTACAAAGGTGTCATCATCAAGGCAGTCTGGTACTGGCACAAAAACAGACATATAGATCAATGGAACAGAATAGAGATCTCAGAAATAGACCCTCAAGTCTATGGTCAACTAATCTTCGACAAAGCAGGAAAGAATATCCAATGGAAAAAAGACAGCCTCTTCAACAAATGGTGCTGGGAAAATTGTAAAGCTACATGCAGAAAAATGAATTGGACTATTTCCTTACACCACACACGAAAATAGACTCAAAATGGATGAAGGACCTCAATGTGAGAAAGGAATCTATCAAAATCCTTGAGGAGAATGCAGGCATCAACCTTTTCAACCTCAACCGCAGCAACTTCTTCCTAGGATTATCACCAAAGGCAACAGAAGCAAGGGCAAAAGTGAACTATTGGGATTTCATCAAAATCAAAAGCTTTTGCACAGCAAAGGAAACAGTTAACAAAACCAAAAGACAACTGACAGAATGGGAGAAGATATTTGCAAATGACATATCAGATAAAGGGCTAGTATCCAAAATCTATAAAGAACTTATCAAACTCAATACCCAAAGAACAAATAATCCAGTCAAGAAATGGGCAGAGGACATGAACAGACATTTCTGCAAAGAAGACATCCAGATGGCCAACAGACACATGAAAAAATGCTCCACATCACTTGGCATCAGGGAAATACAAATCAAAACCACAATGAGATACCACCTCACACCAATCAGAATGGCTAAAATTAACAAGTCAAGAAATGACAGATGCTGGCAAGGATGCGGAGAGAGGGGAACCCTCCTACACTGCTGGTGGGAATGCAAGTTGGTGCAACCACTCTGGAAAGCAGTGTGGAGGTTCCTCAAAAAACTGAAAATAGAGCTACTGTATGACCCAGCAATTGCACTACTGGGTATATATCCTAAAGATACAAACGTGGTGCTCCGAAGGGGCACGTGCACCCGAATGTTTATAGCAGCAATGTCCACAATAGCCAAACTGTGGAAAGAGCCTAGATGTCCATCAACAGATGAATGGATAAAGAAGAAGTGGTATATATACACAATGGAATACTATGCAGCCATCAAAAGACATGAAATCTTGCCATTTGCGACGACGTGGATGGAACTAGAGGGTATCATGCTTAGCGAAATAAGTCAATTGGAGAAAGACAACTATCATATGATCTCTTTGATATGAGGAAGTGGAGATGCAAGGCGGGGGGGGGTTGGGGGGAGGTAGGAAAAGAAAAAAATGCAAAGATGGGATTGGGAGGGAGACAAACCATAAAAGACTCAATCTCAAAAAACAGACTGAGGGTTGCTGGGGGGAGGGGGGACGGGAGAGGGTGGTGGGGAAATGGACATTGGGGAGGGTATGTGCTATAAAGAGTGCTGTGAAATGTGTAAACCTGGCGATTCACAGACCTGTACCCCTGGGGATAAAAATACATTATATGTTTATTATAATAAAATTAAAAAAAAAAAAGAAAAAGAAAAACTACTTCCTCTAATTTGTGGTGCATTTTTTATTACTGGTGCTCTGGGTCCTTGTTAGGTATGATGTTATATTAACATACTCTATGTTTTTTTCTTTTGAGGAAGGGCGCACTTCTTAGTAAACCATTCTTTAAAAAAAAAATACTTATTTTTTTTGAGAAAGAGAGAGAGAGCGAGTGCGTGAGGGGAGAGGTAGAGGAAATAATCTTCAAGCAGACTCCCCACTGAGCATGGAGCCATGGCTCCATCCCATGACCCATGAGATCATACCTGAGTTGAAACTAAGAGTTAGACCCTTAACCTACTCAGACACCCAGGCATCCCTCAGTAAACCAGTCTAGCATATGTTCTGAGCCCTACTTAGCTGCTCTGGGAGTGAAGTTATTCAGGAATATGCTGTTGAACACTTAGTTGATATTCTCCTTTCCTAAAAGATTAACTCATTATTCCACTTTTATTTGCTAGAAAATTCACATTCTCATAAGACAGCTGATTAATGCTTGGTAATTTCTAAAATAACTGATAATGCTTTATTAAGATTGCATTGAAAGGGGGCACCTGGGCGGCTCAGTTGGTTAAGCAGCTGCCTTCCGCTCAGGTCATGATCCCAGGATCAAGTCCCGCATCGGGCTCCTTGCTCAGTGGGAAGCCTGCTTCTCTCTCTCTATCTCTGCCTGCCACTCTTCCTGCTTGTGCTCTCTCTCTCTCTGACAAATGAATAAATAAAATCTTAAAAAAAAAAAAAAGATTGCATTGAAACAAGAATAACTTTCTAAAGTCCTTCTAGGCATAAATTCCCTTTTCTGTAAATTGTGGAAAATGATAATACCTACATTATAATGTTCCTGTGAAAATTAACTTTAACAAGATGAAATTAGGTAAATAATATTGATGTAAATAATTGTAGCTAATGTTTTTTTTCTTTCCTTATGTAAATATTTATTGAACATATAAAGAAAAAAATAATTAAAATGTAAATTTGGTTAGTTTCTATAAAGTAGGATTTCATTCTTCTGATACATGTGTGTACATTTAAGCTTGCTCTACTACGATCGCAGTATAGTATGGAAATGTATTTCACTCAATATTTTTTTGTCACCCATGGATTTTTATTTTTTGGATATCTCTAAGGTATTTTTGTGATGTCATTACTACTATTAAATAATTTTCATTATTTTTACCTCACATTTCAAGGTAATTCTTATATATATGGTGAAATATTTTCATTACATTTTATTTAGCATCTATAATTACATTGAGAAGAATAATAACTTATAATAAATAATTCTCTTTATATATGTATTTTTTAGCTATATTAAATAAATTTCTGTGACCCTAAAATGAATTGGGACTAGTATTTTGGCAAATGCTTAAGTTGAATATAGTTAAGAGTAACAAGATTAGGCAACACTTTTTTGGTATGAGTTGGTAAGATCACTTTTTTAATAAACTCTTCATAGAAAATCTTTTTGATTGTGCTAGAATCCCCCTGAATCAGCTGAAGCAAAGTGGACACAATCTGATAAATATAATGAATATCTCTCCTATGACAAGGAAACCAACATGACTCGACATCAAAAAGAACCAAGTTTATAAGGATGTTAGAGTCATGCCTCTTCTTTTTCTATGTGTTAACTATATTCTTTGGTTTGGGAGACACCATGTCTGCTAACAGCTCCTGATTTTTTTGTCTCAGAAATTCGTTCACATAATAATACTTTTTTTCTTTCAAAATTCTCATTTCAGATTTACCTGGGGAAAAAAATATGATCAATTGAATTCAGTGTTGACACAAGAACAATAGGCAAGGGATAAGATCAAAATTTCCAAAATTACATTCTTGCACTAACCATGCTGCTTGGCAAGGTCAGTTCCTGGAGGAAGATAGTGTTTAGATAATACATTTTATTATGTTGGCTTTGGGAAGTATAGGTCTCAGGTGATATAGCCCAATGACTGTATAACTACTGAACATGCATACATACATACAACGATACAATTAATTTAGTAAAATTGCATATTCTTTAAGGGGAATCAATTAGACAAAAGATTATAAGAGATTTACTTTCAGAGAAAAAAAGCATAAACCATTAAGAACTCTTCATGTAAGTCCAAAATTAATAAAACTTTTCATAAGATGACATTCTTAGCTCTGATAATAACACCTTTCTTAAAAGTCTTTGTATAACATAGAAGTAGAACTCTGAAAATTACATATATAGACTGATTTGTGTCTTGAGTTTAAGATGTAACCCAGTTCTGTCAAAAGAGAATACTAAGAGTCAACTGGAAGAAAGATATAAATACTTTTTTTAAGCATAATGGAGAAGGCATTGAGTTCTTCTGGGGCAACTCTGTTTGATTCTATAGTTTCTAGTCCTATCATCAAAGAGCTGAATAACAAGAGCTTGTGGAATAGAATTTTCACTACAAAATCTAGGGAATAGTTGGCTGTTTTTCCTGGTTGCTGCTCTTTTTAGCTGTAACCATAACAATACAATGGATTTGTAGTAGTGAATTCTGGCTCAATGACTGCCCCAGAATTCTATAAACTGCCATATGTTGGCTATTGAAAGACAAAAGTAATTATTAGCCAAGAAAAAAGAAAACATCGAGGCATAAAACAACAAACAATCATATAGTTTGAGCTAGACATCAGCAGATTTACACAGTACTTCACCTTTTTTGGCTTTTATCCTTCTGCTAAGATCAACCGTCTAATTTAAGAATACAATTTTTATGGTGATAACAGAAGCTTAAGAGACACAAGTTAAAATATACAGGTACTCCTGCTGTCTTGGTTTAGAATTTATATGCCATCATTTTTGTCTTAGTCTATTGACCAAATCTAGTCATATGACCAAACTCAAACTCAAGAAATAGGGTATCACATGCAAATACTTTAGTGAAAGGGCACAGGAAGTCAAACAGCAAAGGACGAGAATACAAGAAGGAGTGAAGAATTTCATCCAACATTGCAATTAAACACAGGTGCCTGATGTTCTTGAATAAATTACTCATACTTATGTAAGTCTTCTTGTTCTAAAGAAACTAGAAGTCTAAAAGGTATAATTTCTAGCCACCTTTCTTCTCAAGCCTATGAGTTGATCCAATTATGCCAAAATAGAAAAATCACCAAAAATTGTTTTCCACTTTCAAAACATTCTACAACCTGATAGTGGAGATTATGTTTTACCACACAAATGAATCTCATCAATTCCACTCACTTAATAAATGTTTTTATAACTTTTTTTGATAATATAAAGTAAAATTGTTAAAATGTGGAAATAACCATAAGCAAATAGAAATACAAACATAACTTCTGTAAACTACCTAAGAGGGAAAACATTTAAAAAAAAAAATGAATTAACAAACCAGAAGACAGAAATAGAGACAAAACAGAGATTAAGCATGTAAATAATTAGCCCGAAGTGAAATATCAGGAATGCATCTAAGTATATTCAACATTTTTATCAATGAAAACTACTTAGAAACATGTATTAAAGGATAACTAATCAGGAACACCTGGCTGGCTCAGTCAACAGAGCATCTGACTTGATTTTGGCTTGGGTCATGATCTCAGGGTCTTGAGAATGAACCCTGTGTTGGGCTCCAAGCTGGGTGATGTGGAGCCTGCTTGGGATTCTCTCTCTCTCACTTTGCCCCCTCCCACCACCACCCCCACACTTTGCTTGCATGCACACTCTCTATCTCTCTAAAAAAAAAAAAAAAAAATCAGAGTGGATACACTGTTATTAAAAAACATAGTTGAAATGACACAAAGATACTGCAAACAGAGTTGGGAAATGCATTAAACTAGAGGAAGACATCTGCTATTACAATTTCAGACAGAATATAATTGAGGATGAAAAATTGGTACACATTAATACAAGGAAAATACTTTAAAATTAATAAAAATAGTTTAACAATTTGAACAATACAATTTTATAAAATAGAAACCTCCAACTGACAATTACAAACTTATTTAGTCAATATATCTTTCAAACTCTGTTTCAAGTAATAGAAAATGTGTAAAACTATAGAAGATTTGAAAAACCCAGTGATAATATTTGATTCAGCTGATACATAGGAAACTGTATCCCTTCAAACAATTATATATTATGGAAGTGTATACTATTTTCAGCAAGACTCTTAATATTTCAACTACGACCATGTTCTAGATCAAATTTCCTTGCTCATTGACAGAGTTATAATGTTCTTAACTATAAAGCAATTACACTAGAAATCAATAATGAGATGATAAAACTTTTATTTGGAAAGTAAAGAGCACTTTTATAATATGAGCTAATAAAAGAAATTACAGTTGTAATAATAAAAAGGATTTAAACAAAAGGATCAACTATGTTCTCAGGTTGACAATTTACATGATAATCATTAAATTAGATTTTATTTCTAAGCATTTAGGAAGAGATGACTATTAAGTTTCCTTAATACAAAAAATTTAGGATCTCTCATTTTGTAATTATAAGTAGTTAATTATTAAAATATTATTCAACTAGTACCTTAGAATTTTTTCTTATGATTGTTGATTGATTTTTCCTCATAATCATCTCCAGTAAAAACATAGCCTTCTTTTTCTATATCAAATTGGTTTCTAACATCATTGGTAATCATTTTCCAGAAAAATAAAACAATGCACAATTTAAAAGAAGAAATTTGTTTCATAATATAACTATTACTTTACAAATAAAAGTAGCAATAAAATTATCCCTCTGAAGTCCCTACCATAGTATGTTTCATATTCATTGAGGTAAAGGCCCATCGAAGAATTAAAATTATTTCCTCTTTAAAAATAGTACATTAAATAATGTGTCCCCTAAACTTGTAAAATACTTCTTCTATTTCATGATGTGATATATTTCCTTGAAAGAACTGATTGAAAATACCAATAACAAAAGTAAAAAAATATATATAGATCTTCACAAGATAAAAGCTGAACAAGATGAAATTCAACAACTTTTTTGTGGATCTCTCAGTGAACTGAAGTCACAGGACCAACTAACACCCTGAAAACTGGAGAGACAGGAAAATACAGAAAAGGCAAATCAGCTTACCTGGTGCTGATAAATAGTAGAAACAATTAAATGATAACTTGACCAAATTGCTGGAAGATAAGTATGGACAAATTTGAGAGCTAAAACCTCTTAGGAGTCTATTCCAAGTGGCCACCATAATTTCATGGGTTTTGCTTTCAGAAGTTCCACCAGTTTCTCACAAAGACAAGTAGAGAAAAATCCCCTCATGTCTGACCAGGGGAATGTAACAGTAACAGTTTTGAATTATGCCTAAGGGAAAAAAATAACCACTTTGAAATAGTTCCAGGAGAAAAATAGTTGTTTTTAAGTGATCTTAGATAATTTTCTGCAACAAAGTCCTACTCAGCAAGAATTCAAAAAGACATCATGAGCTTTATTGGATTTGGGAATAGAAAATTATCCAAGTCTAACCTTTTTTTTTTTTTTCCCCTCGTCCAAGGAGATTAGGAAAAGAAAAAGAAAAAAAAAAATGCTGAGAAGCACTTGCAAAGAAAACAGCTCAGACAGGCTGACTAAGATTGAGATCTAATTAGAGAATTGTAGAATGCTTCCTCACCCCACCAACTCCACTCTTACCACCACAACCACAGGGCTTCTGTAAAATAATAGTCAACTACATTAAAAGATTTATATGTGACAGACTTTAAGGAGTTTCTAGGGAAACCCAAACACAACAGAGGAGAAAGGAAAAAAAAAAAGTCACTAAAAGAAATGGAAGCCTCAGACACATAGAACTACAGCAAACAGTAGACACAGATAAGCTCCTATCTGAGTAAACATAAAACTTTATACTAGTGGCCCCTATGCCTTGATTCCCATTATCACATCCAGCTTTTAACAAAAATTTACAAGTCCTATAAAAAGGCAAGAGAAAACACAACCTGAAGAAACAATGCAAATATGAGTATGAGGCTATGTATAACAAAGATTTTAGCAATATCAAATCAAGAATTTTTGGAAAACCCAAAAGACTCTACCCCCAAACTACTAGAACTCATGCAACAATTCAGTAATGTGGCAGGATACAACATCAATGTACAGAAATCAATTGTTTTCTTATACACTAACAATGAAAACATAGAAAGGGAAATGAGAGAATCAATTCTATTTACTATAGCACCAAGAACCATAAGATACCTGGGAATGAGCTTAACCAAAGAGGTAAAGGATCTGTGCTCGAGGAACTACAGAACACTCATGAAAGAAATTGAAGAAGACACAAAAAGATGGAAAAGCATTACATGTTCATGGATTGGAAGAATAAACATTGTTAGAATGTCTATACTGCCTAGAGCAAACCATACTTTCAGAAAGTTTCTGTTTCTGTTTTTACTTGTTTGTTCACTCATCCTGTTTATTTTTTTAGATTTGACATATAAGTCAAATCACATGGAGTTTGTCTTACTGTGTTTGACTTAATTTCATTTAGCATGATACCTTCTAGGTCTATCTATGTTGTCACAAATGGCAAGATTTAATTCTTTTTTTTTAAGATTTTATTTATTTATTTGAGAAAGAGAGAGAGAGATAAAGAGAGAGCATGAGCAGAGGGAGAGAGAGAGAAAGGGAGAAGTGGATTCCCTGCTGAGCAGGGAGCCTGACATGAGGTTTGATCCTAGGACCCAAGCCAAAGACAGATGCCTCACCAACTAAGCCACCAGGAACTCAAGATTTAATTATTATTATTATTTTTTAATAGCTGAGTAATACTTACTATATGTATACATATATATGTGATATATATACATCACATCTTCCTCATCCATTCACCTATAGATGGACACATAATTTGCCTTTATACATTGACATTGTAAATAATGCTACAATAAACATAGGGGTGCATATATTTTTGAATTAATATTTTCATTACTTTCGGTAAATGCCCAGAAGTAGAATTACTGAGTCATATGCTATTTCTGTCCTTGAGTTTTTGAGGAACCACCATATTGTTTTCCACAAAGGCTGTACCAGTTTGGATTCCCTGTGCATGAGGATTCCCTTTTCTTCATAGTCTTGTCAACACTTATTATTTTTTGTCTTTTTGATACCAACCATCCTGGCCAGTGTGATGTGATATCTTGTTGTTTTGATTTGAACTGGTGTGGGCTAGAGGTCTGGAATTTGCTGAGGTGACAGGCTGCATAGAATGTCCAGACCCTACTTTCATCTGGACTATCAAAACAGAGGCGGGGGGGCATAAACAGTGGTGTTTACCAGCATCTCCAACCCCAGAGAGAGTTTCAACAGTTCCCCAACATTTGGTGGATGCTGTAGGGTGAGAAAATGGGTTTCCATCACTTATAGTTTAAACTGTTCTTTGAACTGCTGTTTTTTGCTGTACCTCAGGGTAGCAAAACTGTGTGTGGGGTCCTCAGGTCTATCCCTCCCTACCACAGGTTGTAGTGTTGGGGTTGAAGTTCCTGTATTGCCATGTCTGTCTCACCTACCTTTCTCTATGTGGTCTTCCTATATTTTGTTATATGGGAGCTGGTTAATAAGCCCTTAGTTCTTCAGGATGAATTGTTTTATATGTACATGTAGATTTGTTTTGCCTGTGGGTAGAGGTGAATTCAGGGTCTTCCTATGTTTCTACCTTGAATCCCTCAATGGAGTACTTTATAATAGTTGGAAATTTGTCTTTATCTGTGTTTATTTTCTTTTTTTTTTAAAGGTTTTATTTATTTATTTGACAGAGAGATCACAAGTAGGCAGAGAGGCAGGCAGAGAGAGAGGTGGGGGAAGCAGGCTCCCTGCTGAGCAGAGAGCCCGATGCGGGGCTTGATCCCAGGACCCTGAGATCATGACCTGAACCAAAAGCAAAGGCTCAACCAACTAAGCAACCCAGGCCCCCCTCTTTATCTGTTTAATAGGTTTAAATCACCTCTAAATGATCTCTTTATCGTCCTCAGCTTCTAGCACAGGGCTTTGCATCTGGAGGAGTTTCCTTTCTCCTTTAGGTCCTACACTTCCTTGACAACTCATGTAGTCTTCTCAGAATTTCAGAACTGTGCATTGTTTATCTCCTGCTCACTCCACAGCCATTCTTCACCCTTGCTCTATGGTGTTTTAATCTTTCTCACATAATAATTATAAATGCTTCAAAATATTATCTCCTTTATACAGAGATAATATACATGTAGAGACAAGTATACCTTAGAAATACTCAATATAATGATAACTATAAAATTCTGTGGAGTATCCAAATTCATTCTCTATGTTAGGTGAGATTAATTTTCGGTGATCAGGTATCATCTAATACTAATTCAAGAGCATGAAATAAGATATTCTGATTTATACAGCATTTAAAAATAATTTAGGGACCTGAATTACTTACTATTGGCCCCATTGCTTTAATTTCACTGTGTTTCCTGTCATGTTGTATTAACAAGATGTAGTCCATTATGAATAATCTTCTAGTGTGTTTGGGAGATTTGCAGATACCTTCCACACATAGTACACAGTGTTTCTTTTACTTTGAGTTTATTTGTTGAAAAGTCTCTAATCAATTTTCTCAGAAACATCAATCTGCAAAATAAGCAACTTAGGGTAAATGGAGTAATATAGTTCATAACATCACAAAATGCAAAATTAATCTATGATTCACTGAAAGAATATGATAAAAAGTTATATTTTTATTAAAATCATTAATCTTGTGGATTAGTTATTGAACATCCAAGGTGCCCTATGCATGATAAAATTTGATCCCAGTAGCCACTTTGTTTTAGCTTAACAGTTTCATTGAGTATCATTACTTTGATGACACAAAATAATTATTTTTCACCCAAAGTGGCATACATAATACTGCAAGGATGAGATTTATTAATAAAAGTTACAAAAAATAGGCTTATGAGATTGATTTTTACAAGAAACATATTTATTATTTTTTAAAAGATTTTATTTATTTATTTGATAGAGACACAGTGAGAGAGGGAACACAAGCAGGAGGAGTGGGAGAGGCAGAAGCAATCTTCCCAAGCTCAATGTGGTACTTGATCCCAGTACCTCAGAATTATGACCTGAGCCGAAAGGCAGATGCTTAACAACTGAGCTACCCAAGGACCCCCATATTAATTATTTTTGTAAGTTACTTTACCCTCTTCTGTGTGCTAATGGGCATGGGATAAGGAAGAACCATGTTGTGATGTTTGTTGGATGGCTGTGACTGAGAAATTCACTTTTATTTATTTATTTATTTTAAAGATTTTATTTATTTATTTGACAGAAAGATAGAGAGCACAAGTAAGCAGAGCAGCAGGCAGAGGGAGAGAGAGAAGCAGGCTCTCTGCTGAGCAGGGAGCCCAATGCGGGGCTTGATCCCAGGACCCTGGAATCATGACCTGAGCCGAAGGCAGCCGCTTAACCAACTGAGCCACCCAGGCACCCCAGAAGTTCACTTTTAAAAATGTGTACATTTTTATATTGCATATTGCTAACCTATGAACCCCTGTTATCTCTCAATGAAAGAATTTTAAATCTAGCATACACTGGTATATACTCAATTTGATTTTTTCCTAGACTCCTGTGTTTGTGCTTTACCTTAGAGTGTATCTCTACTCTGTTTCTTCACTTCATCTACCTCTTCATGGTATATTATTTAGAGTTGTAGTTTTACATTTTATTTAAAATTTTAATAAAGGAGAAAAATAAATTTATTCAGACTAGTTATCATAGGATAAGCAAAGAGCATGTTGTCCTAAGCCTCATCAGTGAATGAAATAGTTCTTAAAATTTCAGAAATCTATAATAGTTGATGACAGTGTTTTAATTCTGTCAAAGTAATGTACAGCACAGCCAAAGGGATATGGTGTTTGACAAAGTCCCTTTAGTGTGTTAAAGTGAACAAGATGGAGATGTAAATTAGCTAGATTTGGAACTGAAGTTAATGAATTGATATTAGCATACAAGAGAACCCCCCCGGTGATTTTTACAAGATTCCGTCCTTGCTTCTGTTAATAAGTATGTCATTAGGAAGTTAAAGAAACAGATGTCATGAAAAGATAAACCCTATGAGTTTATACACACTTTGAGAGTCTATAAATACAACTGTATTCATTATTTAGTGCCATTTTGATATCCCATCAAAATAAAAATTCTCCAAAATTAGAGATTTATTTTTTCTATTTTGTACCCTATTGTATCTCTGGAATTTGGTGCACTGTAGTAGATTCACAATAAATATTTGTTGAACAAAATTATTTTGCAGGACTGATGAGGAATATAAAAGAACTTGAGACATGTCATAAGACAAATGTAAAAGGAGCTCTAACATTGTATTTTATATTAGAAGAAATGATTTCCAAGAACAGATATTTAGGCTGAGGTATCCAGAAGGGCATTTATTGAAAGAGGGATTAGAATTTTTCTGCTAATTCCCTTTGGAGGGTTAACAGCTTTAGCAAGATATTTTATTTTAATATAGAAGGGTGATTTCTAATATAGTGGTCTTAAAAAATCGTGAAGTTGCACTAAATGGTAGTGAATTAGTTATATCAAATGACATTCAAGAAAGCCCCAAGATCAGACATAATAAATTTAATCATTGGATGGTAGATAAACTTGATCTTCATATCCTTTACATTTCTCACATTACATGATTATAATATAGTCTTAAAAAATGCACCTAACTCCATCATTAGGTCTTGGCCATGTTGATTTCATAAAACCAACAGTGTTTCAATTAAATTATAGTTTTTGGAGGTATATGTATTTAATAAAACACTTTGCTATATTTTCAATATCACTCTATCGAAATAATTATAGAAATTATATCTTCAACTGTTTGATAAATTAAAACGAAGCATAGTGCTGTTGTTTAGAATATAGAAGACTGATGCGTGAAATAAAAAGGTGGTATAATAAGGTAAAACTGGTGATACATTAGGGTACATAAGAGCTATATTATCATTATTTTAAGCATTATTCAATAACTGCCTTAATAAGGACATTAACTTTGGATGGTTGTGTTATCTCTGTGAGTCAGTCTTTGTTAGGTGATGCTCCTGTGGGTTAAAAAATAGTTTGATTAATTCTAAGAGCTTGCTTTATGTGCAAAAAAGACTAAGACTCCAAGTACAAAAGCAGTAAGTGCATAAGTTTATGAGGAAGGAGAAATATAATAATCCAATTTATTATATTACATTCCACTTATGCATGAAAGAAAATATTGTATTTAAATGGGAACAGCTGTAACAACTATTATTATTATTTTTAAATACTTTGTTTAAAAATATTTTATTTATTTATTTGACAGACAGAGATCACAAGTAGGCAGAGAGGCAGGCAGAGAGAGAGGAAGGGAAGCAGGCTCCCTGCTGAACTGAGAGCCCGACTTGGGGCTTGATCCCAGAACCCTGGGATCATGACCCGATCCAAAGGCAGAGGCTTTAACCCACTGAGCCACCCAGGCGCCCCTGTAACAGCTATTATTAAAGGTAATACAAACTAAAGGCACAATCCATTATGTTGTGTAACAATGTATAAAATATGAGAAACCATCCCCATAATAAATGTGTCTGATATGCAATAGATTTCAAGTTGTTTTCAAAATTTGTTTTCCTGCACAATTAAATGCAAATGAAATTTAGTAGAATGTAAATAGTTACATTTTTTGTTATGTTTACTTTTCAGATAAAAATGATTAATATTCTATTTTTGCTTTTAAATGAACCATGAGAAATTAGGGAGTACTTTTTCCATTTTATAGTTTTCTCAGAGAAAACTACCAAGCATAGTAATGCTCTTGCTGATTATGTATTATCATACATACACATAAAATATTTTATTTAAAAAGACTTCTAATTTATGTTAAAAATTTAAAAAGTAGGGTTGCCTGGGTGGCATAGGCAGTTAAGCTCGCTGCTTTCTGCTCATGTCATGATCCCAGGGTCCCGGGATCAAGCTTCACAAGGGACTCCCTGCTCAGCGGGGAGTTTGCTTCTCTCCTGCCTTTTCCCCCTCCTGCTCACCTTCTCTTTCTCTCTCTCTCTCTCTCAAATAAATAAATGAATAAAATCTTTTAAAAAATTCAAAGAGTAACTTATTGCATTTTTCTTAATGTAGAGATAAACTATACTGAATATTTCTATAATATTAAGGACAGTGATGATATTTAATATTACTAACTTTTAAAATTGATTTTTTTAAATTTAAAAAAAAATGTTTATCTATCTATTTATTTATTTATTTATTTTCGGGGGGGAAGAGAGAATCTTCAAATAGAATCTTCAAGTAGACTCTCTACTCAACAGACACAGGTCTCCACCCCAGGATCCATGACAACATGATTTGAGCTGAAACCAAGAGTTGGACACTTAGCCAACTGAGCCACCCAGGTGCTCCAAAATTTTCATCTCTCTCTCTCTCTCTCTCTCTCTCTTTTTCTTCTTTAAATAATCTCCACACCCATCATGGAGCCCAACATGGGGCTTGAACTCACAACCTTGAGATCAAGAGTCTGATGTTTAACTA
Source organism: Martes martes (assembly GCF_963455335.1). Lineage (NCBI taxonomy): Eukaryota > Metazoa > Chordata > Mammalia > Carnivora > Mustelidae > Martes > Martes martes. The sequence goes on from NC_137889.1 coordinate 114,673,516, forward strand.
ACCGAACTACACAGATGACCCCCTCTAGCGACTTGAAATTTCAAATACAAATGAACACATTGATTTTAATCCCCTTCAGTCATTCTGTATGCTAACATATATGCAGAAGATTTAGGGAAGAAAAGAAACTACACTGATTTTAAAGAATGTTCACAATATAAAATTATCACCTATATTTCGAGGTAGCTTTAAGTAAGGTGGAGAAAAAAACTCATTCTCTAATGCAAAGTTTTAAAATTTCCCTAAGAATAAAAATTAAATAATCCATACAATTTTGTGGCCATATTTACAAATAAAATATAAAAGTGGAAATGTCAAGATTATTTGATAATTTTCTAATTTGGATGACATAATTTAGATAGCACAGAATTTCAAATTTTATTTTTGAGATCAAATAATTTATTTTGATAAGTATTTCATAGTGTATGTTAACTATCATTTTCAAGATTCTTTGCCAGATTCAAAAGTCTAGTTCTGGTATAATGCAATCCACAAGTGAAAGTTAACACTTTAGAGGGTCTCCTGAGAAACTTAGTGTAGTAATAATTAAAGAATCAAGTTTTCCTAGATACATTCAATCCCAAAAAACAAGGACTGCTATTTTTTTGTGAACATCTTTCCTTTGTTAAGCTCTAATTATGTTGTTCATAACAATAACAAATAAAACAAAATAAACTTTATTTCCAAATCAGAAAATTTCCATTAGTATCAGTAGAACTTTTAGTACTATTATTACAGCAGTTATTTAGTGGATGAATATACATCCCCAAGGGAATTTTGAGGGCATTACCTATTAATCATTTTTCAGATGATGCTTGAATAGTTTGAAACCTAAATAATTTATATAAATTCCTCAAGTTTGCAAAGTTAACAAATAAATAAATCTGCTTTAAAAATTGTTTTATTTAAATATTTTAGCATTTCATGGTCTGTCTTCTATTTCAGTCAATTTGTTTATAATACTATATATAAGGAACTGCTCTATTGACAGATGCATACACTAATATACAACCTTGGTGTTAATTTTAAGCACAGTATTTAATCATACTTGTCTGAATTTTTAATCACATTTTTTATAGTGGTGATATTAATAATGATCCTTACGGTTAGACCTCTACTGTCATTATAGTTTACCTTTATAAAATACATTAAAGTTCATTTAGTTTAAATGAAGCATTTCTCAGACCAAAATGAGGAGATAAAAAAAGCTGCATTAACTTACCAAAGTTATGCTAATTACTGCCAAGGGCTGTGGACTAAATCTAGAGCTTTGTAAGCAGCACTGAAAAATGTTCCAACAGCGTGTGACTACACACATCCCTGAGTTCTACAAAAAGAGTAAAGGAAATATAAAGAGTATATAGAACACAATATAAAGCCTACATTTTTTAGGACAGCAAATTATATTTTTTAAATTTAAAATGAATACTTTTTTCCCTTGTCTTACAAATAAAGCAATTAAAATGGGTATTGACATGATCAACTTTGATAAGATATAACCAGGAATATATTTTTATTTTTACTTTTTTGCAGTTTCAAGTTTTTATTTAAATACCAGTTAGTTAACATGTAGTGTAATATTAGTTTTAAGAGTAGAATTTATTGATTCATCACTTACATACAACACCCACTGCTCATCTCAAGTGCCCTCCTTAAGCCCCATCACCAGTTTAATCCATCTCCCCACCCATCTCCCTTTCAGCAGCCCTCAGTTTATTCTCTATAGTTAAAAAGTCTGTTTTATGATTTTCATTAGAATTCTACAGCATTTGTAACATTAGAAAATCAGTAAATTATGTTATTGTACAACTTCCTGGAAATTAATATTTCTTGAGAGTAAGTCAGGCTCTGTAAATGATGTATTAATACCTTAACAGTGCACCAGTTGCTCATCCAGATAAAGCACATATTTTGCTTCTTACATACACATGTCTTATGCGTTTTGTAGATGAATTCAGAGTGAGAAAGCAGGGAAGAAAATGAATTAAAAGAAAGATATTAAATATTAAAATACAGCTTGAATTTATGTGCTATTTCAAGAGGCAATTACTGAGCATATTATTCCATTTATTTGTACTTTGTAAATAAGTTTATTAAATTTATTAACTTTACTTTCTTCAGAAAGTTACTTTTCTCAGTCTGCTAGCCTCAAATGAATAATTGGGAATAACTGTGATCATATGTGTAATGTTCTTAAAATGTTTCTGAAACATAATGATCACTTAGTTCATAAAATATTATAGCCACTGTGAACTGTACAATGTGAATGAAAAGAGATATAACGTCTAGATAACATGAAGTGTGAATTCACTGGGTAGACAATGTGATATGGAATTCAAAAGTAGGTGATATTATTCCTGCTAACCAAAGGAGAACATTAGACACATGAGTAATGAGAACTTTTTACTGATGATTTAACAAGTGACCTGGCCTTAGCAGAAGGGGGAAAAGAGGGGTTTTTCAGAAGATGGGTTAGTATGATTGAAAAAAAGAAATACTCAATAACAGAATCTATTTCAAAAATTGTGTGTCCATTGCTTGGGCCATTTGGAAGGAAAGGATTGGATACAAAGTTTGATTAAGATCAGGCAGTAAAGCATGAAAATTTTCACAAATTTTAATCCTTCTAAAAAACAAAATTGGAGCCATTTGCAAAATATATTAAGTTGTACCTGTGTTTAAAAACAAGACAAAACAAAACAATACAGAACAGCACAGCAAGCACATTAGTGGGGGGAAAAAAATGAGGATAGGACTTCCAGAATAGTGATATGAGGTGCTCAACAGAAAATTTTCCTGGCAAAACAGTCATTACAGCTGAAAATTATTTTTAAAAATCCCATTTAATAATCTCTAGACATTGTCCTAAATCAAAACAGCAGATGAAGAAACTTAATGAAATTCTGCCAAATCTCAGTAAGGAGTGTGACAATCTGGGCCATTTGAGCCATGCCTTACTTCCTGGGGCTCAGACTGGCCTTATGGAAGCTCCACTACAGGACGTAGTGGAGCAGGAATAGACAAAAGCATAGTTCTCTCCCTCCCCCTATCCCAGTCAAGGGCTCCAGTATCTTTTCAGAAGGAGTAAGCCACCAGCTTTTCTCATCCCCAGCTCTGTGATGCAGTGACTCCATTCCAGGTAAGAACAGCTGAGAGCCCTGGGGTTCTTTTCCTCCACCTCACCCCCAATGATAGGGTAGTAGTTCTATTTCAGTTACAGTAGACTGAACAGAATAGATCTTTGGTAACTGTCATCTTAGCTCATTAACCACATGGTTCCACTCTGAGAGAGGCAAGCAGAGAAAACCTGCAGATGGCTCCCTACCCAACAGTGTTACATGAAGCAGAGTTCTCACTTTTAGAGGAGTGGGCTGTGGTCCCTGTTTCTAGCTCCAGAAAAGAGGTTTTGCCTGTGAAGGAGGAGTAGAACATAATAACAAAGGCTTCTGAAGCTTTTGACAAGTACATGGACTTACTTGAAATACCATATGAAAAGTTTGAACTGAAACCATAAACTATCTAGAAGTTTACCAGAAAAAAAAATCAGGGAAGAAGATAGCTGAGATAAGCCCTCCTTGGATCAGAGCAAGACTGGCCTCAAGAAATGGGACAATATTTAATTAGATTGCAATATGGAGTGGTTTATATTATAGGAACTTATCAAACACAGTAGAACATTTAGCCAGAAATTATTGGAGGCCAATATCTGTGTGTGATTGTCAGAGAGATGAGGGAAAAGAGAAAACAAATAAATTATCATTCAAGGATGATTGCAAGTGAAACAAAATATGTACCCGTCAGAAGAGTGATATCAGACGTTTCACACTAAGGAAAAATAGACTTCACTAAAATAGTTCTGCCAAGTCTCTGAATACACAAACAAGCATATAACAACAGTAGTACTGAGGAGGAGGGTAGATAAGAACCCAGAATAATTATGGTATATTGTCTAAAATGTCCAACATAAAAATATAGAATATGAAAAGAAGAGTGTGAAACATACACAGGGAAAAAATTCAACCAGTCAATATAGTATGATACAGGTATCAGAGTAGACATATAGGTCGATGAGGTATAGTCGCTAGGAAAAAAACCCTTACATGTTCTCAAGAATTGATTTTGGACGAGCATGTCAAAACAGTTCAATAGGGAAACATTGCCCTTTCCCATAAGTTCTGTTCAGACATCTGGTTTTCCACCTACAAAACAACAGAGTTGGACCCTTTCCTCACATTATAAACATAAATTAGCCCAAAATAAATTATATACATAAATGTAAGAGCTAAAACTATAAAATTCTGAGTCATAAAATGTAGGAGTAATTGTATGACTTTGGGTAAGGCAAACTTCTTTATGACACTGAGAGCATAAGTAAGAATCAACAAAATTTGACAAATTAGACTTCATCAGAATTTAAAGTTTGTACTTCAGAAAACATCATGAGAAAGGTAAAAAGACAATCAATAGAATGAGGAAAATATTTTGAATATTTTAAAGTCATATTTGAGATATGGGAATTGTATCCAGACTCTGTACAATGCTAATAATAATAACCCTAATAACTGAGTTGATAAAGGGCAGAAGATCTGAAAATACTTTTTTTTTTTTTAAGATTTTATTTATTTATTTGTCAGAGAGATAGAGAGAATACAGGCAGGTAGAGTGGCAGGCAGAGGCAGAGGGAGAAGCAGGCTCCCTGTAGAGCAAGGAGCCCGATGTGGGACTCGATCCCAGGAGGCTGGGATCATGACCTGAGCCGAAGGCAGCCACTTAACCAACTGAGCCACCCAGGCATCCCTGAAAATACTTTTTTTTAAAGTTTTATTTATTTATTTAAGAGAGAGAGAACACAAGCGGAAGAGGTGGAGAGAATCCCAAGCAGACTCCTCACTGTGCTCAGAGTCCAACATGGGGCTCAGCCCCAGGACCCTGAGATCAAGCTGAACAGACATTTCTTAGAAGATATACAAATGAGCAATAAGCACATGAACGATTCTCACCATCATTAGCCATCAAGGCAATGCATATCCAAACTACAATAATATATCAATTCATAATCATGAATACAAATATGGTAATCACTTAGTTAATAACAAGTGTTGATGGAATTTGGAGAAATTGGAACAAACATTCATTGTTGGTACAAATCTGATTTGGTGTGGCTGCTTTGAAAAAAGTTTTGAAATTTATTCAAAATTTTAAATACAGAATTTCCACATTTCTACAAATTCCACTTGTTGGTATATATGTAAGACAGAGTACAACATTTGTCTACACAAAAACTTGTACATAACTTCTCATAGCAGTATTATTTGTAATAGCCAAAAAATAGCAACAACCCACATACCTATTAGATGATGCACAGGTAAGTAAGAGGTGTTGTATTAATAATATGGACTATTGTTTGTTTTGGGAAAGGAACTGCGTATGTTTTTCAGTTGTTTTCTATTTCTGTTCTGTTGCAAGTTGATTATCCAGAAACCACATACTTTAATTGTTTTTTCCATTATTGTATTATAAGGGAAATGAGAAGGAATGCTGAATTTCATTATTACTTATTAGTAGATGGTCATTTTGGTGTAATTCTAGAGAGTAAAATTAGTATGACTTTCTTTTTAATGCCAGATAACTAAAACTCATTACTGTGTGTATTATGAGTCAGGGAGAGAGAGAGACAACTGATGTAATAATACTTTTTAATCTATTTATTGGGTAATTTTTCAATTTGCAACAATGTTATATTTGAAAGAAAAATGTTAAAAATATCATGGCTATTCTTTCAGAGTAAAATCAGCAGCTGTTTGTTTTTTTTTTTCTGTATGACATATGCACATATACACACAACAAATACAATTAAATTTAGATGCGGACATTAAGATCCTATAAACTGTGAGTATAAAAGAAAAATAAAATCTATTATGGCAATATCACATAGCACACAAAGATACACACAAAAAGAAGTTCAGGAAGAAAATTATTCTTCCTTGGAAAATTAATTAAATTTCTGATAAGCCTGATTTTTTTTTAAGAGAAAAGATGAACAAAAATTAAATATAGAATAAATTATCTACAATATAACATGAAATAACATAAAATCATATTAACTACTTAATGCAGTAACCATACATATAAATAATATACATATCTTTAGGTAAGATTTAAATGCCAATATTTCTATATGTCAACATAGAAAACTTGAATAAATAAATAACACTAAAAGCAAAATGTTTCCTCCCTAAAAGTCTACATATACAGGATTTTATAAGTAAATATTATCAAGTATTTTAAAATTAATAATTCTGATCCTATAAAGTTATTATGGAAAACACAAAAATAACAGCTTCTTGACAGATTTTAGGAAGTTTATATAACTTTAATTTGAACACTGATTAAGATATTAGAAAAGAATATTAAATGAATATTTCACTAATGAACACAAAATATCTTGAATACATTTGTTGAGTAAAAATATAAATTTTTCAAAAATCCTAAAAATATGAATTCCAGCCAAAATTTAAGTATAGATTAAAGTAGAAAATAATAAAATCTCAAATGAAAATACACTAGGGATAATGTTTTATGTTGTCCTTAATACAAGGAAATGTTTGATAAAGTTCAAAACCTAAATTTGATTAAACATTACCTTAAAATAAAACTAGCAATATAAAGGCAAATTTTTAATTGAGATATAACTGACATATATATAATGTATTAATTTCAGTTGGACAACATAATGATTTCATATTTGTATATATAATAAAATGATCACCACAGCAAATCTACTTAACATCTGTCACCATACAAAAATTTTTCTTGTGATGAGAAAGTTTAAAATTCACTTTCTCAGCAATTTTCAAATATACAATACCAAAATATGAAGTATAGTCACCATACTGTACATTACATCCCCAACTGAAAGTTTTTATGTTTTGACATTCTTACATTCACTTTTCCCATTTCTAAATCTTACTTTTGGCAACCACCAATCTGCTTTCTATATCTTAGTTTGGTTCTTTTCTTTTTCTTTCCTTCTCCTTTTTTTTTTTAGATTCCACATATAAGTGACATCATATGGTATTTGTATTTCTCTGTATGAATTACTTTATTTACCACAATGCCCTCAAAGTCCATTAATGTTCTGCAAATGGCAAAGTTTCATTCTTTTTTATAGCTGAATAATATTCCTCTTTCCATGTGCATATGTGTTTATATATTATATATATAATATAACATATATATCACATCTTTATTCATTGACGCATTGATAGACACTTAGGTTATTCCCATATCTTGGTTGTTGTAAATAATACTGGCATGAACATAAAGTGTGTATATATTTTGAAGTTAGTGTTTTTATTTTCTTCAGATGAATATGCAGAAGTGAAATTGCTGGATCATATGATGATTTTATTTTTAATTTTGTGAGCAACCTCCATACTGTGTTCCCTAGTGGCTGCACCAGTTTACATTCCCATTAACAGTGCATGTGGATTCCTTGTTCACATCCTCACCAACACTTGTTATTTGTAGTCTTTTTCCTTCCCTAGATTAGGAAAGTTTTGAGCTATAATTTGCTCAAATTAATTTTCTTCCCTCTTTCCCTTTCTTCTTCTTCTGGGACTCCTTTAAGATGAATGTTATACTTTCTGGAGTCTCTGAGTTCCCTGACTCTTCATTCATGATCCAATACTTTTCTTTCCCTCTTCTTTTCAGCTTTATTATGTTCCATAATTTTATCTTCTATATTACTGATTCATTCTTCTGTTCCTTCTGTCCTTGTGGTCATAACATCCAGTTAATTTTACATCTTAGTTGTAGCATTTTTATTGCCTAGTTTTTACATCTTTTATCTCTGTGGGGATAGACTCCCTGGTGTCTTCTATGCTTTTCTCAAGCCCAGCTAGTCTCCTTATGATTTTTGTTTTAAATTCTGTTTCAGGTATATTATTTATATCTGTTTTGATTAGGTCCTTGGCCATGACCTCTTCTTGTTTTTTATTGTTTGTTTGGTTGGTTTTGGTTTTTGGAATGAATTCTCCATCTTGGCATTTTTTTTCTAGGTCTCTGTCTTTTGTGTGCTAGGAAAGACAATGCTTGGTCTTATTTCCACCAGAGCTGGAGGTTTGCAGCACTCTGTGATCAGTAGGCCTGGGGTGTGTGGCTTGGGGTGTGTGTGTTGGTCTTCTGGGGAGACTTTGGCTGCTCCTGCTGCTTTGGGTCTCAATCACACTTGCCCTAGCGTAAAAGGTCCCTGGAGAGCACAGTGGGACATGGCTTGGAGTAAGCAGCTCCAGCCCTCCATTGTGTGCTCTGTTCCACTCACTGAAGTCTGTCCCTGCTGATGGAAGGGGTGAAAAATGGCCTCAACCTGCTCTCTTCCCAGAGGGGAGTTTGAACCTACTGCTGGGCAAGAAGCCCTCACAGAAGAGTGAACACTTTCCCTCTTGTGTCCCAGACTTCTGATAGATCCCTGCCTTCAGCCTATCTGTTCCTGAGCTGTCTGTCTGCCTGCCCGGTGGCACAGTGCTTCTGCTTTTTAACTCAGGTGCACAGCTGGGTTTCAAAACTCCAAATTTTAAGAACCAACTGTGATATAGTTCTGAGCTAATGCTCTGAGAGAGAAACTCACCATGCTGTGGCTGGTGCCAGTTTGTTTTAGAAAAGCAGTCACATGACTGTGCAGGGGTTTGGATTTTATGGTAAAGTGTAACAAAAGACCATCCAGGTTAGCTGCCCTCAGAAACTGTCTTTGCTTTTATACTAATACAGGGCAGCTCAATGCCACCTGCTAACTCTTTTGTCCCTGTGAAGCAATGCCACTTTTCCCAAATGCACTCCAGGAAGGGGAACTGTCTCTCCCAGTGTGATCCAGGGGATCTACAAAGCATGGTGCCTCCTCTAGGGCTTCTGTCTTCCTTCACTGGAGCAACTCTGCCAATGATGGCATGGGCTTCTAATATTTTAGACTTTGAGTTCTGCTGTTTGTAAATCTTTGCAATAATCAGCCCCACTCATTTCCCAATCAATGGTTTTGGGGAATTGTTTTTCTTGTGCAATCCCCTGAATGCTGATTTATCTCTCTCCCTCTCATTTCTGTGATCAGGGCTTTGTCCTTTTCTGCAACACCTGTGATTTATTTTCATCCCTTATTACATGCTGAGTATTATATTTAAAGCACAAATGATATTGGTTGTGACTTAATATGCTGTTAATGTCTGCAGTGAGATATAGCAACTACTTTTATAGTAATCATGTCATATAATAAGATAATAACTTCAAGTTATAATTGAAATAACATGTAATTTAAATTCATATATATTTGGCATAATTTTTAAACTATAATCTATCTTGAAGTATAGATATTTCTTTCACTTGCAATTAATTAAATTTAGCTATTTCATTAAAATGGTAAATACTGTAAATGATCTTTTAATTAAAGGTTAAATATATTTCACTGGGTGTACTATCAGTATAATGAATTCCAAGGCGAGCACAGGCACTTTGTTAGAAGAATAAAATGAATTCATATTATCAATTAAATTATTCTCTTTCTTAGCAAAAAGTATTATGCATTAAAATGATCTTTTAGGGGGTGCCTGGGTGGCTCAGTGGGTTAAAGCCTCTGCCTTCAGCTCATCTTGGGATGAGCCCAGTTTAGGGCTCTCTGCTCAGCGGGGAGCCTGCTTCCCTTCCTCTCTCTCTGCCTGCCTCTCTGCCTACCTGTGATCTCTGTCTGTCAAATAAATAAATAAAATCTTTTAAAAAATGGTCTTTTATTTCTTAATAATCATAGTTACATAGTTAAAAATGCATATATTATTCTAAATATTTTTCTTATATTCTTTGTTAACTAAGAAGTTCTTTTTAATGATTAACCATGAGGTTAGCAAACAAAAAAAAAATAACACTTTAATATAAATGAGAATGTCTTTTCATGAAAGATGATTGATTAGCTAAGGCTTGCTTAGCTAATTTCCTTCCAAAATTTAATAGTATAGAAACTATGAGATCCAACTGGAAACTAATATAAGCACTGGGAGTGGAAGGCAGAGGCTTAACCCACCAAAATTTAATAGTATAGAAACTATGAGATCCAACTGGAAACTAATATAAGCACTGAGTGGAAGGCAGAGGCTTAACCCACTGAGCCACCCAGGCACCCCTTAAATATGATTTTAAGTAAAGTTATTTTTTTCTTAGATTTTCAATTACTCAGTACCATTTTGGAAAAAAAAAGCTTTTTCTCTATTGAATGGTTTTATAGTTTTTCAGAAATTAATTAACTATGCATGTTGGTCCTTGTCTGGACTCTGTGATACTCTGTTGATTTTATATGTCTATCATTTCTCTAAAATAATGAATTTTTTTACAGTAAAATTTGAAAACAGTTAATGTGAATTTTCTACTTTATTCTTTTTGTAAATAAGTTCCATTTTAACAATTAATTTTTGGAAGTGTATTGGTAGCTTCCAAATAGTTAAAATTTTCCTGACACTTTTCTGTTAATGGTTTCAAATTTAACCTTACTTTAAAAACATATAAATGCATCAAGTTGTGCTTTAAGACACCAAATATGGTCTATTTTGACAACACATGTGATAGAGGTTAAAACAGAGTAAAGAATGGTTGTGATATTTTTATGATAAGAAACTAATAATAGCTATAAATATTGAAGATTGAGATTAATTTCAAGCCATTGGAAGCCTTGGAAAAAAGTGAGAAGCTCAGGGAAGATAACTAATCTCAAGAAAATCTTTGAAGAACAGAGGACTGTTATGAACACTTTTGAAAAGATTCTCATTCTGCCTATGCAGAGCAATAATAATTTTCGTTGTAGTCACTGAAAATAAAGTCCAGGTTCTGGTTACACGCAAAGGTAAATATTATTAGAAATTAGAATGTTCTTACTATATTCACTAAAAAAAAAAAAAAAAAAAAAACTTAAAATCTGTCAAATTTTGATGAAAAGCAGCTTCCACGATAAACTATGAGAAATATTGTCTTAATATGCATCTCATACTTTGGGAAGTCAAAAGATACTTCACCATTACCATATTTCATTATGCATTTCCATGGGAATTTGGGATTTTTAAAATTTGGTGGGGGGGAGTCCCATTCAGTGTTTCTCAATCTTTCCTTAATTTTTCTCTTCCAGAAAAGTCTTTTAAAAAGTTTTTTCCCCCTAATACAATACATATATTATGTATATATTTTTAAGATATATAGGCTTGTACTTTATATATAAAAAAAGAAGGTATTCCTCTTTTCAGGAGGAAGAGCTAAGATGGTGGTATAGTAGGAGGACCGTAGGCTTATCTCATCCCTCAAACACAATGAGATAACTGACAAATCATTCTGAATATGCAAGAAATTGACCTTAGTACTTATAGAGCAAACTGCACAACTGGAGGGAGAGAAGAACTCACATTGAGGAAGGTCAGAACTGTGGAGACATGGTTTGGGGGAGAAATTGATTGTGGGTGCTGCAGAGAATGGTGAGAGAGAGTGGAGTGCATAGGGATAAATACACAAAGAACACTCATCTACAGCCACTGGCCTGGAAAATGAGAGGGGTTGATTTTTGTGAGGTTTTACAACCAGCAGGGCTCAAAGACTGGAGTTTTAGAGTCTGTGGGTTTGGCTGGGATAGAACTCTGAGGTTGCTGCCCTACCTCTGGAGAGAAGGCAGGCAAACAGCCCTAGGGCAGATAGTATGATCTGAGGATCATCTAGGACTCAAAGAGGAGACACTCTTTGCTTTTTTTGGAGTATATCTGTGAAAGATGGTATTCGAAGAGATGCCTTTCTGGGGACAAACGAGTTGGTGGGCTCCATTTTCCTCCCCTGTCCCTCAGCATAGGAACAGGGACACCTGGTAAAGGCAGGTGCCTGAACACTGGCTGTTTAGCTTGCTTGCTCCAAATCCCTCCCACCTGTACTCTGGCATAAATACCTTTCTTGCAAACCTGCATCAGTCCCAGCATGGAAAGACCCTCCCCCAGAAGGTCAGTGCAGGTCCTCATCATGCCAGATCTCTAGAGTTTGGAGTTTTAAAAGTCACCAGGTTTAGCTGGGACAAGCACAAAGTGCACTGTGCTGCTCCAGCCAAGCTAGCAACCTGAAAACAGACATTATGAAAGCAGTGATCTGAAAAAGGCCTTGGATGCATGGGGGGAAGTTGTTTGCTCTTCTGGGTATGCTTCCCTCAGAGCAGCAAGCATGGAGGCCCCTCTATGGGGACAAAGGAGCTGGATGGAGCCATCTCTTTCCCCGACCCCTCAACATAAATCAACTTAAGTGCCAACATTGGTTACCTACTTACATCAAGTCCCATACCCCTGCACTCTGCCAGCACTGCTTTTCTCAGGAAAGTGTGCATAAAGACCAGCACAGTGGAATTGCTTTCCCAAAAGATCAGCAGAAACCTCTGTACTCACCAGATCTACCAAACAGAAAGTTTCCCAAGGCTTCAGTTCTTTGGAAGTAAGGGAGACCAGCACACTTAGTTAAAATTTGCCACACTCTGGCCACTGTTCAAACACTACCCACTGCAGGCAAGGTGAGCCTGTATAAAGGACTGGTCTGAAGACTAGAGCATCCAAAACAGTGGTAGAGCACAAGGTGAACACACCAGAGATATTCCCTGAAGTGCCAGGCCCTGAACACTGTATGATCTCTTCTTCATAAAGCCATTACTCTCAGGAGCAGTAAACACAGAGACTTTTCTAATACAGGGAAGACATAGACTTAGATAAAATGCCAAGATGGAAGAATTCATCACAAATGAAATAAGAAAAGGTTATGGCAAGAGATCTAATCAAAATAAATATAAGTAATATGCCTCATGGAGCATGAGTATCCTCATGAGGATACTCACTAGGCTTGAGAAAAAGATGGAAGATTTCAGGGAGACCCATACAGTAGAGATAAAAGAGTTAAAAAGCAATCAGAAATGAAAAATACAATATAAAACATGCTAGATGTAGTGATCATTAGGATAGAATAAGCAAATGAAAGAGTAAGTGATATAGATGATGGAATAGTAAAAAAATAATGAACCTGAACAAAAGGGAGAAAGAAGAATATGGATCACAATAATTGACTTGGGGAAATTTGTGACTCCATCAAATGTAGTAACATTCGTATCATAGGAGTCCCAGAGGGGAAGAGAGAGAAAAGGGGGCAGAAAATTTATTTAGGGAGATAATAGCCCCAAACTTCCCTAACCTGGGGAAGGAAACAGACATCCAAATCCAGGAGACACAGAAAACTCCCAGTAAAATCAACAAAAACAGGCCTACACCATGACATATTGTAATTTAATTTTCAAAACATAGTCATAAAGAAAAAATCCTAAAAATAGCAAGACAAAAGAAATCCCTGATTTATTAAGGAAAGCCCATAAGGCTAGCAGCATCTCTCCACAGAAACTTGACAAGCCACAGGGGAGTGACATGATCTATTCAATAGGAATAGGAAGAATCTGTAGCCAAGAATATTCTTTCCAGCAAGGTTATCAATCTGAATAGAAGGAGAGCTAGTGTTTCCCAGACAAAAAATAAAAGAGTTCATGACCACTAAATCAGCCATTCAAGAAATATTAAGGACTTTTTGAGTGGGAAAGAAAGACCAAAAGTGACAAAGAATAGAAAGGAAGAGAGGAAATCTTCAGAAACACCAGCTTTACAGATAATACAATAAAAGTAAATTCGTATCTATCAATAATTACTGAATGTAAATGTACTAAATGCTCTAATTAAAAGCAATAGAATGTTAGAATGGATAAAAACAAACTAACAAAACTAACAAACAAACAAAAAACCTCATCTACATGCTGCCTACAAGAGACTCATTTTAGACTTAAAGACACCTACAAATTGAAAGTGAGGAGTTAAAGAACCATTTATCATTGCTAATGGACATCAAAAGAAAGCTAGGGTAGCAATACTTAGACAAACTAGATTTTTAAACCAAAGACTGTAACAAAAGATGAAGACGGGCCCTATATCATAATAAAGGGGACTCTCTAACAAGAAGTTAAACAATTGTGTTTATGCCCTCAACATGGGAGCACCCAAATACATAGAATGAATAACAAACATAAAGTAACTCCTTGATAATAATACAATAATAGAAGGGAATTTTAACGTCCCGTTTATATCACTGGAAAGATTATCCAAGCAGAAAGTCAACAAGGAAACAATGACTTAGAATGACACACTAGACCAGATGTACTTAATAGATATAGTCAGAACATTTCATCCTAAAGCATTAAAATACACATGTTTTTCAAGTAAGTATACATGGAATATTCTCCAGAATAGATCACAACTAGGTCACAGATCAGGCCTCAACAAATATAAAAAAAAGATTAAGATCATACCATTCATATTTTCTGACCACAGCACTATGAAACTTGAAGTCAACCACAAGAAAATATTTGGAAAGACCACAAATACATGAAGGTTAAACAACATGCTACCAAAGAATGAATGGGTCAGCCAGGAAATCAAAGAAGAAATAAGAAAATATACATGGGAACAAATGAAAATGAGAATATAATGGTTACAAAACCTTTGGGATATAGCAAAAGTGGTCATAATAAGGAATTATACAGTAATACAAGTCTACTTAAAGAGGCAAGAAAAGTCTCAAATACATAGCCTAACTTTACAATTAAATGAGCTAGAAAAAGAAAAACAAAGCCTAAAGCCAGCAGCAGGGAAATAATAAATATTGGAACAGAAATAAATGATAACAAAATTGAAAAAAAAAAAATCAATGAAACTAGGAGCTGGTTCTTTGAAAAAACTAACAGAATTGATAAACCCCTAGTCAGACTTAACAAAATGAAAAAAAAGAAAGGACCCAAATAAAATCACAAATGGGAGGAAGAAATAGCAACCAACACCACAGAAATGCAAACAATTATAAGAGAATACTATGAAAAATTATATGCCAACAAATTGGAAAAACTGGAGGAAATGAATAAATTCCTAGAAACATATAAACTACCAAAAGTGAAACAGGAAGAAATAGAAAACTTAAACAGACTGATAATCAGCAAAGAAATTGAATCAGGATTCAAAAATCTCCCAAAAAAAGAAGTCTAATCTCAGGGGAATTCTACTGAACATTTATTTATTTATTTATTTATTTTTATTTGTTTTTTTTTAAACAATTTTTATTTATTTGGCAGAAAGAGAGAGGGGCAAACAGGCTCTCCACTGAGCAGAGACCCCAATGCGGGGTTCGATCCCAGGACCCTGAGATCATGATCTGAGCTGAAGGCAGAGGATTAACCCACTGAGCCACCCAGGTGCCCCTCAACTGAACATTTAAAGAAGAGTTAATATCTATTCTTCTCAAACCACGTCAAAAAGTAGAAATGGAAAGAAAACTTCCAAATTCATTCTATGAGGCCAGCATTACCCTGATGCCAAAGTGAAGCAAACACTCCACTAAAAAAGAACTGCAGGCCAATATCCATTATGAAAATGTATGCAAAACTACTCAGCAAAATACTAGCAAGTCAAATCCAATAGTACACTTAAAGAATCATTTACCATAATCAAGTGGGATTTATTCTTGAGCTGTGAGGATGGCTCAATATTTCCAAATCACTAAGCATCACATACAATATTAATAAAAGAAAGGATAAGAATCTATGATCTTCTCAATAGATGCAGAAAAATTGTTTGCCTAAGTATGGAATCTATTCATGATAAAAACCCCAAAGTAGGGATAGAGGAAAATTACCTCAACATCATAAAGACCATATATGAAAGACCCACAGCTAATATCATCCTCAATGGGGGAAAAAAATGAGAGCTTTTCCTCTCTGGTCAGGAACAAGACAGGGATGTCTCACAACTGTATTTAACATAGTACTGGAAGTCCTAGCCTCAGCAATCAGAAAACAAAAAAGAAATAAAATGCATCCAAACTGCCAAGGAAGAAGTCAAACTTTTATGCTTCACAGATTATGTGGCACTCTATATAGAAAACCTAAAAGACTCTGCCAAAAATTTTCTAGAGCTGGTATGCAAATTCAGAGGAGTTTCAGGATATAAAATCAATGTAGAAACCTGTTACATTTCTGTACATTAATAATGAAGCAGCAGAAAGAGAAATGAAGCAATCAACCCCATTTACAATTGCACCAAAAATGGCAAGATTCCTAGAAATAAAACCTAACCAAAGAGTTAAAGATCTGTACTCTGAAAACTATAGAAAACCTATGAAAGAAGTTGAAGAGGACACAAAGAAATGGAAAAGCATTCTGTGCTCACAGATTGGAAGAACAAATATTGTTAAAACATCTTTCATACTCAAAGAAGTCTACACATTTAATGTAATCCTCATTAAGTACCACAACCACTTTTCACACAGCTAGAGCAAACAGTTCTAAAATTTGTGTGGAACCAGAAAAGACCCTGAATAGCCAAAGGAATGTTGAAAAAGAAAATGAAAGCTGGTGGCATCACAATTTCAGACTTTAAACTCTATTACAAAGTTGTAATTATTGAGACAGTATGATACTGGCATAAAAACAAACACATTGACCAAAGGAACAGAATAGAAAACCCAGAAATGGATTTCCAGCTGTATGGGAAACTCATCTTCTACAAAGCAGGAAAGAAAATCCAATGGATAAAAGACAGTCTCTTCAACAGATTATGCTGGGAAAATTGGACAGAAACATCTAGAAGAAAGAAATTGGAACACTTTCTTACACCATGCACAAAAACAAATTAAAAATGGATGAAAGTTCTAAATATGAGAGGAAACCATCAAAATTCTAGAGAAGAACACAGGCAATAACCTCTTTGACATTTGCTGTAGCAAATTCTTTTTTTTTTTTTAAGATTTTTATTTATTTATTTGACAGACAGAGATCACAAGTAGGCAGAGAGGCAGGCAGAGAGAGGGGGAAGCAGGCTCCCCACTGAACAGAGAGCCTGATGCGGGGCTCAATCCCAGGACCCCGGGACCATGACCCGAGCCGAAGGCAGAGGCTTTAACCCACTGAGCCACCCAGGCGCCCCTGCTGTAGCAAATTCTTACTAGGTATGTCTCCTGAGGCAAGGTAAACAAATGTAAAAAACAAATGAACAGAAAACAAACAAACAGACAAGAAAAAAGCCAAAACAAAACTATTGGGATTTCATCAAAATAAAAAGTTCCTGCACAGTGAAAGAAACAATCAACAAAACTAAAAGACAATCTT
The DNA here is from genome assembly GCF_963455335.1 of Martes martes. NCBI lineage: Eukaryota > Metazoa > Chordata > Mammalia > Carnivora > Mustelidae > Martes > Martes martes. The sequence continues at coordinate 114,690,746 of NC_137889.1, forward strand.
CAGAATAGGAGAATATATCTACAACTGTCTATCTGATAAAGGGTTACTATCTAAAGTACATAAAGAATTTATCAAACCCAACACCCCAAAAATGAATAATCCAGTTAAAAAATGGATTAATGAGCAGAAGACATGAATAGACATTTTTCCGAAGAAGATATCCAGATGGCTAGCAGACACATGAAAAGATGTTCAACATCGTTCATCACCAGGGAAATACAAGTCAAAAATCACAATGAGGTACCACCTGACATGTCAAAATGGCTAAAATTGGGGCATCTGGGTGGCTCAGTCATTAAGTGTCTGCCTTTAGCTCAGGTCATTGTCTCAGAGTCCTGGGATCTAGCCCCACTTACTCAGCGAGGATCCTGCTTCTCCCTCTGCTTGTGCTCTTTCTCTGTCAATAAATAAATAAAATATTTTAAAAAAAGAATGGCTAAAATTAACAACACAGGAAACAATAGGCATTGGCAAGGATGCAGAGAAAAGGGAACCCTCTTATACTATTGGTTGGAATGCAAACTGGTGTAGCCATTGTAGAAAAAAACTATGGAGGCTTCTCAAAAAGTTGATAATAGGATTACCCTACAATCCAGGAATTGCTGGGTTTACCCAAAAGTAACAAAAATATCGATTCAAAGGGATACATGCACCCTGATGTTTATAACAGCATTATCAACAATAGCCAAATTTTAGAAATAACTCAAATGCCCGTTGGCTAACTAATGGATAAAGAAGATGTAACACACACACACACACACACACACACACACACATGCTGGAATATTACTCAGTTATAAAAAAGAATGAAACCTTGCCATTACCAATGACTTGGATGGAGGTAGAAAGTAGATGCTAAATGAAATGAGTCAGTCAGAAAAAGACAAATACCATATGATACACTCATATGTGGAATTTAAAAAAACAAAACAAATGAACATAAGGGGGGGGAGGTAAACTAAGAATTAGCCTCCTAAGTAGAGATAAACTAAGGATTATTGGAGGGTAGCCAGCCAGGGGATGAGTTAAATGGGTGATGAGTATTAAGGTGGGCACTTGTAATGAGCACTTGGTGGTTTATGTAAGTGATGAATCATTAAATTCTATGCCTGAAACTAATATTACATTGTATGTTAACTAACTGGAATTTAAATAAAGATTTGGAGAATGAAAGAAAAGAGTAGATCAGGCTTACATGGCTTAGAAAACATGAAAACATGATGATTCACAAGATGAGCTTGTGCACTTCAATACAAAACAATTAAATAAAATTCAATATGATACAGTTTAAAAAAAAAGATTACTTATGTTCTTCAATGCAGGGTTCTTCAATGCAGTGACTAAATAAAACTTACAAGTTAAAACTTAAATTAAAAAAAATTCAAAAGCCATGTGCATGGGACTTAATTTATAACTCTATTTATTATATAACTTTTAATATACTTGGAAACAAATTCTATCTCTTGATGAAAATAAAAGTGAGTAGAACAATCTGTACTGCCATGGTTTGCCAATATTTTCAATATTAATTATTTTTTTTTAGTAAATTACTTTTCTTGGCTCTTCTTTTCCTCCATAGACTCCTTCATGATTCAATTTATTTTCTTCTTATAATTTGTATAAAAAGATAAAAAATTTCAAGTAGAAAAAAATCTGTACTATCTTTGGGGTAGCCAAATTTGGTAGCTTAGAGAACAAAATTAGCTTCATTTTTTCTTTATAGCTTAAACACCTCATAACAGTGACACATAATTTAGAGATCAAAAATTATATTGAATTTTAGACATATACAGTAGAACTGTTACATTGCCAGGTATAAAGTACTATACACATTTTAAATTGAGGTAAAATTCTGAAAACAACCCTAGATTTATTGAGACTTAAAGAGATCTTTCAATAAAAATAAATTGATGGCTAAGAGGTAAATGAAAAAGAAAATATTTTTCCTCTTATTTTTATTTTTTAAAATATTTTATTTATTTATTTAACAGAGAGAAAGAGATTGCAAGTAGGCGGAGAGGCAGGCAGAGAGAGAGTGGGAAGCAGGCTCCCCGCTGAGCAGAGACCCCAATGCGGTGCTCCATCTCAGGACCCTGAGATCATGACCTGAGCCAAAGGCAGAGGCTTTAACCCACTGCGCCACCCAGGTGCCCCTTATTTTTATTTTTAAAAAACATTTTACTTATTTATTTGAGAGAGAGAGAGAGACATAGTGAGAGAGAGCATGAACTCCCCAATGAGCACGAAGAGTGATATGATGTGGGGCTCAGTCCCAGAACCCTGGAATCATGACCTGAGCTGAAGGCAGATATTTAACCAATTGAGCCACCCAGGTGCCCCTAAATATTTTTCTTTTTAAAAAATTTATTTTAGGGGCACCTGGGTGGCTCAGAGGGTTAAAGCCTCTGCCTTTGGCTCAGATCATGATCCCAGGGTCCTGGGATCGAGCCCCACATTGGGCTTTCTGCTCAGCAGGGAGCCTGCTTCCTCCTCTCTCTGCCTGCTTCTCTGCCTACTTGTGATCTCTGTCTGTCAAATGAATAAAAAAAAAATTTAATTTATAACTAAAACATCTTAAATATGAAAATCAGTAATGTAGAATCAATTATTTTTTCTAAATGTTGATATATGACATACATTTCTACATATGATTATTCCATCACTAATTAATTATTATAATATGGACAACCTACACACCAGTAGATATCAGATCAAAAATCTTTTTGTTGTTATTGCTACTATTCATGTTCCAAAGTGGTCAATAGTGTATTAGCATTTATTTCAACTTTTTACATATATGATAAGAAAGTTTAGGAATTAGAGAATTTTCAGACTGATGGTTTAGTTATTTTAATTTAGGTGTCAGTGATCTTTTCCATAAATAGCCAAAGAGCAAGTCATTTATACTTTGTGGGCCGTATGCTCTCACTTCTGCCACTGTAATAAAAAAGGAGCTGGACATGGATTGGAAGAACAAATACTGTGGAAATGTCTATGCTACCTAAAGCAATCTACACATTTAATGCAATTCCTATCAAAATACCATCAATTTTTTTTCAAAGAAATGGAACAAATAATCCTTAAATTTATATGGAACCAGAAAAAAAAAAAAAAAAACTCAAGTAATTAGAGGAATGTTGAAAAAGAAAACCAAAGTTGGTGATAATACAATTCCAGACTTCAAGCTTGATTACAAAGCTATAATCATCAAGACAGTATGGTACTGGCACAAAAACAGACACATAGATCAATAGAACAGGATAGAGAGCCCAGAAATGGACCCTCAACTCTATGGTCAATTAACCTTCAACAAAGCAGGAAAAAATGTCCAATGGAAAAAAAAAGACAGTCTCTTCAATAAATGGTGTTGGGAAAATTGGACAGCCACAGGCAGAGAAATGAAACTGGACCATGTCCTTACACCACACACAAAAATAGACTCAAAATAGATCAAAAATCTCAGTGTGAGACAGGAATTCATCAAAATCCTTGAGGAGAACACAGGCAGCAATGTCTTTGACCTCAGCCTCCCCCTTGCCAAAAGCAAGGGAAGCAAGGGTAAAAATGAACTATTGGGACTTCATCAATATCAAAAGATGTTGCACAGCAAAGGAAACATTCAACAAAACTGAAAGACAACTGACAGAATGGGAGAAGATATTCACAAATGACTTATCAGATAAAGGGCTAGTATACAAAATCTATAAAGAACTTATCAATTTCAACACCTAAATAACAAATAATCCAATCAAGAAGTGGGCAGAAGATATGAACAGACATTTCTGCAAAGAAGACATCCAAATGGCCAACAGACACATGAAAAAGTGCTCACATCACTCGGCATCAGGTAAACACAAATCAAAACTACAATGTTATATCACCTCACACCAGTCAGAATGGCTAAAATTAACGTGTCAGGAAACAACAGATGTTGGCAAGGGTGCAGAGAAAGGGGAACCCTCCTACACTATTGGTGGGAATGCAAGCTGGTCTAGCCACTCTGGAAAACAGTATGGAGGTTCCTCAAAAAGTTGAAAATAAAGCTACCCCATGCCCTAGCAATCGCACTACTGGGTACCCTAAAGATACAAATATAGGGGTCTGAAGGGGCACATGCACCCCAACATTTATAGCAGCAATGTCCACAATAGCTAAACTATATATATGTGTATATATATATATATATATTTATATATATGGATGGATGTGAGAATATATATACATTCTCACATCTTCTTTATCCATTCATCTGTTGATGGACATCTAGGTTCTTTCTAATATATATAGGAGATATATATATATATATATATATATATATATATATATTCATTTCATTCATTCATTCAAATATTATTTCATTAAAAATGAAATCCTGCCATTTGCAATGAAGTAGATGGAACTAGAGTGCATTATGCTAAGCAAAATAAGTCAATCAGAGAAAGATAATTATATGATTTCTGATATGAGGAATTTGAGAGGTGGGAGGTCTTGGGGGGTAGGGAGGGAAAAAATGAAACAAGATGGAACTGGGGAGTGAGACAAACCATAGGAGACTCTTGGTCTCAGGAAACGAACTAAAGGTTGCTGGGGGGTGGAGGAGGAGGGATGGGGTGGTTGGGTTATGGACATTGGGAAGGGTATGTGCTATGGTGAGTGCTGTGAATTGTGTAAGACTGATGATTCACAGACCTGTACCCCTGAAGCAAATAATACATTATATATTAATAAAAAATAAAACTTTAAAAAAAGGAGCTGGTGATAATATAGAAACTCACCCTAGTGTAGCTGTGTTTCAGTAAAACTTTATTTATAATTTTCAAGTTTGCCATACAAACTGATGTTTGCCAAGCTTATTTTAATCAGTCATCCATAAATTAATAAATAAATAGTAATGATCTTTAATTATGAAACTATCATGGTACATTGAAGTTATTCCGGATGAAAAAAAAGCATTATATCCTATTTAACTTCCCTTGAATGTATCCCTACATTTATTCATTCTATGCAGATTTATCAAATACCTATTAGTTCTCAGAAACTGTGGTAAAATATGTGTATACAAAAATGTATGTATTTAGATACTGTATAACAATTAATTTTTCTCATTTTCAAAATTAAATCTCTGTTAGTGTTTGTTACAAAGAATTTTCTCTATAAGTAAAAATAAGTGATAATAGAAGTTTCAAGGATTTTCCCTCTTTTACAAAATATTTATTGAATCCTAGATTTCTTTTTTTTTTTTTAAGGATTTTATTTATTTATTTGACAGACAGAGATCACAAGTAGGCAGAGAGGCAGGTAGAGAGAGAGGAGAAAGCAGGCTCTCCACAGAGCAGAGACCCTGACGTGGGGCTTGATCCCAGGACCCTGGGATCATGACCTGAGCCGAAGGCAGAGGCTTTAACCCACTGAGCCACCCAGGCGCCCCTGAATCCTAGGACAATGTCAAAATTAACTTGGCACTCAAATCTTCCCTGACACCTCATATCAGTGGGACATTTGTGATCATCAATACAAATTTATTACTTATATATTTTCTAACAGATTATTACTGAATTTTCTCAAAACAAGAAGTCAAGAGAAATCAGTACTAAGAAAGATTAAATGTGTGGTTTACCACTGAAGTTTCTCATTGGATTTATTCCTAAGATAATAATCACTAAGTTGAGAGAGTCAAATGCAACAAAAAGAAATGACTAAATAAACAAGGAAACTTAGGATGTGCACAAATTAGACACTACAAATTTCAGATTATTACACTTATCAATGAAGAAATAGCAAAGAATGATGGTAGAAGTATTAAACAGTTAAATGTGCATTAAAAAAAATGTACTACTTAAAGCCTGCCAATTTGACATGAGCAAAGAACTTTGGGTTTTGTTCATTAGAGAAAGGTGTTATTTTTGAAACATTAGCATCTGGTATGTTATAGCAGGTCTCCAAGTCAAGTTTTCTAACTCAATGAAAAACATGTGATATTTTACATATTCACAGAAAAATAACTTTGATTTTTCTTTTTTTTAACAAACTAATGGACTGAATTTTTCAAGGCTTAAAAAATTGTAAAACTTGTATGTTGTTGAAAACATTTTTTTTAAGAAGCTGACTTCTAGCTTTTTCAAAAGACAGTCTTCTCATAATTTAACAAATTCCTCTTAAATCCTTTTAAAAATTTGAGTACAGGTGCCTCAATGTCACATTAGTTTCAGGTGTACAACATAGTGATTCAACATCTCTGTGTTATGTTTACACTCATCATAAATGTAGCTAACATCTATCACCATATAACACTATTGCAATATCACTTACTATATTCCATATACTGTGCCTTTTATTTCCATGACTTATTAATTTCAAAAGTGGAAGAGTATATCTCTCAATCCCCTGCATTTGTTTGGTCCTTCCAACATTTTACCTCTGGTAACCATTAGTTCTCTCTATTTTGAGGTCTAATTCTGCTTTTTGTCAGTATATTAATTTATTTTGTTTTTTAGTTCCACATATGGGTAAAATTGTATGGTATTTGTCTTTCTCAGTCTGACATGTTTCACTTAACATAATACCCTCTAGGTCCATCCATGTTGTTACAAATGACAAAAGCTCATCCTTTTTTATAGGTGCATAATATTCTTGTGTTTGTGTGTATCTTCCTTGTCCACTATTTACTGATGGACCCTAAGGTTGATTCCATATGTTGGTTATTGTAAATAATGTTGAAATAAGAATAGGGGGAATATATATATACACACACATTTTATATAAATTATATATTATAATTATATATTATATATACATATATAATAAAGTTATACATGTATATAATTAGATATACATTTTAAATTTGTGTTTTCTTCTTCTTTTTTTTTAAAGATTTTATTTATTTATTTGACAGAGAGAGATCACAAGTAGGCAGAGAGGCAGACAGACAGAGAGGGGGAAGCGGACTCCCCACTGAGCAGAGAGTCCAAGGCAGGGCTTGATCCCAGGACCCTGAGATCATGACCTGAGCCGAAGGCAGTGGCTTAACCCACTGAGCCACCCAGGTGCCCGTGTTTTCATTTTCTTCATGCAAATACCCACCTGTGGAGTTACTGGATCATATGTTATATCTATTTTTAATTTTTTGAGGAAACTCTATACTGTTTTTCACAGCAGTTGCATCAGTTTCTATCCCCACCCACATTTTCTCCACATTCTCATCATCATTTATTACGTCTTTTTTATTTAACCATTCTGACAGGTTATAAGGAGATGATATCTCCTAGTGGTTTTGATTTACATTGGTCTGATGATTAATGATTACAAGCATTTTTCCTATGTCTGTTGGCCATCCTGTGTCTTCTTTAGAGAAATGTCTATTCAGGTTCCCTGGACATTTTTAATTTTTTTTGTCTTGTTTTGTTTTGTTTTTTTGGTGTTGAGTTGTATAGATTCTTTATATATTTTGGATATCGACTTCTTATTAGATAAATCACTTGCAAGTATTTTTTCTCCCATTAGATTATCTGTTTGGTTGATGTTTTGCTCTGCTGTACAAAGCTTTTTAGTTTGATGTAGTTCCAGTAGTTTATTTTTGCTTTTATTCCCCTTGCCTTAGGAGATATATCTAGAAAAATGGTGCTTTGGCAGATATCAGAGAAACTTCCTGTCTTCTTTTCTAGGATTATGGCTTTAGGTCTCATAGTTAGGTGTTTAATCCATTTTGAGTTTACTTTTGTGGATGATGTAAAAACTTGGTCTAGTCTTATTCTCTTGCATATAGTTTCCAGTTTTCCAAGCACCACTTGTTGAAGAGACTATCTTTGCTCCACCATATATTTTTACTTCCTTTGTTAATTAATTGACTTTATAAATATGGGTTTATTTCTGGACTCTCTATTCTCCTCTGTTGATCTCTGGGTCTATCTTTGTGTCAATACCATATTGTTTCAATTACTACAGCTTTGTAGCATATCTAAAAATTTGGAACTATAGTACTTTCAGCTTTGTTCTTCTTTGTCAAGTTGTTTGCTTTGGCTACTTGAAGTCTTTCATGGTTCGATACAATTTTTTGTATTATTTGTTATAGTTCTGTGAAAAAAATGCTGTTGGAATTTTGAAAGGAATTGCTCTGAATTTGTGATTATTTTGGATAGTATGGGCATTTACCAATATTAATTATTCCAATCCATGAAGATGGAATGTATTTCATTTATCTTTTGTCCTCTTCAATTTCTTTCATCATTGTTTTATAGTTTTCAAAGTATATATATCCTTTACTTCCTGGGTTAAGTTCATTTCTACGTATTTTATTCTTTCTGGTGCCATTATTAATGGGGTTTTTCTCTCAATTTCCCTTTCTACTACTTTGTTATTAGGGTGTAGAAATACAACAGATTTCTGGGTTTTAATTTTGCATCCTGAAACTCCACTGAGATTGTTACTTTGAATTGTTTTTTGATGAAATCATTAGGATTTTTTATACATAGTGTATCTGCTGCAAATAGTGACAATTTATCTATTTCCTTACCAATTTATTATTTATTTTTCTTGTCTGATTGTTGCCGCTAGAAGTTCTAGTAGTATGTGAATAGAAATGGCAAGAGTGGGCTTCCTTGTCTTGTTACTCATCTTGTAGGAAAACCTTTCAGTTTTTCACCATTGAGTATGATGTTAGATGTGGGTTTTTTATATATGAAATTTATTATATTGAGGCATGTTCTCTGTAAACCCACTTTGGTGAGAGTTTTTATCATGAACAAATGTTGAATTTTGTCAAATATTTTTCTGCATCTATGGAGACAGTCCTGATTTTTATTCTTCTTTTTGTTGACTTGTATCACTTTGATTGATTTGTGAATATTGAGCTATTCTTGCATCCTCAGAATAAATCCCACTTGATTGTGGTGAATAGTTCTTTTGAGTTGGCTGAGGCTGATATGCATAGGAGACCAGGGCTCACTGAGACAGCAGACCAGTTAGCGCATCTGGGCCCTGCACTAGTCTGTGTTTTTTGAGGTGGATGGGGAGCTTACACAATGTCTGCCACTCCCTTTCACCCAGAGAGGGTTCCTGCCCCTCCTTGGCTATTTGGTGGCAGTCTAGGAACGGCTCTTCTATAAACTAGTTGTTGTTTTGAACCATTGCTTTTTTTCTGGGCCCAAAGACAGACAAATCTGCTTCTGGTCCTTGAGTACTATCCCTTCTCATTGCAGTTTGCAGTAGTAAGAATGGAGTGTTTATTCATTGCTGTGTTTCGATCTCTCTTGCTCTTTTCTTTTGCGTTCTATATTTTGTTGTGCTGAAGCTGTTCAGTCAGCTCTTAATTCTTCAGGAGGAATTGCTCTGTAAATAGATGCAATTTGGTGTGTTTCATGGAGAAGGTGAGTTCAGGGTCTTATATTGCCATCTTGGACCAGAACCTCCAGCAAGTATGTTTTTATATGTATGCCTATTCAGTCCAGGAATGGCTCATTGTTTTGCAGAAATCACTTATGCATTTTTTAATGTAGAGCTTGTAATAGTTAAACACCCAAACCAAATAGTTAGAATATTAAATAAATGGCATAATATATACCTTGTTCATAAAAGCTTGGATCTGTAGTCTTTAGACTTTTTGTCCCACAATTGGGGAATTGAAATTAGGAATTTATTCAAAGGACTAAGGAAGGGATTTAAATGTGTCACTCTTTTGTTCTTATTCTTCTTGTGAATAACAATTTGTTCAAAAAAATGTTATTCTAAAGCAAGACTCAGAGGAATTCCCCAGCTATCTTGGCCTTGAATTATCATAATGGGTCTTCTGAGTATAGACTTATTAAAGAACAAGTGATAAATGAATCTTTGGCCCAGATCTTGCTCTCAGTGAGAACAATGAGACTGCTGATAACAGTATCTTCATTCCTTTTATTCCCAAGTGGATAATTGAAATACTCTTAGCAGCTGACAAAGCTCTCACGTTGATTACCTCACCTGCAGATAATTGTCCATTGTGATAAAAATGGCCATGTGTAAGCTGCTAAAATTTCCCCATACCCAGAGAGTAAGCAAATGCAACACAGAGCTCCAGGAGGAATTACAGCAATTATTGCATGGTAAAATATGTATTGGTGGTGATCATAATCATATCTTCCTTCAGTCCATTTATATTGCCTCAGGGAAAATCAGCTTTAATATGACAGGTAATAATGAATTTTGATGTAAGCTTAGCCAAATGGTAGCCTCAGTTGTATCTACTATACTGAATGTGCTGTTAGGTAGATCAATGTCACCTATAGATATTGCAGACCAATAAAATCTTTAATGTCCAAGTGGAGTAAATACACTTTTTAAAGGAATAGAAGTATATAAGGGAACTATTTTTTTTTTTCTTTAGCCTAAGGCTTTAATGCTTTTCCACCTATTTTCTTTTATATGTCTGCTAAAATAGTTAAGTTCATATACGGATTTTACATTGTAAACTTATTTGACTTTGCTTCCTTAGGTAATATGGTGATACAACATGTTCAAAATAGAATTTTCTTGGGAATCAGTAGTGTATACAAAGAAAATATGGTTTATTTTCCAATCTATATATCCAATTTATACAGATTTTTCGAAATAAAATAGGCTTTATGTGTTTTTATTGTATTTTCACGTATTATCAGGGTTTTTTTTTTCTATCTTGCTCCCCTTTAAATGACTAACCAGTTAGTCCTTCACATTATTATTTTTTTTAATAGGAAATTGCCAACATTTTAATGGTTTAACTTTTTTTTTTTTAGGTAGAAAATTGTAAATATATGGAATTTATTACCCAGGGGAGACAGGCTACCAATGAAATTTTAAAAGATGCATTCATGGGCACGCCGTGCCACCTGCCCCCTCCCTGAGCACCTAAACTGAGCTTCACATTATTTTTTAACTTAGATGGTAACCTAATGTCGAGATAATCTTTCCTACTAATGAATATAACTTTGTATCTATTTATGTTTCAACTAGGACAGATCCTAGCTAGTCAAAGATTCACAGTTCTAGAGATAACTGTATAGCACATATGCATGAATAACAAGTTAAGCATTCTACCCTAAAAAGAATTTACATATAGTTTACATGGATTTGTGTTTACATTTAAAAATCAGGACTGAAGAAAATTCAGATAGTTTTATTTTTTGTTTTAATGCAGGTCCTTTAAATATAGACACAATTTGCTTATTGACAGTTACCACTATATAATAAGATTTTATGTCAAAACATAAAGAGGAAATATAGCAGAATATTTTATGCAAGTATTAGTAAAGACAAAATCCCAGAATACCTTTAAGATCAATTCAGATATTTAGTTAATATCTGACAAGTATTAGAGCAGAAAGTTCTCAAAGTTTTAACTTTTAAACATGATAATCAACTCTAACTTACTCTGTCAGATTTCAAAATGTCAAGCTTTCTAGTCATTTTTAACAACTTATACATATGTGTATAAGTTATGAAATATTAACCATTAGTTCAATGAACAAATAATTAATAGTATCTTAATTATAATTGCCATATATTTAAAATTTATTTGCTCAAAATGGAATATATGACTTATTAGTATAAAGGGTACAATACTATAAATTAAAAAATAAAATTAACCTGGTGATATGTTACAGGAGAAAATATTTTAGGAAGCTCATAAAAATGCTTAAAATGGGGGTGCCTGGGTGGCTCAGTGGGTCAAAGCCTCTGCCTTCACCTCAGGTCATGATCTCAGGGTCCTGGGATCGAGCCCACATCGGGCTTTCTGCTCAGCGGGGAGCCTGCTTCCTCCTCTCTCTCTGCCTTCCTCTCTGCCCACTTGTCATCTCTGTCTGTGTCAAATAAATAAATAAAATCTTTAAAAAAAATGCTTAAAATGTACGTTATTTACAATTGTCAAGGGAGATACAAGAAGAATCAGCTGAGATATATTGAAATTAGTTGCCACTGAAATGCAAAAGTTATCTTAGAGCAAATGTATGTTAATTTTTGTTGGCATATAAGATATTATTATGTTAACAACTTAAAAAACACACTTTGACCATCTGACAATTTCTGTAAGTTCTGTAAATTCTGGGCATGACTAATTGGGTTCTCTGCTCTGTGTCTCACAAGGCTACAATCAAGATATCTACTAGGTGGCTTTCTCACGTGGAGCTCAAGGTCTGTTATCAAACTTATGCAGGTTGTTAGCAGAATTTAGTTTCTTGTGGTTGTAGAGCTGAAAATCCCATTTTCTTGTTTTCATGATGAGGTTAAAATGTCTGTCATACTAGCTTTCTCTGTTGAAACTCTGGGGAGGTGCACACAGCAAGAAACTGAAGAAGGCCCCTGGTCAAAGGTTTGGGAGGAACTAAATCCTTTCAACAGCCATCTAAGCCAGACCTGGATTTCTGAAGCACAGAAACTGGGAGGTGGCAAATTTTCGTGTTTTAATGAAATACATTTTGGAGTAGTTTATTACATAACAATGTATAACCAACACAAATTGTAGGTATACATTCATTCAAATGGTAACAGTTACACTCAGTTTAATAATTTTTGAGTCCTCTGTAAAATGATATTTTTGCATTTATATGGAATATTTTGCACTTGATTTATCCTTGTGATAGAGAGAAAAAAATACCTTTTATATTAAATTAAAAACTACTACCTCCAAAGTTGGGTCTATGTTATATTTGTTAAGTTATTGAGAAATTGTAAGGATAAGCAGGTATTTTAGAAACATGAATTTTGGAATTTATTATAAAGATTTTTTCCTATTATGATGGAAAAACCATTTGTATGAGAATCACTAGGGTTTAGATTTATTGGAAAAAAAAAAAAAACTAAAATGCAGACCCAATATCCTGTGAAATAATTTCTATAGGTAGAGTTAAGGAATATACATGGTAACTTTCCCATCCCAAAGTAGTCTTTCTAACCAAAAAAACAATAGTCACTGCCATTTATTTTTATTTTATTGATTATGTTGCAAAAGGGTGAGTCACATCAGAAAATAAGTTCACATTTTTGAGTGTTTATTTTATGAATTAACATAAGTGAAAAATGAGTAATTTTCCTAAAGGTGGTATTCAAAATCACTGCTCATTTTTCTTTTTGTCACAATGATTTCAAATATATAATGATGACCTAAATAAAGATTAATTTTATCTGTTTTTTTCCAAGAGTAAATGAAATATATATTTTTTAGAATACTGATGGAGAAATCTTTAATGTTACATTCCATAATATTAGAAATAAAGGTAATAGGTGGATAACTCTTCACACTAAGCCAGAAATATAACTTAAGGGTGCCACCTGCCTCCCTTTAAATTATTTTTTGTTAAATGTATTGTTTCTTTTCTATTTTTGTAGAAAATATTTTATAAGTTTGATATAATATTTTGGCAAATGATTTACTTTATTTTAATATTTACATGTAATTCTGAGTTAGGAATATAAACATATAATTAAGTAACATATTAATTTGATTATTTTTTCAAATTTTGCTTTTACAATGCTGTAATGAATATTCTTATCTTACTATTTTATACTTGTTTAAGTAATTTTTATGGCTATATCATAAAAGTCATGTTTAAAAGCCACCATGAGACCTCCTTTATTTCCAGTAAGTTTCTACCAAAATTTCTTTGTCCCTCTTGGAAAAAACAATATCTTTGAGTGGTTAAGCCTAGAGCTTGATAGCAGGATTCAGAATATGCATCTTAGCTAAGTTTCAGCTAACAAATTTATTGAATCTTTTAATACTTCAGTTTTATTTTTTGTAGAGTGGTTCTAATGATAATGCCCACTCCCTCAGGTTAGTGCTTAAGAGTAAATAAGAAAATTAATATATATAAAGCACTTAGGTTTGATCTGGACACATGGAAGGGACCCAATAAATTCTGATAATTACTTTTATTGATGTCATTATTGTTGAAGTTATTATTCTGGTTGTGCCCTTCTTATCTCTTATATTTAGTTGTATACTCTTTAGAAACAGGTTTTGGGGATTCTTAATCTTCATGATCTAAAGCATATTAGGACTACAACTGGATATAGGTGGAATTCAATAAATGTTTCTTAAAAAAAATGATTTTATTTATTTATTTGACAGAGGGAGAGACGGGAGAGAGGGAACGGAAGCATGGGGAGTGGGAGAGAGAGAAGCAGGTTTCTGGCAGAACAGGGAGCCTGATGGGAGGCTCGACCCCAGAACCCCGGGATCATGACCTGAGCTGAAGGCAGACGCTTAGTGTCTGAGCCACCCAAGTGCCCCAGTAAATGTTTCTTTAAATGGATGTTGAGAAGACATTATTCAACTTTGATCCAAATTCATTATGCCTCTACCATGACAAGAGGTTCTGACTGATTACAAGGGAGCTCAGCCTGATCATAGCTCTGAATTAAAACTTTTCTAGGAGATGCAAATTAATGCAGTATGTAGTTTTGAAAGTCCCCAACTTGGCACCTTATTCTCCACAAGTAACCACTTTAAAATCTTTCAATATTTATTATTTATTTATGTAGTGATATATATATATATATATATATATATATATATACACACACACACATATATATATATAGATGATAGATAGATGATAGATAGATAGATAGATAGATGATAGATGGATGGATAGATAGATATAGATTGTCTTGGTTCCTTGTTTCATTTTCTCCAATTTTACACATTGTTTAGTAATTACCAGCTATGGAAAAAGTGTAATAAATCTACTTTACAATCCCTTGCCTGCTCCAGTTGACTCTCTTTCCTCTCTAAGACTACCAATAAAAATTACATTACAATTTTATGCCTAGATTTAAATATTGTTTATGTAGGGGCATCTAGGTGGCTCAGTCATTAAACGTTTGCCTTCAGCTCAGGTCATGATCAGGGTCCTGGGATCGAGCACTGAGTTGGGCTCCCTGCTCAATGGGAAGCCTAGTTCTCCCTCTCCTAATCCCCCTGCTTCTGTTCCCTCTCTCGGTGTGTCTCTCTCTGTCAAATAAATAAATACAATTTTAAAAAAAATTAAAATATTGTTTATGTAAATATTGTTTATGAATATCATCAATATATCATCAATATATCTGTTGGGTTTGCTCTGTCCTCAACCTTTAGACTAATATGTGTTTGTTTATTGCCATTATTTAGCATTTAAATCTTCTTACATAAATATTCTTTGCAATTTTTCAACTGTAACTCCTCTCAATAAAGGCAGACATGTAAATTAAATTATTAATTCCAAAATAGTCTTGGAATAATTTTTCAATGGTCCCTCTGCCTATCTTCTATCTAGACATTTGCTCACTAGACTTACTGCACAAAGACTAGATGCTCTTCTCACCATCTTCAGGGAAAATCTCTTTATCTTCTTTTCCTTCTATCTTGAATCCTTTATTCACTGGACCTTATATCTCATTTTTAAATTTTTGTTGTTTTGTTTGCTCATTTTTATAGAGTATACCATCTCACTGCTTTATGTTAAAGGAAGAACTTGTGTATTGTAAAGTTCTTTATTACATATTTTCTGCTTAGAAATATTTTTTTCCTTAGAAATGTAAAATACTTATATTATTTTATTTCCCATTTTGTTCATGTAAAGATTTATGCCATTTAAGTCACAATCATTTACATGAAAATATATTGTTTGTTTTTTCATATTTTTGTTTTTATTGTTACTTTCTTAGTTTTCACACTGCAATCTTTAGGTCCCCTCTCTATATTTGATGTTTATTATTCTATTACACACACACACACACGCACACTCACACTAGGATTTTTTTTTTTAAAGATTTTATTTATTTATTTGACAGATAGAGATCGCAAGTAAGCAGAGAGGCAGGCAGAGAGAGGAGGAAGCAGGCTCCCTGCTGAGCAGAGAGCCCGATGTGGGGCTCGATCCCAGGACCCTGGGATCATGACCTGAGCCGAAGGCAGAGGCTTCAACCCACTGAGCCACCCAGGTGTCCCCACACTAGGATTTTTAAGTTATTATTATATTAGACACAGAGTGGGTCTTCTCAAGCCAGAAACTTAACAAATTTGCTTTTGATGTATTTTAACTATTATTTCTTTGGTTCATTTTGTTACTCAAAATTTTTTTCTTTTTCAGTTCTCAAACTCTCATTGGTTGAATAACAGACCTCCTGAAACTATTCTGTTCTTGGCATTTTTTCTATTACTTTTTTTCCACTTTCTGTAAGATTTCCTTAACTGTATTTCTCCTCTGAATACTTGTTTTCTGTTTTTTATTTCTTGTTAGTTTTTTAATGGCAGAGGCTTTCACATTTGGTGTTTCTTGGTTGCTCATTCATAAAAAGGTGACTGGGTACTTGTTCTGGGTTTATATGCATGTATTATGTGGTTATGAAGAGTCCTATGAGGCAACTGAGACATTTGACTGAAGAGGAGTCCTCCAAGTGACAAAATATAAAGAAAAATTGTTCCAAACAGAAATATTTCAAGGTTCTGCATGAAAGTTACAAGCCCAGCTGTACTGCTGAGTGTCAGAAGGGGACTAAGAATTTCATTTTACATTGTACAGATTAGAGGTCAGCAAATGATGGCCTATGGGACAAACATTGCCCACAACATATTTTTGTACTGACTACAAGTTACAAATGGTTTTAATATCTTTTAATGATTAAAAAACTCAAGACTATCTTATAGCACATGCAAATTCTATGAAATTCAAATGTTTTTGTCTCTAAATAAAATTTTTATTATAATCCACCCAAATTTATTTGTTTATATATTGCCTGTAGCAGCTTTTGCCCTACAACATCAGTTGTACTAGTTGAGTAGTTGTGACTGAGGTTGTAGATGAGTTCTCATTGCTTCACACTGTTCTTGGGCTTCTTGTAAATTGCAGTGTTGTACTTATAACTTGGCAACAGTTTGAATGTCATATATAACATAACAGATTTTTTCTTACATGTAGTATCAGTGCGTATCTATCATATAAAAAGAAAAAGTAGAGTTCAAATGTCATGTTTTTAGGCACAGTGGAATATAGATTATTTTGTTTTATAATATGGCAAAGCATTTTCGTTATTATGTGAATATCCTCTAGCTGGGTTAAAATAATGCACTATACAATGACATTACAAGAACAGACATTTATCACAATATTCCCAATTCACAAAAAAATGGACAGAAAAATCGGAAAAGTCAAAACAAAATATTTTATCACAATAGAATTTCTACACACACACACACACACACACACACAGTCAACATAAAGCTGAAACCAAAGTACGTTTCCAAGTGACTCATTTGTTAGCCAAGTAGTGAAAGCTGTTTACCTATGGTTGCCTTAAATAATGTTTAATTGCAAATGCTGAAGAAATGCGTTCTGAGAAAATAAATTGTTTAAGACTATTAACCTCCCATTAGAACAGTGGCTTTACCAGTTGAAGACCTCAGGAACAACATCAATAGGCAATTAAAAGACAAGTAGAATTTAGAGTGATTTTTATTTTGGGTCTTATTGAATTGATAGATGTTCCCAATACTATCCAGTTGTTTTGTTTGAAAAGTCAGTGCTGAAATTGAAGTGATTGAATAATTAGCCTGTATGAATAGACTGTATGGAACAATTATAGTCAAGAAGTTGAGAAAACATAAATTAAGTACTATCTGAATTGGAATTCGCTAAGACAAATTATAATTGATGGGGGAGAAAAATGTGTGGAACAGAAAATGGCAAAATTGGACAAATGTTAAAAGCTGGCAAGATTTTAAGAAGTTTAATGTTTATGTTTATTCATCAGATTAATTATTAGAAGGTAAATATGAGGAAATTATTTGAATCTCATGTGTAATTAAACATAGGGGTCAGTGGTGAGCTTCATTTGATCTTATGGACTTAACCAAACTTAGCTCTATACATTTCTGTCAAAAATAGGAGTTAAATATTTGGCCTTACCCTGATACTTAGCTGTGTTGAGAAGTTTTAAGTATCATTTCAACTTTTTGGGCTCAGGGTTGAGATTGAAATTTTTATGAAAGAAAAATGCTCTCAACTACTACTGTCAGACACTGTATGTCTTTGGAAATTAGCTTTTCCTGCAGACTCTATAATATTCTTTAAATGAATTCAAACTAAAATTACAAGGCCAAAAAAAAAGTTCTAATGCACACAAATTATACTACAATAATGTCATTTAGATGAAAACTAATGTTTGAATCACCAGTAACATCAGATGCTTTATATACTTGCCATGCTGTTAAAAGATAAAGTAAGGGGTTCCTGGGTGGTTCAGTTGGTTAAGCATCCGATTCTTGATTTCATCTCAGATCATGATCTCAGGGTTGTGAGATTGAGCCCTGCCATCAATCTCAGCACTGGTCATGGAGCCTTGTTAAGATTCTCTCTCTTCTTATTCTGACCTTCCTTCTCCCAACTCTTAAAAAAAAAAAAAAAAAAAAAAAGTAAAAAGTGAGGCCAACCACTCCTCACCCCATTTACAGCAGACATATTTTCTGAACTCAAACTAAAGCTATTTTTCAGATATCCATGAAAATGTTAAGGAAATTTCCATATTTCAAAATACATTTAACCATTCAAATGAAGAGCTTCCACCTAACTTGTAATCTGGAGTGATTAATCTGCAACATAATGATGTGCTAAAAAGCAAATATCAATAGAAGAACCTAAGAGAATTTAGTATGTGCCTTCCAAGTCTTGAATAAGCTTAGTTAAAATCATATACTCACTGATTTATATCAGTATCTGTCAGTCCTTTTTTTGTGAAAATACATTTTCAAAGATGAAATACAAAAAAATCTCATCACATACCGTCATTAACAGATTGGCATTTGAAATCTTTTTTTTGATGATAGGGAATACTAACCTTGAATTTTAATTAAGTGGAATATCACCCCTAGTTTGCTAGGAATGCCATACACAAGCACCACAAACTGGTGGTTTTTAGCAGCATCTATTGTCTCCACCATTATGGAGCTAGAAGTTCAATATCAGGGTTTTGCACAGTTGTTTCCTTCTGAGGGCTGTGAGGGAGAATCTGTTCTAAGTTTCTCTTCTGGTCATTTTCCAACAACTATGGTGTTCCTTCACTTGTAGAGATATCACTGATCTCTGACTGGTGGTCATAAGACATTCTCCTTGTGTGTATGGCTGTCTCCATTTTTTTCCATTTTATAGTGTTATTACTCCTACTGGATCGGGGCCCACCCTAATCTCATTTTAGCTTGATTACTTCTGTAAATACACTATCTTCAGATGAGGTCACTTTCTGAGGTACCTGAGAGATATTAAGGCTTCAAGATATGATTTTTAGGGAAAGACAATTCAACACATAACTCTTTCTCTGAAAATGAATTTCATTCTTATTAGAACTATATTATAAAATTCATGCTCCATTTATTGTTATTAATATTATTAATAATTATTATTATTATTATATAAGTGTCACACACTATACTTGATGTAAATGTGTTATATATTAGTGCTATGACTTGTTCTCCTACATATCTGGTGACTCAGTTTACCCAGATATGCATTTTGCATTTGTAGAAAGAAATGAACACATAGCTGGAAAGTTCTATGGAGAAGACTCAGTAGGTTGTTTCTTTATGTTCAGTCATTTTCCCTGATTAAACTCAATTCTTCCATCTTCCAACTACTGTACCTACGGTTTGTAATTCTGAAGATTTTCTTGGGTTATTATACATAAATCATATCTACAGTTAGTTTTCTATATAAATATGTGTGTGTATATATATAGAAAACTAACTGTAGATATGATTTGTGTATAATATACATACATACATATATATACACATACATATACACACACATAATATACACACATACATATATACATATACATACATACATATGTGTATACATATGTATGTATGTATGTATGTATATTGCATTCTGTTAAGTCATTTACCATGTATGCACTTTTCTGCCATCTGCCCATCTGTCCATCTGCTCTGTTGTACCCAGTATCAGATTAAATCCTCAATGAAGCAATATTGAGATAGATATTAGGAGTGGGAAGAAATGGCCAGATCCCAGTACTCCTACATGCTTAGTTATAGTATAGAGGTAGCCTGAGGATAGCATGACCTAAGTGTAAATGCTAAGGCAGATGCTAAAGACAACAAAGGTTGTAGGTTAAATGCACTCCCTGTTGTTAATAGCAAGTTCTTGTTTGAAGGGATATCTGAAAACTGCATTTCCATTGCTGACACTGTCCATTTATGCTACACATATTTATTTTCTTCATTCTTATAAAAACAAGTTTTAGTTTCACAGCAAAATTATAGAGAATGCAGAGATAGTTCCCATGTATCCCATGTCCCTCCACAGGTATACAGTCCTCCATTACTAATGTCCTTTACCAAAGTGGTATTTTTGTTACAATCCATGAATCTGCACTGACAATCATAACCTCTCACAGCCCACAGTTTAAATTACAATTCCCTCCTGGTTTTGTACATTCTATGGATTTGGACAAATGTATAATGGCATGTATCCACCATTAGGTATTACACAGAACAGTTTCACTGCCTTAAAAGTCTTCTGTGTTTTGCCTGAACATTCCTCCCCAGCTACTCCCCTGCAAGCTGTGGCAAGCATTGATCCTTTTACTATCTTCATAGTTTTGCCTTTTCCAGAATGTTATATATTTTTAATCATACACTCTGTATTCTTTACAGATTGCTTTCTTTCATTTAGTAATGCATATTTAAGTTCCCTCCATTTTTTTTTTCATAGCTTAATATCACAGTTCTCTTAGTGCTGGATAAAACTCCATTATGGATATAGCACTATTTATATATCCATTCACCTACTGAAGGATATCTTAGTTTGGCAATTATGAGTAAACTATAAACAATTGTTTATTATTTGTTCTAGAAACAGTCACATGAAGGGTTTGTGTGGAAATATGTTTTCAACTCCTTTGGCCAAATACCAAGGAATATGATTGCTGAATTATATGACAAAAGTATGTTTAGTTTTTTAAGAAACCACCAAACTTTCTCCCAAAATGGCTGTACCAGTTTGCATTCCTACCCATAAATTTGCTTTTATATGCACATTTGAGGTGTAGCTCCTCTTGGGTTTCAGTGTTTTTGTTTGTTTGTTTGTTTGTTTTGTTTTGTTTTGTTTTTCCCTGAGGTGGATCTTTTAAGTTGGGGTGATCTTAAAGAACAACAGACACTTATCATTTTCTTCCACAGTTACAGATTCTAAATTGCCTTTGTCCTCAGCTATTGCTTTTGCTGGTCTCAGTGTCTTAGCTGGTGAGGTGACCAAAGGCCTTTTCCTGAGAGGTCTGAAGACATATTTCTCTGGTAGCCATGTTTATCTCATGCAGGATTGGGGTTGTTGAGAACAATTTTTCCTTTATCTTCTTATGTTCAATGTCTGGGAGCCTGAAAATCAAACTGACAAAAATACAGATTAGCAAAAGAAAAGACAAAAATTTTTTTTAAAGATTTTATTTATTTATTTGACACAGAGAGAGAGATCACAAGTAGGCAAAGCAGCAGGCGGGGGGCGGGGGGGAAGAAGGCTCTCCACCAAGCAGAGAGCCTGATGCAGGGCTCGATCCCAGGACCCTGGGATAATGACCTGAGCCGAAGGCAGAGGCTTTAACCCACTGAGCCACCCAGGTGCCCCCCAATTTTTTTTTAATTCCTATACAAACATAGGAGTTCACAGAAAAGATGTGACTAAACAAGGTTGTTAGAATTTGAGATATATTTCATCTTAATAGAGGAAGGAGGCAAAAAAGAGTGCTTATGGAAAATAAATGACATTTAGGAAAAATAAATGAGCACTTAGAAAAATAGATGGGTGGATGATGTGATACTTTTGTGACAATGTCTTTTTCAGCATGCTGCCGACTTCTCTCTAGTGGTAAAGAGTCACTGGTTGCAAAACTCCTGGGGAAACGATTTATGACAATTGAGTTCTTTTGGGAGGTTCTGCTTTCAGGCAGATAAGGGAGTTTAGGGGGAAAAAAAAAGCCTTTTCTCAAAGGCTCAAAATAACATTTATGTCGCAGGGACATAATCTAGAGCCCTTTATAGTGTACTTGTTCATTCGTACATAATTGGGCAAGGGAGTAGCCTCAGGCAGTCTGGATTCCATGTGTTTACCTCCATGCCTTATTGTGTAAGAGCAACTTTAGTTTGTTGGTTACCCCAGCCAATATTCTGACTTATTTTTTACCTGCAGTTCCTTGGACACAAGACTACAAATTTTTCAGAAGGCCCCCTATCTTGTGGCTTTTCCTTTGCAAAGTGTGACCTTTTGGGGACAAAGACACTTCTTTGTGCCTTTCAGGACTGCTGGTGCTTTGTCCTTTATATCATTTATATCTTGCAATGGATTGAGGCTTAGCCCTCCGGAATTTATGGCTCGGCCAGTATGACAGAATCGGGTTCAACAAGTGACCATCCATTCAGAAGTGCTCATCGCAAAGGGCTCCATGACTAATAAGGCACAGCTACACTAAAGCTCTTTTTCAAAAGATGTGTAATTTTGTCATATAAATGATATGATATGGCCTTCCTCTAGAACCCAGAGGTGGGGGCTAACTTTTGATTCTCTCACTGAGCCACAAAGTCCACTGAAACTTTTTTTTTTTTTTTTTCCTACAGTCATTAGCTATAGAGTTTGCAGACTTTATGTCCTGAATTGTAGGGCTGCAGGCATTCAGATCTGAACACACTGTGGAGCTCTTTCCTGTTCAGGACCTATTGAAAGTTTCAAGCCATATTGTCCTTAGGTTTATGAGTAGGATACTCTTAGGTGAGAAAGATGGTTTACTAGACACTGTTTCTTTGTGATGGCAAAGAATACGGGATGCAGCAATATACTTCTTACTTTGGAGGTAAATGGCCAGTATGCCCTTTTTCCTTGGACTAGTAAAACTCCACTGAAGAAACACATCTCCTATTCTTCATAAAGTTTACTTCTACCTTCAGGAGTTACATGGGTATTGCTGAAACCTCCAGTGTGCTAACAGCTCCCTGCTTAGTCTTCCCTAATAGCAGATATCATTAATTTAGTAGATTTCTGTAATTTTTTAGGATGACCAGATAGCTCAGGTCTTTTCAGACTGTATTATGACAGAAAAGGGACACATTAACAGAGACTTGAGACAGAGTTTTGAATGTATATTGTTGACAATTCCATGTGGATTTGAGCCATTTCTGATCTTACCTTTTTGTTTTTAGAGGGTGATATAAAGGAACACATAGAGCAAATCAATGACTGCATATTATATACTTGAGGTTTTAATACGTTCCAGCAAAGGTAGCATTCATGGACAGCAGCTACTCCTGTGACTATGTCCTGGTTGAGCTCACGAAAGTCTGCAGTACTTCTCTAGGACCTAACTGAATTATATAGTATCTAAATATGTGATTTATATGGAGATTTGCCAAGGACCACTATTCCTGCACCCTACTGAAACTTAAGATAGCATTAATTTCTCATATTTTCCCAAGTACGATATTGTTGGGATTTACTACAAAGGTATTTCCACTATAATAATTTTTGCCCCAGAGTCCAAAGACCCAACTGAATATTATCCCAACTGTCAAGTATTTTAGTTTCAACTACACACACATAAGATAGCTAATGATTAGGTAGATGCCTGGAAACAATGGCCACTGTAAGCCAGTGTTTGACCAGGATTTCAATAATCTTTGTATGCTCCTGTAAAAGAGAGGCCATAGTGATAGTTTGTGTATCTGAGTATATTATCTTATAAATTGCAGCTATCAATTGTTGAAATTTATGGGCTTTCCATTATCCCCACTATACAATAAATGTTGTTGGATCCTTTTAGGAAAAAAGACTGCAGGAATTTTATATTATATAAATCTTACGGTGTTTCTGGTCCTTCCTCAATAAGTTCCTGCATTCACAGCCCTTTCCAACTATGTGCTTTTACATTTTTGCTGTCTTATAAAACACATGCATGCGACATACACATGCATGCATTCATACAGAGTACTTTCTTTTTACAATAATGCAAGATCATAAAAATGCCCTGGCAAGCTGAAATCATGCAAAACATTCTTAATGATGCTTAAGAAAAATTATGATTTTCCATGACCTCCAAAATTGTTTGTAAAACATTAAAAATTATCTTACTAAAAATGGTAAATCTAATATTCATTTAGTGCATTGTAAGAGGTAAAGTGCCTTATTTTTTTGTAGAAAAATCACTTAGAACACTTTGAACAGTGGTTACCACTTTCTTACTGTATAACTTATAATTTGGACAAAATCTTTTCTATGCAATGGGGAATTGGCATACTCCTTTCTAAATCTGAATCATCTTCTACCATTTTATTCTTTGCACTTTCAATGTCATGAAAAATAGAGTTCCTTTAGTGAAACATTTTTGGCCAGTCTAATTTCATCTGGAACATCTTTCTTTTCCATTATAACCACAGATCTTATTTATGCTGATAAATTCATTTTCACTAAATTCTTCTGGCTATATATCCAGAGGTCTTTCAACTTCAACAGTTCAGCATTCCCAAAATCATCCATTTCTTCCGAAACTTCATTTCATCTGATTTGAATTTCACTTCCAGCATGAACACTTTTTGTTTGTCTGTTTGTTAGTTTTTCCTGTGGTTGACTACTTCCCTCTTTGATTATGCATTGTTGTAGAATGTTCTATGGCTGTTTGGTAGGAGACAAATAGGTGGCACAATTACACGCATTGCTCTGTGTGTGAATTGGATAATAAATGTGTATCTACAGAAAGGAATAAAGTGATCAGTCATTGATCATGGTATGCATTTGTTAGTCATTTGAGATTTGTGTAAGGGAGACCTAAAGTAAAGCTGTACGTTTTATAATTACTCTCAAGAGAACGGTGTAATTGAAATTTGAATAGTGATGTAGGGAGGCGAAGGATTCTTTAAACTCTGGTAACTGAAATGTATGCATATTAGAACCTATGTTCAGTGAGGACTGCCTGTGTCTGTGTGTGGAGTGTGTGTGTATGTGTGTATGAGTGTGTGCCCCCACTCAAAATCTACTGAATCAGAAATCTAGGACAGAGCTCAGCAATCTTTATTTCTACAAGACCTGCAAGTGATTCTCGTAGATGCTAAGCTTGCATACCCATGCACATGTCATCATCATTGTCGCTTGATCATCTAGTTTGCTGAGGGAATCACTTTCATGGCTTTGTGCTAGTCAAGCTAGCTTGGCTGCTGTGATTTTTGTGACACCCATGTCTGGCTACTGGGGCCAAGCACTGACACCTGGTCTCCACTGTTCTAGGCACCATCATTCCCAAGAATATTAACAAGCCTACTCTGTGACTGCTTCTATCATCTCTGACCTGCAGAGGGAAACTACCAGGGAACATAACAATGCTGGCACCCTTGTCACTAGTGAACTTCTTTCTTTCTTTTTCTGTTTTTCACTAGTGAATTTCTGATTGGTTTGCTGAAGGTTGTGTTCTGGTTCTTTTCTTGAAGCATACCTTAGGACATCTGGGTGGCTCATTCAGTTAAATGTCTGCCTCAGGCTCAGTCATGATCCAGGGTCCTGGAATTGAGTCCTGCATTAAGCTCCTTGTTCAACAGGGAGGCTGCTTCTCCCTCTGCCCTCTACTCCCCCTGCTTATGTTCTCTCTCTCTCTGACAGATAAACAAATAAAATCTTTAAAGAAAAAAAAAAAAAAGAAACATACTTGGGGGATCTTCAGGCTTCTCATAGTATATCCATTTTAGTATGCCAACTACACTTTAATCCTTTCCTCTACCGTTTGCTATAATAGTTCAGGTATTTTCACTTCAGATGGAATGGGCCTCAGTCCTTAGAGCCAGTTGTTTTAGTTTGTTTAGGTTGCTATAACAAAATACCACAGATTGGCGACTTCTAAACAAGAAACATTTTACTTCACAATTCTGGTGGCTGGAAGTCCAAGGTCAGGGTGTTAGCATGGTTGGATAAAGGATTTATTCTGGATTGCAGAATTCTTGTATCCTCACGTAATAGAAGGATCAATCAACTTCTCCGAGGCCACTTTTATAAGGGTACTAATCCCATACATGAGGGATCTGACTTATAACCTTTCCAAAGTACCCACCTCTTAATACCATCATATTGGGAGTTGAGATTTCAACATACAAAATTTTGGGAGGGACACACACTTTCAGACCCATAGCACCATTAAACCAATGAGTTTGATCATGTGTGGTCCTTACAAATCAGTGACCATATAACACATACTTAAATCTTTGTTAATCTGCTCTTGCAAATATATCACTTCTACCCAAACACCCAAGGTCTTTGTCAGTGTGTTAAATATCACATACCAAAAGAATTATCTCCAAATCAAAACTCTTCAGTGTTAAATATTATGTTGTTTCCTTTGGCCAAGTGACCTCAAACTCCAGTCCCATATTACTGCCAATGCAGGCTTATTCTTGGAGGTTTTTTGGGTTATAATCTCTCTCCTTCATTACCTCCATGTGTAATATTTTGCAAATTAATCCTAGCTAGCAACCTGGCATCTGGAGAAGAAATGAAGACAGACATCCTAAGGAGGAACACTTTTGCTTTGAAGGCATGAGATTTCTAAAGTGTCTTCACACTGCGGGTTCTACACTATTAATAGGGAGAGTTTGGCCACTTGTGAAGGAGCTTAGGATATAAAGGAATCATGAGAATCAAAAATTTTAATGGTATCTACCCTTATATTTTCATTTTAGGTGCCATGACAGATCTCTTCAGCAGATATCCTTTTTGAAACTTGACAAATCTGTGAAATCCTGAGGTAAGCCTTTAGCTTTTCTGCTGCCTGTAATTAACCAGAAAGTTCCTCTGCTCTTCTTACCTAAATTTCACTGTTTATTAACAACCTTCAGTTTTTCATTATCCCTCTGAGAACATCAATTCAACTTATGAACAATCAGTCAGTTCCATTGCCCTTGTATGCATTGTTCTCCTAATTTTCAAAGACTCATTTACGCAAAATGCAGAACATTCCCCTCTACTGGAGCTTTCTTACAAATCACTTGATGGATACTTTAACAATAGGGCTTTCACACTGTGTTGAGACTATCCTTGCCTCACATATTACATCAGATGAGGGGTTCATTGTCAATGAGCCGGGTGTTCTAGTCCTGAATTTCATCCTGCCAACCTGCTTCACTGGACTCTTCCCTAAGTGTGCTAATTCAGGACTTATTAGACACAGATGCTGATATGGAGTTGGGAGTGCAAAAGTTTTGTTAATGGGATACCGTTGTGAAAGTAAAGGGAGGAGGAAACAGGACAAGGCAGGAAGACTCCTGACTGTGAAGCAAAAATCACATTAATGAAAAGAAACAGAGAAGGAAGCAGAGGTAAGCAGAGGAAATCTCACACTGCACTGTGCTTCTGACAAAGTCCCAACCAACCCAATAAGGAATTCTGGAGCAAAGAAATAGCCAGACTTAATTTTTCCCACTGTGTTTAATCACTGGCTGCATAAATGCCTGGGAAGAGGATGACCACAGCCCAAATCAGGCAGATCCAAAAAGCACTACAGCTGACTACTGTCAGCTAAATAGACACCTCTTAAAGTTCAAAGACAAGTTCTTTTCTGGAAGGACTTTCAAGCAGCACATTCTTGCCATATAACCTCTCTTGAGGATTTATGACTTTATTATGGTTTCAGAGGAAGCAGATATTTTTAGATTATATTCAATATGTCAAAGAATGTATTTTACATAAGGAGCAAGAAAGTAGATAAGTTCTCTCAACACTGAAAATATCTTTCTATTAATATGGTGAGAGAAAGTCTGGGATAATAAGTCTGAATAATGGTTGGAGTCTCCACAAATAGAATATTTTTGTTAATGTTATTATTTTAAAAGCAACAGTGATGAATTTATTTCTTGTTTACTTTTTGCAATCAGATTCACCAGATTGTCATCAGAACATTTTTCATGCTTGTATCTCAGCTCAAGCCTCCACTACTTGTCTCGATTTGGGGAAGTGGTGGACTGTACAATTAAAACAGACCCGGTGACCGGAAGATCGAGAGGATTTGGATTTGTGCTTTTCAAAGACACTGCTAGTGTTGACAACGTTTTGGAACTGAAAGAACACAAACTGGATTGCAAATTGACAGACCCCAAAAGGGCCAAAGCTTTAAAAGGGAAAGAATTGCCCAAAAAGGTTTTTGTGGGTGGATTGAGCCCAGATACTTCTGAAGAACAAATTAAAGAATATTTTGAAGCCTTTGGAGTGAATGAAAATATTGAACTTCCCATGGATACAAAAACAAATGAAAGAAGAGGATTTTGTTTTATCACATATACAGATGAAGAGCCAGTAAAGAAATTGTTAGAAAGCAGATATCATCAAATCGGTTCTGGGAAGTGTGAAATCAAAGTTGCACAACCCAAAGAGGTATATAGGCAGCAACAGCAGCAACAAAAAGGAGGAAGAGGTCCTGCAGCTGGTGGGCGAGGGGTCGTGGACAAGGTCAGGGCCAAAACTGGAACCAAGGATTTAATAACTATTATGATCAAGGATATGGAAATTACAATAGTGCCTATGGTGGTGATCAAAACTATAGTGGCTATGGTGGCTATGATTATACTGGGTATAACTATGGGAACTATGGATATGGACAGGGATATGCAGACTACAGTGGCCAACAGAGCGCTTACAGCAAGGCATCTCCAGGGGGTGGCAATCACCAAAACAATTACCAGCCATACTAAAGGAGGACATTGGAGAAAACAGGAGGAAATTGCTAAAGTTAACCCATCTTGCCGGACAACATTGAAGATTGGTCTTCTGTTGATCCTAAGATGATTATTTTGTAAAAGACTTTCTAGTGTACAAGACACAACTGTGTCCAACTGTATATAGCTGCCAAATAGTTTTCTTTGTTTTTACTTTGTCTTTTGC
Organism: Martes martes; assembly: GCF_963455335.1. Lineage (NCBI taxonomy): Eukaryota > Metazoa > Chordata > Mammalia > Carnivora > Mustelidae > Martes > Martes martes. The sequence goes on from NC_137889.1 coordinate 114,719,641, forward strand.
TATCTATGTTATGACTCGATGTGGATTTGTGTTTATACAAATTTCTTTGTATGATTTCATGTTAAACCTCAAATAAATGCTTCCTATGTGAAAAAAAAGAACATTTTTCAGATGATTTTATTTATGTGATATAATAATTAAATGTTATCTCAAAATTATTTTTTATCGGAGCTTCTTTTGTATATCTTTACGGAACAACAGAGATTTTGGTTGTTTTTTTTTTTTTTAAATAAAAATTCATTCCTTTACTGGTCTACATTTGGAATCCTGTCAGTTGTCACCAATCTTAATGCTCTAGGCATATTTTCTCAAAGGAATGTAGAGATTATTGTTTACATGATTTTCCTATATATCTGGTTGTATATAGGAATGTTGTCAAAGCCTGTTGTACAGTTTTGAATTTTCTAGTATAAATTTTGTGTGTCACAAAGAATCTACTATTTCTATTGCAATATATCCTCACCAAGCCACTTAAGCCTAAAGGCATCTATTTTGCTAAGCTTCCAATCAGTTGACCCTTGGTTCACTTTTGCTAGTATCAAATGTAATGTGACCACTAGTATCTTCTCTCTATCACAGGTGGCATTATACCTCAGAACCATGAAGAAACAGGTAGATAACATTCACAGGTAGCATCTGACTAAATCTCTGATCTAGAGATTTCAGTGTAAGGCTGAATTCATTACCTCAGACTGAGTGTCAGAAGAGTTTAGGATCATCACTGCTGCAGTGTGAAGAAAACAAATCACTGTATCAGGTATCCAATTGTATTAAATAAGAATTGAATGCACTGAATAACACTGAAATTTGAAAGAGCTAGCTCTCACTGCTATAATGTTACAAACAATATTATAAGAGGTCTGTATATTCATATATCTCAGAATCAATATATTTTTGGGGCTACTTTAATGTTAGTCTTTTATTAGAAACCAGAAATTGTCTAAATGTTTTAAAAACAACCAGAAAGTATTACCGGTGTTTGACACACGTATCTCAAAGAACTACCCTACTCATTCTGTAGTTAATATTTATCATTCATTTTTCTAATAGTCCTACTCAAGAGATAAAGAAAAAAAAATATTTAAATTCTTTCAGGGAAAAAAACAAAAAACAAAAAACAAAACAGATTTTCCCAAAGAATTTAGGATGAAGAGAAAAAAAAATATTAAATCATCTAATTAAGTGAAAATTCCACAACAATTTGGAAGGATTCTAAGCTAGAAAAAAAAGTCTTGAAAAAGGAAACTTAGGTTCCTCGGTTTCTCAGAAGTGTGTGTGTGTGTGTGTGTGTGTGTGTGTGTGTGTGAGAGAGAGAGAGAGAAAGAGAGAGAGATTGAAAGAGAGAGGACTATATGTTTTAAAACCTCATGCAGTTTTGGTCTAAATGATGGATAAAACATTAAACAGTGATTTGCCCATAATTCTAGGTCCTTTCTAGCTTTAAATAAAGTGATTGTTAACTAAGCAGGGATAAGAATGTAAGAGTATAATTTTAATTAAAATATTTTATTTTTTTAGAATAGCTTTAAATTTATAGAATAATTGAACAGACAATATAGAGGGTACCTATATGCCCCCTCTCCTAAAAGTTTACTTTTATTACATCTTGTATTAGCATGATGTATCTCTTATTATTAATGAACCAGTCTTGATAAATTTTTATTAACTACATTCCTTTGTCTGGAGTAAGTTTCACTCTATATTTTGCACAGTTCTCTGGGTTATGACAAATGCACAATGCCATGTATTCACTATTATGATATCATTCAGAATAGTTTTCCCACCAAAAATCCCACCAAAAATCACTTATTTTCACCCAAATGTTTAACAACCACTGATCTTTTTGCTGTCTCCATAGTTTTGCCTTTTCCAGAAATCATACAGTTGGAATCATACTGTCTGTAACCTTTTCACACTGGCTTCTGCTACATAGCAATTCATTTAATATTTCTCTATGTCTTTTCGAAGATGTCATTTCTTTTTATCACTGAATAATATTCTACTGTATAAACCTACAAGAGTTTATTAATCATTCCCCTATTGAAGAAGGACATTTTATTACTTCTAGTTTTTGATAATTTTGAATAAGTCTGCTACAAACATTCATGTGGGTACTTGTGTGGAAAAAAAAAAAAAAGTTTTCAATTGAATTGGTCCTTCCTAGGAATAAGATTGTTTGGTTATATGGTAATAGAACATCTTTGACTGCTGGTGGGAATGCAAACTGCTGCAGTCACTCTGGAAAACAGTATGGAAGTTCCTCAAAAAGTTAAAAATAGAGCTACCCCACAACCCAGCAATTGCACTACTAGGTATTTACCCAAAAGATACAAATGTAGTGATCTAAAAGGGCACTTGCACTCCAGTCTTTATAGCAGCAATGTCTACAATAGCCAAACTATGGAAAGAATTCAGATGTCCATCAACAGATGAATGGATAAAGAAGATGTGGTATATATACAATTGGAATATTAACCATCAAAATAGTGAAATCTTGCCATTTCCAACAACATGGATGGAACTAGAGGGTATTATGATAAATGAAATAAATCAATCAGAGAAAGACGATTATCATATGATTTTTCTCATGTGGAATTATGAAGCAAAACAGGATTATAGGGGAAGGTAGGGAGAAATAAAACAAGAAAAAATCAGAGCGGGACAGAAACTATAAGAGACTCAACTATAGGAAACAAACTGTTGCTGGAGGGAAGATTTTGGGGGGGATGGGGTAATTGGTTGATGAGTATTAGAGAGAGCACGTGATCTAATGAGCAGTGGGTGTGATACATAACTGATGAGTCACTGAACTCTCTCTCTGAAACTAATAATACACTATATGTTAGTTGAATTTAAATAAAATAAAATAAAATAAATTTAAAAACAACATCTTTGTAAGAAACTGCCAAATTTCTTCCAAGTGCCTGTACCATTTTGCATTTCCAATAGCAACAGGTGAGAATTCTTGTTGGTCACCATTCTCCCTAGTATTTGGATTTCTCAGGTTTTTGTATTTTAGCAATTCTAATATCTGCATAGTGGGATTGCATTATTTTTTATTGAAGTATAGTTAGCATATAACTTTTTTTAAAATTTATAATTTCCTAATAGCAAATCATATTAGGTATATTTTCATATGCTTATTTGTCATCTGTATATCTTTTTTTGATGAAGTATCTGTTCTGATTTTTTGCTCATTCTTTAATTGTATTATTTTCTTTTGTTGAATTTTAAAAGTTCTTTGTGTATTTTGGATAAAAGTTCTATATTAGATGTATCTTCTGCAAATATTTTCTCCTAGTCTGTGGCTTATATTCTAATTCTCTTGATAATGTGTTTAGCAGAGAAAAATCTTGTTTTTAATTTTAATAAAGTTTCATCATTTTCACAGATCATGCTTTAGGTGTTACATATAAAAACTCATCATCAAACTAAGGCTACCCAGAATTTCTCCTATGATATCTTCTAAAAGCTTTAAATTTTCCCATTTTAGGGATGCGTGGGTGACTTGGTTGGTTAAGTGTCCAACTCCTGATTTCAGCTCAAGTCATGATCTCAGGGTTATGAGATTGAGCCCCGGATCAAGCTTTGTACTGGGGCAGAGCCTGCTTTAGATTCTCTTTTTCTGCCCCCTCTCTCTCTGTATCTAAAAAAAAAAAAAAAATCATTTTACATATAGGTTTATTTTAATTAATTATTTTTTTTGGTAAACAATATGAGGTATGCATCTAGGTTTTTTTTGTTTGTTTGTTTCTTTGCTTGTTTTTGTTTTTGTTTTTGGTACATGTATGTCCAACTGACCCAACACAATTTGTTGAAAAGAGTATCATTTTCCATTGAATTTCCCTGGCTTCTTTGTCAAGGATCAGTTGACTATATTTGCATGAGTTTGTTTCTAGGCTCTTTATTCTGTTAATCAATTTATCCATTCTTTTGCCACTACCACACTGTTGTGATTCCTGTAGCTTGACTGTTAGTCCTAAAGTGAAATAGTTCCAGTCTTCTGACTTGATTAGTACTGTGATGGGCACTTTTAACTTCTTTGCCGTTTCATATAAAATTTATAGTTTATAGAAATCCACAAAATAGTTTCCTTGGATTTTGGATGGTATTGAGTTGAATATAAAGATCAATTTTGAAAGAACTGACCCCTTAATTGTATTGAACTTTTCTATCAATGAACATGAAAGAACTCCCCATTTATTTGGATCATTTTCCATTCCTTTTATCACAAGTTTATAGTTTTTTCACATACAGATACTATACATATTTTGTTAGATTTATAGCTAAATATTTCATTGTTTGGTGCTAATGTCAATGTTACCGTATTTTAATTTCTAATTCCAGTGGTTCTTTGCTGGATTATAGGCAAGTGATATTTGTATATTAACTTGTATCCTACAACTTTGTTATAGTGTTTGTATTTTTGGGAGATTCCTTTTATTGATTCTTTGGGGTTTTCTACATAAACAATGTCATCTGAGAACAAAGATAGTTTTATTTTCTCCTTCCCAATATTTTATTTGTTTTTGTAGTCTTATTTCATTTCCCATACCATGTTCACTAGAAGTAATGAAAGGGGTTGCTTTGTTTCTGATTCTAGGGAGGAGGATCTATTTTCTCATCATTAGTTATGAAATATATATATTTTTTGTTTCTCTTTTGGAGATGTTATTTTGTCAAACTGGGGTATTTCCATTCTATTACCTAGTTTGCTGAGAGCTCTTATCATAAATTGATATTAGATGATTTTTCTGAATCTATAGATATTTTCATATAATTTTTCTTCTTTATTATCTTCTTTATTATTTCTTTATTATCAATTTAATGATTATAGGGTCAATAGTAATGACTCATCTTTCATTTCTGATATAAAAATATGTGTTTTCTCTTTTCTTTTTCTTGGTTTATATAGCTAAATGTTCATCAAATTTTTATATCTTTGCAAAGAGTCATCCTTGGCTTTTTTGACTTTGTTATTGATTTCCTATGTTCTATTTCTTTGATTTTTGTTGTAATTCTTACCCCCCTTCTGTTTGCTTTACATTTAATTTTTCCTTCATTCTTTTGCTCTTAAGAGTGAAATTTAGATGACTGAGTTTAGATCTTTCTTCTTTTTTTTTTTTTTTAAGATTTTATTTATTTATTTTGGCAGACAGATCACAAGTAGGCAGAGAGGCAGGCAGAGAGAGAAGGGAGGAAGCGGGCTCCCTGGTGAGCAGAGAGCCTGATGCGGGGCTCGATCCCAGGACGCCGGGATCATGACCTGAGCCAAAGGCAGCAGCTTTAACCCACTGAGCCACCCAGGCGCCCCTCTTTCTTCTTTTCTAATACATGAATTTAGTGTTACAATTTCCCTTTGAATACTTGTTTTGCTGTATTCCATGAGGTTTGATAAGTTTGATATTTTTATTTTCTTATAGTTCAAAATATGTATGTATGTATGTAGTATGTATATGCAATAGATGTTATATATGTATACATGTTATATATGTATATATGTTACATATATATATGAAGAGAGAGAGAGCAGGGCAGGGGAAGAGGAAGAGGGACAGAGAGGAAAAGGGTGAGAGAGAATTTTAAGCAGGTTCTATAGCTGTCAGGGAGCCTGACTGGAGGCTCTATCTCATGACCCTGAAATCATGACCTGAACTGAAATCGAGGGTTGGATGCTTAACCAACTGAGCCACCCAGATCCCCCTGTATGTATTTTAGATAGAAATAAAATTTTATTTTAAAAATTATTTTGGGCATAGTTGGCACAGATTGTTATACTAGATTTAAGTGTGCAACATAGTGATTCAACTCCTCTATACGTTGTGCTATGCTCACAACATTGTAGCTAACATCTGTTACCATGCAACGCTATTACAATACCATTGACTTTATTTCCTGTGGTATACCTTTTATTCCTGTGACCTACTCATTTCATAACTGGAAACCTGTATCTCCTACTGGCCTTCACCCATTTTGCCCATTTTGAGGTTCTGTTGTTGGGTACTTATACAGTATCAATTGTTATGTCTTCTTGAAATATTGACTCCTTAATTATACAATATATATCTTTGTCTCATAATTTGTTCTATTCTGAAGTATGTTTTGTCTGAAATCAATAATCTATTCTAGCTTTCTTTTGATTTGTATTAGCATGATATATCATTTTCCATCCCTTTGTATTTAAGGTATTTGCCTCTTGACATTTAAATTGTTTCTTCTAACAACAAAAATGACAAAGCAATCTGCTGAATGGGAGAGAATATTTGCAAGTGATATATCTCATGAGGAGTTAATATCCAAAATATATAAAAATACAGCTCAACACGCCAAACAAACAAATCACCCGATTTAAAAATGGGCTGAGGACCTGAATAGACATTTTTCCAAAGAAGTCATTCAAACGGAAAGCAGGCAAATGAAAAGATATTCAACATGATTAATCATCAATGAAGCGCAAATCAAAACCACAATAAGATATCACTTTAAACCTGTCAGAGTGGCTAAAATTAAAAAAAAAAAAAAAAGATAAGAAGTAACAAGTGTTGGTGAGAATATGGAGAAAAAGGAACCCTTATGCACTCTTGGTTGATTGCAAATTGGTGCATCCACTGTGGAAAAGAGTTACAAAGTTTCCTCAAAAAATTAAAAATAGAGTTACTATATTGATCTGGAGTACCTAGGTGACTCAGTCAGGTAGGCATCAATCTCGATTTTGGTTCAACTCATGATCTCAGGGTCTTGAGTTTGAGTCCCCCATCAGTCTCCATCAGGCAGAGAGTCTGTTAAGGACTCTCTTTCTTCCTCTCCATAGGCCCCTCCCCAAACTCACACTTTTGTTTTCTCAAATAAATAAACATTTTTAAAAAATGACTATGTGATCCAATAATTCCAGTATTGGATATTTACCCAAAGAAAATAAAAACACTAATTTGAAAGATATGTACACTTCTTTTTTTTTTTTAAAGATATGTACACTTCTATGTTTATTGCACCATTATTCACAACCCAAGTGTCCATTCATAAATGAATGGATAAAGAAGATGTGGTGCCTATATGTATATACACAACAGAATATTACTCAGCCATAACAAAGAATGAGAACTTTCTACTTGCAATGAACATGGGTGGACGAGGAGAGTATAATGCTAAGTAAAATAAGTCAAATATACCATATGATTTCAATAATATGTAGAATTTAAGAAACAAAAACAAATAAGCAAAAAAAGAGAAAAACAGGAATACAGACCCAAATATAGAGAACAAACTGGTGGTTGCCCAAAGGAAGATTGGTGGGAGAGTAGGTGAATTAGATAAATTAAACAAAGAGTACATTCATAGTGTTGAGCACTGAGTAATGTACAGAACTGTTTAATCATTACATTGTTCACCTGAAACTAATATATCATTGTATGTTAATTATACTTTGATACAAAAGATTGAAAATTAAAAAATAATAAGGTGGATTTATTTTAAGTAACATGTGGTTTATTGTTTATTGTCTCTGTCTTTTAATTGGAATATTTTGCCCATTCACATTTAAAATAATTGTTGCAATAGTTTTATTAATATCTAAAAACATAAATATTTTTATTGTATTTGCTTTTTTTCTTTGTAACTTACTTTTTCTACCTTTTTTTTTTTAAGATTTTATTTATTTATTTGACAGACAGATCACAAGTAGGCAGAGAGAGAGGAGGAAGCAGGCTCCCTGCTGAGCAGAAAGCCCGGTGTGGGGCTCAATCCCAGGACTCTGGGATCATGACCTGAGCCAAAGGCAGAGGTTTTAATCCACTGAGCCACCCAGGCGCCCCCTTCTTCGGTTTTAATTAATTATTTTATATTATTCCACTTTCTCTACCTCTTAGAACATCAAGTATATATCTTTTTTTTTTTTTTCTTAAGATTTTATTCATTCACTTGACAGAGATCACAAGTTAGCAGAGATGCAGGCAGAGAGAGAGAAGGAAGCAGGATACCCGCTGAGCAGAGAGCCCAGGCTGAGCCTAAGGCAGGGACCTTAACCCACTGAGCCACCCAGGCACCCCTCAAGTATATATCTTTTATAAATATTTTTTGTGGTTACCTTAGAGTTTGCAATATAATTCAAAATAATCCAAGTTCATGTTCATATAGCATTAAATCGCTTCACAGGTAGTTCAGGTTATCTTATAAAAGTATTCCAAATTTCCCACTCCATCTCTTATAACAATACTATCATTCATTTCACTAATCTATAAGCCATAATCCCCAAATACATTGTGTCTACTATTTCTTTGAGTAAACAGTTACATACCAGATTGGTTATGATTAAGAAAAACAAAAGATTTTATTTTACTTTCCTTTATTCCTTCTCTGAAGTTCTTCCCCTTTTTTTGTCTGCTTAATCTTCTGATCTATAATAATTTTTTTCTCTTAAAATTATTTAACATTTCTTGCAAAGGAGATCTTCTGGAGAAAAATTCTTTCAATTTTGACTTGTCTGAAAAAGTAATTAATTCTTCAATTTCAAAAGATAACTTCATTGAAAACAGAATTCTAGGTTTTTTGTTTGTTTGGTTTCCTTCAACATTTTACAAATTTCATTCCCTTCTTGCTTGCATGACTTCTGAAGAGAAGTCCAATGTAATTCTTATCCTTGTTCTTGTATAATTTAGGTTCTATTTGTTCCCTATCCTCTACCACCAAGTTCTTTCAAAATGTTCCCTTTGACTTTGAGTTTTTATAGTTTGAGTATAATATGCTTACATGGAGACATCTTGTTATTTAACTTACTTGATGTTCTCTGAGCCTCCTGGATCTATGTCTTTCATTTTGGAAAATTCTCTGTCATTATTACTTTGATTTTTTCTTCTGTCCCTTTTTCTTTTTCTTCTGTTACTCCTATTATGCATATCTTGCACCTTTGCTTACTTTCCCAACGCTTTTGTATATTATCTTCAATTTCTTCATGTTGTTGTTTTTTCTTTTGCTTTTCAGTTTGGGAAGTTACAATTGGCATAGTTTCAGGGTCACTGATTCTTTCATCAATCATGTCTAATCATCATTTTTCTTTTTTTATTTTTGTTATGGAGTTTTCATTTTTAGCATTCCTATTTATTCATTTATTTAGATCTTTCCATCTGTCTGCTTACTATATCCATCTATTCTTACATGTTGTTTACTTTTTCCATCAGAGTGCCTAACATATTAGTCATTTTTATTTTATATTCCTTACCTGATAATATAAAGATCTATGCCATATCTGCATTGGTCTTAATGCATGTTTTGTTTTTTCACAATATGTTTATTTTTGTCTTTTGGCATACCTAGCAGTTTTTGTTGTTGAACATTGGACATAATGTATCTGGTACTAAGAATTGAAGTATTCAGGGTTTTGGCATGAGGTTTATATCACTCTGGCTAGGGTTGAACTGAGTTTGCTGAAGCTATTACTGCCAAAGTCTTTAATTTACTATTGTTTCCTTGTTTGTTTATTTTCTTCTTTTTGGGGTTTCTCAAAGAACTCCTTAAATAGTGTCTGAAAGTTAGAGCTCTCTTGATTATAATCAATGTTTTGAAGTCCTGTTGATGTGGTGTTAAGCTAGTGGGGAGAGGAATTCTATAATTTTATGATAAAATTTTTAGTTTTTTTTAGTGAGTTTGAGTCCCTGGACTGTGATATTCAGCAATGATTCTTAGTTTCCCACCCTTCCTCCCAAGTATGACTAGCAGGCTAGAAGAAGCATATCTACATGCCCTTTTCCTAAGTCAGGTAAAGCTCTAGTAGATTCTTCTGAGGATAGGCCCTTGTTATGGAGAATATTCTGAGCATAATTTTAAATGATTACTTTTCTGTTCTTACTTAAAAAACAAAGTGATTTATATCCAGTCTCAACCAGGAGAAACTTGTGAGTTTCCTGGAAGTAAAACCCAAGAAAGTGTGGAGACATCTAAAGACTGAAACTTCAGACATGATTAGTTGACAAGACAGTCTACACAGCCTCCAGCAGTTTGTCAATTCAGATTTAAGTATTTTTATCAATCACTGGCCCCAGTGGCTCCTGCTCCAGATAGGCTGATCTCAGTTGTGATTCTCTGTATTTGTCTGTCTCTCTATTATCCATGGTGGTAGTTTGTCCTGGGACATCAAATCTCTGACAAATTTGTGAAAAGTCAATAATTTTTAGTTTTGTTTAGTCTCTTTTTCCTTTTTTAATTGTGAGGACAGGAATGATGACTTTTAAGTTCTTTACAGAAACTGTAAGCCTCCAAAATTTTAATAATTTTTTTCTTTACTGTAGAAGCTAAGCAATGTGATAAAATCTTTGATAGTCAGTTACCTCTTCCACTTTTTTCATTCTAAGTTCATCTGCAAAAGTCCATGCTCACTTACATATATATCTTAAATGTATCAAATGTATCAAATGTACATTTGCTATCAAATAAAATTGACATGTACTTGTGATATTTACTAAATTATGTGTAAAATCATTGTGTTACTATTTTTCATGGTGTTTCCTTTTATTGTTATTATTTCTATCAATATGAATTTCCTTGGTGTTGATTTTATGTTAAGTGTGTTGCTAGTAAGCAAATAGAAATTCATAATATGTATTATATATATGAGTTCTATTATGTCAAACTATTTTGAAAGGATATGTATTAGTTGTCCCTGGAAATGTATTTTAAGAAGACCTTAATATATGCTTAGTTTTATACTCATCTCTGGCAAATTATCAATCAAATAATTTTATGCACCTCAATATAGTCAATAATCAGTATGACTTTTTTTTAAAAAGTAATACTTTTGACTAAGTTGACTTTGTTTTGTAAGTACTATAATAAATAAGGGAGAATCAAATATCTGTTATTTTAAGTACACTACAAATCAAGGTAAAGTTGTATTTTTGAAATGTCTAGCTTTGTGCATACTAATAAAGGCACTTAATACATTATACTTTAGGGGATATTGTTCTCATGCCTAGCTTCCTACATTTGTTATTTTTCCGTGTTTACTAATCAATTTCACACCTTGAGCTGAGGGACTTTTACCTATTATAGAGGGGAGTTTTGAAAAATAGGCACATTAAAGTGAAATAATTCAAAACTGCCAGTTTATAAACAACTCTATAACTTATAGAATAAGGCAGAATGCTATACTTCTAAAAGCTAATGGCATTAATTTAATAGAAAATGTCATAATATTTCAATGACAACAGACAGTCATATTCTTCAACCTTGAAGATTACAAAAATTTTTTCATATCTTCAGCAAGGTGAAAAAAAGAAAAAGTAAATTAAAAGTGGGTGTACTCTCACTTCACCTCTATTACCTTTTTTAAAACTGCAATTATGCTCTTCTGGTATTACTACAATATTGCCCTTTACTCTTTGTTCTAATTTTGACATTTCTATTACAAGTGATTCTCCACACAGCTGCCAGATTTTACCACATCCTAATTTAAGACTTTTTAAAGTCTTCTTATTCAAGTTTGTGTGAAGCTTAACTTTTTACCAAAGGCCTATCAGGAATGATATCACTTGGATTTTGCTTAAGTCTCAAACTTTATTGTTCATTGTTATTAATGTGCATGGAATATTTTTCATATATTTTTAAAAATTTTCCACCTTTGTTTAGCTATAATTGACAAATAAAAATTATATACTTAAGATGTACATAAAACATTTTGTTATATGTATACATTGTGAAATGAGTCTCACAATCACTGATTAACGTATCTATCACTTTTTGTTGTTGTTAGAACACTTAAGGTATATTCTTTTATAAAATATTAAGTATGTAGCACGTTATCATTAACTATAATCACCATGCTGTATATCAGAGCCCCAGAACAATAATTTACTACATCTTACTATAACTAACTATAATCTTGTAATGGAGTTTGTACCCTTGACCAACAACTCCCCATTTCCCCCAATTCTCCACACCTGACTATTGTTTTACTCTCTGCTTCTATGAATTGAATTTTTAGATTTCATATATAAGTGACATCATACAGTATTTGTCATTCTGTGTCTGGTTTAGTATAGTTTACTCCAGGTTCAATCATATTGTAATGTCACGATTTCCTTCTGTTTTAAGGGTGAATATATAATGGAAAATAACATATAATTTGTATTGTACATATATAATGTCATACACATGCAATTGTCCATATGTGTGTGTGTGTTATGAACACACTCTGAAGGTGCACACATGAGTTATGTCTTTCCATGATGTCAGATTTATTCAAACATAAAAAAGTTTAATAATTATAAAGCAGATTCAGGATTCTAAATTCAATGGCTTCTTGCATAGCACACAGAGCAGGACAGAAGACAAACCCACACAAACAAGATAACAGAAGGGTGTAGGAAGTTAAGGAACTATACACACAGTTGAGACAAGGCTTTGGTCTGGTCTGGGTTAGCTCTCTGCAGAGAACTTACTTCAAGCAGTCAAGGGTCTCAGTTCTGTTCTGAAATCAATGGGGCAGAGTCTTTGGAGTCAGCTGCCTTTTTTAAGTGGTCAGACATAGAGAAATCATGTCTGAAGAGTCTGACAGTTTGCTGCCCAAATCCTCCCCTTTTATTTTTTTATTATTTTTCTAATTAACATATGATGTATTATTTGCCCCAGGGGTACAGGTCTGTGAATCATCAGGCACATTTCACAGCACTCCCCTTTTTAAAGGGATTTAACCAGTCTTGGGCCCCTGCAGATTTCTGGTTCTGTGTGTTATCAGTTCTGGGGTGTCTGCTGATGATGTTCCTGGACATAATCTCACAGCTACAATACCTTAACTGCTTGTGTCACTGCTTGACACAGGCTCCTGTTTGACATACTCCATTTGCTCTCTACATTCATTCTCTCTCTCTCTCTCTGTCAATTGACAGATGAATCATATATATATATATATATATATATATATAACATATATAGATTTACTATCATATATAATGTCTATATATTATAGGTATATATACATATACTTATGTATATATACATAATGTATGTTATTAATATCTATATATTATATGTTTATATACATATACTTATGTATATATGCATAATGTATGTTATTAATATAGCATATATAATATATATGATTTTTATATATATAATCACATTTTATATATCCATTCATTGATAGTTAGCTTGTTTCCATATCCTAAGCTATTATGAGTAATGAGGCAATTAACCTGGTAGTAAAATGTCTTTGAGATACTGATTTTATTTTCTTTGAATATATATCCAGAAGTGGGATTGCTGGATCATATGGTAGTTCTGTTTTTCATTTTTTGAGGACTCTCCATACTGTATTCCATGGTGGCTGAGAACATAATTCTAGACTTGCCATGTTTTGGTCAGCCCAAAAAATTCTGGCACTAACTTGTTTTGTGTACTTCTTTTTTTTTTTTTTTTTAATTTAATTTAATTTTTTTCAGTGTTCCAAAATTCATTGTATATGCAACACACCCAGTGCTCCATGCAGTATGTGCCTTCCATAATACCCATCACCAGGCTCACCCCTCTTCCCCTCCAAACCCTCTGTTTGCTTCTCAGGGTCCACAGTCTCTCATGGTTTCATGCAAAGGAAACAGTCAACAAAACAAAGAGGAAACCCACAGAATGGGAGAAGATATTCACAAATGACACTACAGACAAAGGGCTGGTATCCACGAGCTATAAAGAACTCCTCAAACTCAACACACACAAAATAGATAATCACATCAAAAAAATGGGCAGAAGACATGAACAGACACTTCTCCAAAGAAGACATGCAAATGGCTAACAGACACATGAAAAAATGTTCATCATCATTAGCCATCAGGGAGATTCAAATCAAAGCCACATTGAGATACCACCTTATACCAGTTAGAATGGCCAAAATTAACAGGACAGTAAACAACAAGTGTTGGAGAGGATGTGGAGAAAGGGGAACCCTCTTACACTGTGGGTGGGAATGCAAGTTGGTGCAGCCACTTTGGAAAACAGTATGGAGATTCCTTAAGAAACTAAAAATAGAGCTACCCTATGACCCTGCAAATGCACTACTGGGTATTTACCCCAAAGATACAGATGTAGTGAAAAGAAGGGTCATCTGTACCCCAATGTTCATAGCACCAATGGCCACAGTCGCCAAAGTGTAGAAAGAACCAAGATGCCCTTCAATGGACAAATGGATAAAGAAGATATGGTCCATATATACAGTGGAGTATTATTCCTCCATCAGAAAGGATGAATACCCAACTTTTGTTTTGCTTACTTCTATACAGCTATATCATTAGCTATTACTATTCAAATTGTCCAAACATAATTATGTAAATGCAAGAACAGTTTCTGTCTGCTACAGTTTTATGGGACTCATGAACACAGCCCTGCTGGCCAATAGGGCCAGGTGATGAAGAGGAATTTCCAAGCTGGAAGATACAAAACCCTGTACAGAAGACATGCACACAAACTCCCTTTTGGGAGATAAGTGCAACCTTGAGGGAGTCACAGGGAAGATGGCTCTCACTGTTCTCCCTTTGGAGAGTGTTGCAGTAGGCATCTATATCATTTATTAAATTAGAAGCTTGTCCCCTCAAGCCCCAGCTGTTAAGATAAACAAACATGTCTCTTTCAGGAAAGGGTGCATCCCAACCCACTACTTCTGTGCTAGATCCTGGGGGTTAGCCAAAGGTTAGCCATGGGTTAGCCATGGTGTGTCTGCATGAGCTGTTTAAGAACCCTCTCTTAGTTCCTGATAGCTTTGTGTATCTTGTGGACACAAATCCTGTTGGCTTTTGAGGCTAGAGGTTTTAGAGGCCCATCTCCTAAGGGGAAGTCTTAAAAATCATGCCATATATGGCATCCAAACCTTTTACTTTTCAAGGAGAAGCTCAGGATTCTGAATGACATTCTGATTTTGAGTACCCACACCTAGGGACTGGGCTTATGGCACAATTGTGTCTTAGTCTCTTCTACCCATTTGAATGTGGGTTTTTCTCATTCACTCTCCCAGTGTAGGAGTAGCTCACATAGTTTCTAGATTTCTTTCAGAGGAAATTGTCCCTATGTAGCTGTAAATTTTTTGTATCTATGGAAGAACGTAAATTCGAGAGCCTCCTATATGGCCATCTTGGACTGGCACCCCCAGGAAATTTCATGTTATAAGTTTGGGCACTACTCACACAATGCAATACCTAGATGAAGATAATCTTTCAAAATTAAGCTTGCCAAAGGGTGACAAATTTTCAAGGGCAGCTCCCATTTCTTCATTTAGGAGCAGTGGTATGGGACTTGAACACCAAAAATCTGATTTACTGGTAGGAATGATATTCTAACGCTCTAAGGACTGATTGCCTGAAAAGCCATAGGTCTTTTGACCCTGCCTCTGGACAAAATTTAACCAACCAAAATTTAAAGAAAATTTCCCAGTATGTTGGGATTCCAAATCAAATATGATATAATTTATGTAAGGTCTTTCAATATATGAAACAGCATTGCTTATTTTAAAAATACAGTATTGGGGCGCCTGGCTGGCTCAGTGGGTTGAAGCCTCTGCCTTCAGCTCAGGTCATGATCCCAGGGTCCTGGGATCGAGTCCCACATTGGGCTCTCTGCTTGGTGGGGAGCCTGCTTCCTCCTCTCTCTGCCTGCCTCTCTGCCTACTTGTGATCTCTGTCTATCAAATAAATAAATTAAAAAATAAATAAATAAAAATAAAAATAAAATAAAAATACAGTATCATCTCCAAATTTGTTTCTAGAGGATGGTTCATTTGTACAATGCAATATACTACATTATCTGATCATAATGCTCATGGGTTAAATCAAATGCTTCAAAAAAGAGGTAGCCATGACATAGTAACAGCCATGGTCACTTTAATTGACCACAGCTATACATTTACAATGTATGACATTTGATATTGCTTTCCATAATATAGAGTAAATTTTAATCATTAAACAATCTAATTGCTTATTTCACAACTCATAATCTCACAAGTCATTGATTCCTTTTAAAAAAATAATGACACTATTTTATTTATTTCCTTGTTATTTGTTTTGTTTTTTAGATTTGACATATGACTGAAATCATATGGTACTTGTCATTCTAATTCTGAAATTTCACTTAGCATAATAGACTATAAGTCCATCCATGTTGTTGTGAATGACAAGACTTCATCCTTTTTCATGGCTGTGTAATATTTTATTATGTACATACACCACATCTTCCTTAACCATTTGTTTATTAATGGGCACTTAAGTTGCTTCCATAGCTTGCCTATTGAAAGAAATGCTGCAATAAATGTAAGGGTGCATGTATCATTTCAAATTAGTGTTTTGTTTTGTTTTAAAGTGGGTAGATACCCACTTATTGGATCATATGTTATTTCTATTTTTAATTTTTTGGAGAACCTCCATACCATTTTCCCCAGTGGCTAGAGGAGATTTCCAGGTGTATTCATATGAATTATATACACATATTTAATATTGGAAGTGTTTTCCTCATTACCCACATATTATTAACAACCTTAACGCTTTGTGTGTTTAACCAGTGGGAGGAACCGATCTGCTATCTTTTCCTTCACAATTGCCATGGCACCTCTTCCTTCTTACCACTTTATGCCTATAAGTTACTACCATTTTGGATGTTTTGGGGCAGTTTTGTTTGCTTTTTTTGCAGCCTCTATCCATTTTGTTTCAAGGGTGCAGTAGCTTTGTGAATTGCTTATTTTACTTTTTCTATATTTTGTTTTTGATATTAAGCTTGTTAAAAATAAAATTTTTGTAACTAATTTCTAGTTTTTCTGAAAAATAAAGATCTATAAAATGTGTAAGGAGAAAAAGAAGAACTGAAAGACTTTGACCCTGGACAGATAAGAAAAATATATAGACAATTGTAAATTTTAATTACATTTTCTTTTTCAAGAAGGAAATTTTCTTTTTATTTTTCTTTTATTTCACAAAAAGAGAGATTTAGTTGGAATGTGTGAACATTTCACAAGAGATTAACCTTAGAAATCAACAAAATGTATTTCTCAGTTTAAAATTCCTTGAGGTACATCTCTTGGACAACGCTGTTTAATTAGTTCCTGCATATGTGTTTACCTAGGTCAGTGAGGATTTCTTAGATCTCAGTCACACCAATATTACTTTCAAAAAATATTTTTATTTTCTTAGAAGGGGTGGAGTAGCAGAGGGTGAGGGAGAGATAGTCTTAAGCAGACGGTGGCACTGAGTGCAGAGCCTGACCTGGGACTTCATCTTAAGACCCTCTGATCATGACCTGAACCAAAACCAAGAGCAGGCACTCAACCAACTGCACCACCTAAGCTGCTCACACAAAAATTACTCTTATTTTATCCCAAAGAATTTGTTAGAACTTATAAGGAATTTTTTTCTTATTAAAATATTTTTCTTGCTAAAATGTTTATACTTATGAAAAATTAACTGTTTTTCTTTGTGAATTTCCTCAAACATCTTCAAGTATTCAAGAACTTGAGGTAAGGGGTGCCTAGGTGGTTCAGCTGTTAAGCATTTGCCTCTGGCTCAGGTCATGATCTCCAGGTCCTAGAATCAAGTCCTGTATTGGGGTCCCCACTGGGCAGGCAATCTGCTTCTCCCTCTCCCTCTGGTTCCTCCCACCATTTGTGCTCTCTCTCATGATCTCTCTCTCTCTCTCTCTCTCTCAAATAAATACAAGGAAAAAAAAAAGAAACTTGAGATAGGTCAGGATCTCTAGTACACATTCCATTTAAGATATTTTTAAATGCTAAAGGAGATCTAAAGAGAATCTTTCAAAATTTTCTGTCTTAATGCATAACTCTTTTCTAAGTTTTGGTTAAGGGTATTTATTAATGTATAGAAATTCTGATCTAGTATAGCTATTAGTTTCTGAAATTCAAATGTGATAGTTACTATTGTTGTGTTAGGATTGTACATAGGCATCAGCAGATCATAATGTTCACTTTTTTTATCCTTTGAGTAGAGATTATGGAAGGATGAACAAATGGAAATATTGTTTATTTTCTCCAGAGCTGGACTATTCTATCTTGAATTTTGATTGCATTATTTGACAAGACATCATTATGTTCTACCCAAATTCTGTATTTTGGCTTTTAGTTTCTTTCTATTGAAAACAGATCTGGGGAGGTTTGAGCATTTGCCATTTGATTTTTTTTTTTTTTTTCTATTCTGTATTTCTGTCTCTCTACCTTGGTCACAATTTCAAAAAATATCAAAAGTTTTTCATTATGCTTTAGGTTTATTCCTTTAGATTCTAAGACTTTCTTTGGGAGGGTCATCAGATCTAATTTGAGTTTTGATCTAGCTTTTTAGAGTCTTTTAAAATCTGAATGGTGAGTCAATTGTTTAAAAGTTTCTCTGATTTGGATTTCCCCATCTTGAATATTGCATTGATTTCAGAGAACATTTCTTAGAGCATGAACTAGTACTTCCACTAATTTAATTGGGATGCCTATATACTTATAGTTCATTATGACCAAATGCAGTATGAGAAATTGATTCACATACACATACACAGCTATATAAAGTCTCTCAGAAGTCACAGAACAGAGAGACTCACTGAAAAAATTAAATAAGTGAATCTCATTTATTGTTCAATGTATTTTAAACACAGAAAGAAGCAAAGGGGAAAGATAAGGAGGATAGTTACACACTTAGCATGCAAACAGGGTTGGAATACCAGACTAATTGAATTTTTTTCTATTCAACGCACATATATTCTCTTCCACTCTGCTTCATCAGGATTTCTTACTCTCAGTAAGGATATAAGAACCAGATTAAAGGTTTAAACAAGGTAAGTCAGCAGACAGAAGGTCCCTGGAAATAAAACATTCTAGTTGTTTTGAAGACTTGAAAACTAGTATGCCTGAAGCTGAAGCTCACCAATTAGCCAGATGAGCAGTTATGGGCTTTATATAGAGGAGGAGAAATGGGGGGATAGTTGTTGTCATTGATTCATGATGGTTAAAAACTTCATGAATATTTACAGATTCATGCAACTCTTACATATTCAATGTATCATATATAGTTGGTACTTTATGTACCTAATTTATTGTGTTAGAATTCCTCAAATACTTCATGATTATTGATTCTTTCATTATTCCTTCCTATGTTGATCACTGAAATTCAGTTCTTACTTTATGTTTGGCTTAATGCACAAGCTACTTTTCTCTATACTTAGGTTCATGCAACTTCTTATGTTTTGTTTCATTTTTATTTCAGATGTTTGTTTCGGTTATTTTTATGACAGAATTAAATACTCATTAAATAATATAATGAACACAAATTTCATAACAACTTGCAACTCTGTTGTCCCACTGCAGGTTATTTACCCAAAGGCAATGACTATGTCATGCACCAAGAGTAATAATGTAAATATTATTTACATTAATAACAGGATGGGGAAGAACAACAAAGGTCTGACAATAATAGACTTGGTAAATTGTAGTGAAAATGAATACATTATAGTGATCTACAGCAAACAATGAATTTCACAAACAATGTTGAATGAAATTGAACAAGAACAGAATATATGATTCAGTTTATGTAAATTTCAGAAATGAAGGACTCTAATTTATGATATTAGAAATTGGCTACTGGTAATATTTTTAGCTAATTAGTGCCTGGAAGGGGGAATACACAAAAGTGTAGTTTCTGTAGTTCTGGTAATGTTCCTCTTAATCTGGGTTCTGATCATACATGTATCTTTTATTTGTAAGGGAATAAGTGACCATGAAATCCTCAGACTTTATGAGATTTTGTAATAAAATATAAAATGCCATATAAACAAAATGAATTTTAATATTTTATATGATTTTATTCATAGACAATACTAAAAAAAGGATTATAAGAAAACTAGAAAAATATGTTTATTTCTGGTCAAAGGATTTTTAAAGCTAGATTTTTCATTCTCTATAATTTTTAAATTTATGAATATTTCATATTGGATATATATTACTGTTATTATTTTAAAAATTCCCAACTAAATTTCTACCAGAAGCCCAATTAATGAATTTACAATCTCAAAATAACACCAGATATGAAAAAAGGAGAGATGTGAGTTAAAATATTCTAAACCTCTCACTTCCCATATAAAAGAATAAAGATTTGTCCTATTACTAATTTTGGCCCCATTACATCAGTGGATATAAACATGCATTTGAAAAAATTCAAAGTAGCTAATACTTAAAGTACATCAGGTTGCTTACTCTCAACCGTAATGAGGGAAATAAGCTTACAGTGACTGAATATAACATGAACACCTATAATGAAAAGAAGGGGAAAATAGCACTTGCTAGTTCTTTTGGTTTTTGTTCTGTTTTAGTTTTATACTCTCTCCTCAATTCCTCACCCGCTCAGTTATATTGAGGTATAATTGATATATAACACTGTGTCAGCTTTAGATATAAAACATGATGATTCTATGTATGCATATATTGTGAAATGATCACTGCAGTGTTTCATTAATATCTATCACTTCACATATGTACAATTTTTTTCTTGTGATGAGAACTTTTAAGATCTACTCTCTAACTGATAATTTTCTTAATATGTTTTCTTTTTAAAATTAAATTAAATTAATCTATTAAATTTTATATAATAATTTTATTTATTTGTTTATTTATTTTCCCAGTGTTCCAAGATTCATTGTTTATGCACCACACCCAGTGCTTCATGGAATATGTGCCATTTCTTTTTTTTTTCTTTTTTTTTAAATTTATTTATATGACAGAGAGAGAGAGAGAGATCACAAATAGGCAGACACACAGGCAGGGAGAGAAGGGGAAGCAGGATCCCTGCTGAGCAGAGAGCCAGATGCAGGGCTTGATCCCAGAGCCCCGAGATCATGGCCTGAGCCGAAGGCAGAGGCTTAACCCACTGAGCCACCCAGGTGCCCCATACGCGCCATTTCTTTAGGTACTTGTTCCATCAGGTACTTTAGAAATTTCCTTGAATGCCACTTTTTCAGTGATTCTTTCCCTGAATCTTTAATTTTAAATTGCAATACCTCCCATCCCACTTCTCATATCCTTTTACACCCCTCCATTTTTCCTGTTGCACTTACTACAATTTGACAAATAATTTACCTGTTATTTTGTTTTGTTTTGTTTTGTTTCAATCACCTTCCCCCCCCTCACTAAACTGTCTGTTCATTATTGAGAAATGTAGCCTAGGAGATATTTATTATGTACATGATGAATGAAGATGTGCTAAGAAATATATTAAGAGGTACTAAGAAAAGAAAGAGGAACCAAAGAAATAAAAAAAAAAAAGACAAATGGGAGTATTTGTGTTTTAAGGACACCTGTCAGTATATATCAGACAAAAACAGATATGAAACCAGATGATATAATTAAATTAATTCATATTTTTAAATTAATCAAATATGTTAAATTTTTGCCTGAATGAAATAGTTCCAAATGCTGCTTTTAAGTTCAAGTTAAAAAAGAAAAAAAATGTAAGGGGCTACCTCAAAAAGTTTTGGTTAGTTCTTATTTAATATGCTTTCTGATATTAGTTAGAGTATTATGAACTCATCACTGCCTGGAATTTTTCATAGAATATATTCAATTTAAACCATTTGAGAAAATATGATTGGTCTGATAGTCTTAGATTCAGAATCGTATACTATAATCATTGTGGGTCCATACCTAATAACCAATTTTCATACTTTTGTAAAAATTGACTAGATTAAATAAGTGAAACCATTTTTCCTCATAATTCTCAGCAATGGGATTATTTTAGTTAAAGCCTAATGTGATCTAAAAATTGATCAAATAGAGTTTAGTTTGCTCATTATTATAATAGTTCAATATGCTATATTACATTTGTTTATTGACATGTTCATATTTTCACAATTATTGTAGTAGATTAATTGATATCTGTTGAATTATAAATAAATGCTTTTGGGAAGTCCAGATTTTGGGGAGAGTTATTCACTGTAAAGAATGAAATCAAGATAATTTGTGACACTGGTAGAAATACATTTTGCATTACAAAGTAGTGTTTAATTAACGTAATTTCAATTATTAGTGTTGATGTAAACATTTACACATGAGGTTTTATCTTCCCTGTATTCTATATATTTACACAGTTGTGTTAGTCAAATTAAGCCAATAAATATTCAAATACTGATGATATGGTATTTGAAGATGGGCATACAGTCTCTTCTTGCCATAATTAACAATGAAATAGGGGAATAGGTACAGACATTAATGTATATAAATAAAATATTTTAATAAATCACAAAATATAAATAATATATAAATGAAAAACTACAAAATAAAGGATATGGCAATTCAAATGAGTGATTCAAGTCCACGTACTATCCTTCACGAGTTATAGAAAATTAATGTAGAATATTAATATTATACTAGTTTAGCTTCATAATCATGGGAAATGATTAGAAGATGCCTAGTGCATGGAAAGCTCTTAAAAATTAAATATTAACCATTATTAAGATGACTGTATCACTCAGTCAATTAAGTAGCTGGCTCTTGATTTAGTCTCAGGTTATGATCTCAGGATCTTGCGATTGAGACCTCTGTCTGGCTCAACAATCAGCAGGGAGTCTTCTTGAGATTCTCTCTCTTCCTCTCTCTCTGCCTCTCCCCTCCCCACTTGCTAGGTCTCTGTCTCTCTCTCTCTAAAATAAATAAATCTTAAAAAGTTAAATGTCAACCATTATTGATACTATTATTCCAAACTAAATAATATGAAATTTCAATATCCATTTTGGTTATCAGACAAGGCAATGGGAGCACATAGTGAATGCAGAACAGGAATGTAAGGGAAACATCAATTGTCAGAGTGGGAGAAACGTATTTAATTACTGATGGAATGGGGGGTAATTTTGACCTTTTTGTTTACTTGTGCTATATATATACATATATAGATAGATATTATATTTATGCATTTATTTGAGAGAGAGTGTGCAAGCAGGGGGAAGGGCAGGAGAAAGAATCTCTAGCAGACTCA
Source organism: Martes martes (assembly GCF_963455335.1). Lineage (NCBI taxonomy): Eukaryota > Metazoa > Chordata > Mammalia > Carnivora > Mustelidae > Martes > Martes martes. The sequence goes on from NC_137889.1 coordinate 114,742,611, forward strand.
CTGCTGAGTGCAGAGTCAGACAGGAGTCTCAATCTCACAACCCTGAGATCATGACCTGAGCCAAAACTGAGTCAGGCACTCAACTGACAGCCACTCAGGCACCTCTGCTTGTGCTATAATTTGAATTCAAAGGAGAACTATGTTTTAAGAATTCAAATTAGATGCTGATTTTAAAGTAGATTAAGGAAGAAAGACAGAAAATATGAATTGATGACATACTACAATTTCTACATTAGTCTGGATGAAAGCTTTGTGTCTGGTAAAAATGGAAAGAGAGGATGGCTGGGAAATACTGTGAAAAATAAACTACAGTATAGAGTTTGGACCTTAGGATAAATCTCACACACACACACACACACACACACACACACACACACAAACACACACGCACAATCTAAGCCAGTTCTGCTTTGATGAAATAATGAGTAATGGGAAGGGAAGCTTCAAAGGAAAGCAAAAAGGAATAGGTAGTTTGCAGATCACCTATTATTTATTTCTTCTTCAGGGCAATCTCAACATCAAAGTTACTTTTCTATGTAAATTTGTTTTATAACTTTTCTTACTCTTAAGGTAATTAAACTTGTCCAATGAGCCATTGTAAATAGAAGGTTTTGTGGCTTTATATATATATAAGAACTCTTAGAATGTGTTAACATTTGGGCATCTAAATCTTGGTGTGCACAGAATCATCTCTTGATAAATAATATCAACTAGTTCCATTTAAATTACATGTTCTGGGGCACCTGGGTGGCTCAGTGGGTTAAAGCCTCTGCTTTCGGCTCAGGTCAGATCCCAGGGTCCTGGGATCGAGCCCCACATCGAGCTCTCTGCTCGGCAGGGAGCCTGCTTTCCCTTCTCTCTCTGCCTAGTTATCTCTCTCTGTCAAATAAATAAATTTTAAAAAATCTTTAAAAAAATAAATTACATGTTCTATTCAAAATGTGTATTTTATTGCCAGATCTCTATTCTATATCATAGTCTTACAAATGTCTACCTAACAACTTTTGGATATTATAAACATAACAAAATATGTCAAAATTGAAACCATTTAGGAGCACCTAGGTGGCTCAGCCGGTTGGGCAGCTGCCTTTGGTTCAGGTCATGATCCTGGGGTCTTGGGATGGAACCCTGCATTGGGCTCCCGGCTCAGCGGGAAGCCTGTTTCTCACTCTGTCTCTACCTTCCCCCTGCTTGTGCTCTCTCTTTCTCTCTCTGATGAATAAATAAATAAAATCTTAACAAAAATTTATTCTCTTACCTTAATTGCTATTTTTTAGTATATTTTAAATTTGTAAATAGCACTCATTTTCCCAGGCCAAAATATTAGACATATATTAAATATTAACTTTGGACTCTTTCTTTCATATTCAACACCTAGTCCATACATCTAATTGATTCCACCTTCAAAATACATCTTCTGTCCATTTATTTTGCATCACTTTCAACACTAATACACTACTCCATCATCTTTAACCTAGATAAGTTCAAGAGTCTTTTAGTTCTTCTTTTCATACTCTTGTTTCCTATAGTTTATCTCACACAAAGGAACAAATGTTTCTTTTAATGTTGAATTCAGAGCATGGCAGTCCCTTGTTAAAACTCTCTAGTGGCTTCCCATAACAACTATAATGTGGATAAGAAAGACTTTTTTTTTTCATAAGATCTAACTTTATAATTATAATTTACCCATCTAAGATTATTCTGGACATACTATAGACTACACACAGTGATATGACAACTGATGCATATGGTCCCTGAGGATGGGGGTGCAGTGACATTTTAAGAAAAGCTTCATAAGAATTTTTAAACTAAAAGTTATATGACATAAAGATAAACATTTAGTATGATAAATTAGAAATATTATATTAAATAATTCAAAAAGGATATGAATGTTCCACAAGAAAGGTAATGTATAAATACATATTCTGTAATAGGTAATTATACATATAATTTTGCTCTTGTCAAGCAAATAAACTAACATCTAGATGTATACACTACATCTAGTACTTTATGTGTATACGAAAGCTCCTGAGAGGTGATGTGTGTGCATGGTGTTTTGTATTTGGAGTAGCATAGTTGAAAAGGAGAGAATCCTGAGGTATGTAGATAAGAGTTTAGTTTATGCACTTCAGAGAAAGTTAATTATTAAACTTTCAGAGAACAAAATGTCATGTATATCAAGAACTATGATAGGTCAGAGATTTTACCCACTCAGAAACTAACAAGTTAGCTTGCTATAGTTTCATAGATGCTGGCAGAAGACATGAGACTCCTAGGTCAGCAACAAAAGAATTCATTGTACAGCAAGCAGCATGATCTTTTAAGTTCACATGGGTTTCCTTTGTAACCTAAGTAAGTCCACATGGAGTAACATGAAATGGACCAGCTGGAAAGTCTCCACACGGTGTTTGTGTTTCAGCTAAGGGATTGAATGCATGGAAAACCTTCAGTCTTATAAAAGGGTTGTTTTTATAAGCAGCTGTATAAGCAAAGCTGTCTGAACTTGGCCCCATAAGGAAACATTACCTTTTTTTTCCTGGTCAGGAAAATATTCTGCCCCTTTCCCTGGAGGTGGACATATCTATACATTCCAAGCATGTTTCCTATACACACATTCTTGAAAATACAGTGTAGGACAAAAACTCTCCCAATATGTACAAAAATGTCATGGAGAATGGCCATCCAAAAACATAAAACATTTTATTACTTGCTTAAAAGCCATTGTAAAACATTTTGAATGATGTTCATATGAGAGAAAAATAACTGATACGTAGTCTAAGACTCCCGAGAAACTGATCTCAATTTTTGTGGTGTGATCTTATCCTGTTTTATGACTTAACTATCAACCCAATGACTCCCAAATTTAAATCTCCTAATTTTAATTTGATGTAGATCATCAGAATTTCTGTGTATATTATATGAGAATATAAATTTAGTTGCTTGAATTCTGTTCATTTTTGAGCACTTTGAAGTTTAATAAATTTCATTATGCAGCTGAACGAATCCATTCCTATTAACCATTGAGTCTTTGCACCAAAACTCCTGTATAATCTGTTCTAGTAAACCGTTAGGAATTAGGTTAGTAATCTAAATTTATAAGGATTTTAATACATAGTGTTGTAAAATATTATATTTACATATATGCTACAAATATATGATGCATGAATTTGATATTTTCTTTTTTTATTTTATGAACCATAGTGACAGTTTAATGCTTTTTCATTTTTTTAATTTTTAATTTTTATTTTTTAAATTATTTTTGAATTTGACCTTTTCAAATAAATAAAAATAAACTTAAAATCATCTTCTTAGAGCAGAAAATTACTATGTAATACAACACTCTCATTGAAGCCACTCTATTTCATAAGGATTTATCTGTATGATACAGATATAAGCAACGCTTATTGAGAATAGCTGGCTGAATAGAGAGCCAAATTTGCACATGGAAGCAGCTTGTAGCCACTTTCATTTCATAATAGCTTCATATTACAGTGCCACTTGTAAACAAAATATCTCAATAGTGATATCATTTTTCATACAGGTTATGAAATATGCATTGAGTGTGGGAATATTATAGCATATGTTTATCTTCTAAAAGTCTAAGGAATTGACTAGTTTAGAGTTAACCTTCAATAATAGGTATGATTTTTTTTTTTTAGTGTAACAGTATTCATTGTTTTTGCACCACACCCAGTGCTCCATGCAATACGTGCCCTCCCTAAGACCCACCACCTGTGATATTTTATATCTAAAATTATTCCAATTGAACTCATTAAATACCAAAACAGATACATTTTATTTCAGAAAACTTAGATCTTAATTCCAAATTTATCATCTGCTTTCTTCCCTTACATATTCTTTCCTGCATAATCAAAATTACCTTTTGTTCCTTAATTATACTGTTTTTATAGTGTAATTATACTGTTACAATTGTATATTTTTTATACCAGTGATAACAGCAGTTATTTTTAAAAATGATAAAAGTGGAGTCTGAGTGGCTCAGTGGGTTAAATGTTGGACTTGATTTTGTCTCAGGTCATGATCTCAGGTTTGTTGAGATGGAGTCCTGTGTCAGACTCTGTGCTGGGCATGGAGTCTGCTTAAGATTCTCTCTTTCCCTCTCCCTGTTTCTGCTTCCCCTCCCTCTGTAACAAATTAATTAACTAATCAATTAATTAAATTAAAATTAAAAATGACATAAGGACTAAGCCATCATTGGTTCAGCTTGTTTCTTCCCCAGTGTCTATCTTCACATGATTTACCTAGTTTTGGTCTTTTCATTCCTTAATAGTAAAGATACATATGGATTTCTGGAATGGTGTATGAAACAAGGGCAATACTACAAAACAGGGTTCAAAAGTATCCTCAGCTATACGCTCACACCCTCTGTTTACACCTGTATTCAAATATCCTACTTACTTATTTATCTTTTCTAGCAATCTATAAATTTCTTAATGGAGGTGCAGATATATCTCACTCACAGTTTTATTTCCATGGCCTACTATAGTACTTTATGTGTATACAAAAGCTCAGGAAACATTTATTAGATAAATAAATAATCAGAATTTAGTAAATAAGAGAAAACAGATGCTGAAAGAAGTAGTTTTAAATTTGTTTCTAGCTTTATGGTGACATAATTGACAAAAATTTTATATATTTAAGGTATACAGTTCAAGGTTTTGAAACATGTATGCATTGTGAAATAATTACCAAAACTAGATAATAAACATAGTCATCACCTCAAGTAGTTATTATTTGTGTGTGTTTGTGCATTTGTTTAAGACTTTATTTCCTTCTCCTTCTTGCTTGCTGTTCCAATGGCTTCCCATCACAAAGTCACCTCATATCCTCCCACCACCCCCCGTTCATGAAGTTTCAGTCACAGGGGCTTCATTCTTATTCCCACTTTAGGGAATAAGACAAGCTTACTTTCTGCTCTGGAACCTTTACCACTGTCTACTTTCTCTCAGGAATGCTCTCTATCCTTGTTTTTTTCTGGCCAGCTCCCTCTTAACCTTCAGTCCTCTGCTCAAACACCACATCCCCTTGACTGATTTTCTACATAGAACTTATTCTAGGAGGGGTTTGGTGGTGTGTGGGTGAATATATGTAAGGATGAAGATTGTTTATATACCCTTTCAACTATTGCCATGTGGTATTTTATTCTTTTTCCCTGGCCATTTCTCATTCATTCTTGATTTTTGAATTTTTTAATAACTTTAATCTCTAAAGATAGCTTCAGAATTCAAAAGAACTCTTACCTTCATGTGCTGATCATAATTCTTCCACTTTGATAATGAAGCTGAAGTTAAAAGAAATGAAGTGAACTGGCCAATCATGAGTGGTAGGGCTAGATCTGAGCCCATCTTTATACAGTGCTTTTCCCATGGATGTGAACACACTTTTCACAATGTCCATAGTTGTTCCTAGTATTGTATTAGGAAATGATATATGTGCTAACTTCAAGCTCAGACTTACTCATTTTTACATGTATAGAGCACCATTCAAAAATAATCTTTAAAGCAATTTTGTATCTATTTTCTCAAAACTGTCTATGTAGGTAAGAAATAAAATAATTTCCTTTCTATAGATAAATGGCTCCAAAGAGCTGAATCACTGAATGATAATAGTGGTCTTGAGTTCCAGTTATAATATTTTTCCATTAAACCTCTCTGTCTGGTTAACCAAATAAAAATATTTAAACTATTGATACATAAAGAACTTATGATAAAATTAGAAGTTAAAATTGTAACTATATTATCCAATGAGTTGGAATTTGCTTATTTAATTATGGGGCTAATATAAAGAGATATTGGGGCACCTGAATGATACAATTTGTTGAATGTCTGACTCTCGGTTTCTGTTGGGGTCATGCTCTCAGGGTTGTAGGATTGAGCTCCACAATTGGCTCTGTGCTCAGCAGGGAATCTGCTTGGGATTACCTCTCTCTCCATCTCCTCTGCTCTTCCCACCATTTGCATGCTCTCTCTCTTTCACTCTCAAATAAATAAATAAATCTTAAAAAAAGAGAGTGATCATGTGTGTTGGCACTCCCCTGTCTAAAACAGGCAAGGTCAAAAAGGAGTAAAGCAGAGTTAGAAAATTATTAAAGTCACAGATAAAAGAAAACCTTGACCAATGAAGTACTCTTTAAAAGTTTGAACATCCTGCCTTGTTGGTTTTTGCCATCTAACTGGTGTAAGGTGGTATCTCATTGTGGTTTTGATTTTAATTTCCCTGATGACTAGCAATGTTGAAAATTTTTTTTTTTATGTGTCTGTTAGCCAATTGTATGTCTTCTTTGGAGAAATGTCAGTTCATGTCTTCTGCCCATTTTTTGATTGGATTATATGTTTTTTTGAAAGTTGAGTTTGAGAAGTTCTCTATAGAACTTGGATATCACACCTTTATCTGCAATATCATTTGCAAATACCTTCTCCCATCCGGTGGGCTGTCTCTTAGTTTTGTTGACTGTTTCCTTTGTTGTGCAGAAGCTTTTTATCTTGATGAAGTCCCAAAAGTTCATTTTTGCTTTTGGTTTCCTTGCCTTTGGAGACACGTCTTGAAAAAAAGTTGCTGTGGTCAATGTTGAAGAGGTTGCTGCTTGTTTTCTCCTCTAGGATTTTTATGGATTCTTGTGTCGGATTGAAGTCTTTGGAAAGCAGTATGGAGGTTCCTCAAGACATTAAAAATATAGCTACTTCATGATTCAGGAATTGCATTTACCCCAAAGATATAGATTTAGTGAAAAGGAGGGGCACATGCACCCCAATGCTCATAGCAGCAATGTCCACAATAACCAAACTGTGGAAGGAGCCAAGATGCCTTTCAACAGATGAATGGATAAAGAAGATGTGGTACATATACACAGTGGACTATTACTCAGCCATTAGAAAGGATGAATATCCATGATTTGCACTGACATGGATGGAACTGGAGGTGATTATGCTAAGTGAAATAAGTCCAGCAGAGAAAGACAATCATCACATGGTTTCACTCATATGTGGAATATAGGAAATAACACAGAGGACCATAAGGGGAAGGAGGGAAAACTGAAAGGGGGAAATCAGAGAGGGAGACAAACCATGAGAGACTATGGATCCTGGGAAAAAAAATTGAGGGTTTCAGAGGAGAGAGGGATAGGGGTATGGCATAGCCAGTTAATGGGTATTAAGGAGGGCACATGTTGAGATAAGCACTGGGTGTTATACACAACTAATGAATTATTGAACACTACATCAAAAACTAATGATGTACTATATGGTGGCTAACTGAACATAATAAAAAAAACTCTGAGCATCATAGTATTTCATATAGCTTATAAAAAATTTGAAGAACTTTGGAAACCATGATGGTAGTATGGATATAGGTGTTTATAAAAAGTAGCATAGATAATTTTTGAATTGGATATATATTAGCTATTTAAAAAGTTAGAATATAGCTAGTCTTTAAAATGTGTGTTAGGGAGGCCAACATGATGTCCCATGGTGAAGGAATCCTAGAACACATGGAGTATATTTTTGATTATTAATTCCATGTTCCCAAAAACAAGACAAAAATTCAATATTTATCCAACAATCAAGTGTAATTCAACCCTTAATCTTTTTATCCTGAAAGCAAAATTTTTGAGCTTCATGAATGATTATAACTAGAAAAATCCACCTGCCTTAATAACCTGTTTAACACTTAAGGTGGATTTTACCTTATAGAACACAAACATTTAAGTTTCTTTCCTCTGCCAAAATTTAAAAATTGTGAAGGCTTATGCTGAAATACAGAAAGGTCCACAACAACTAATAAATGAGCAACAGGACTCAAAATTATGTATGCATACATACACTAAGTATGTATACTCCACATCAAATAATACTAGAGTGTATAATACTAGAGTGTGGAGTATGTATACTCCACATCAAATAATACTAGAGTGTTGACAAACAGTTGGTAATATACAAAAGCAGTTTTCAAGGAATTTACTTAATCAATGAGTAAGCCTAGAAGGTCCTAGAAATCTGTGTGGGTTTTTTTGTTTGTTTTGTTTTGTTTTAAAGAAAGAGCACCAGATGATTATAAGTTTTGATTAAAATCTTGGTTTGGGGAAGCAATTTTAACTTTCACTGTGTATCATATTTCATATGAAATATAATTATAAGTTATTTACTTGAACAAAAATAATTTCTTCACATAAAATTGGATATCTAAAATATGGTTTTAAAATGAAATGAAATGATATTATGAGTATATAGCTTTAATTATAATGAAAACATGTTAACCAAAAGCTACAAAACAATGAGACACATTTATGGAAAATTTGAACATAAATTTAGATATTCCTCTGAATTTTAATTGTTTCATTGAGTATCAGAAACCACCAAAATTTTAGTATTTTACTTGTATTATTCTGTATTCACATTCTCTGCATTTGATTGGATACCTGGATTTTATTTCCTTTTCTGCATGACATTTTCCACAAATTAATATGACTGATTGCTGCTTTGAGGATTGAACATCCTTCTGGGTGTTCACTGTTAGCCCTTATGCAACAGTGAGAAACTCCTTACGCAAGAGAACATTACTTACTTTCCCTTTGAAAGAAAAGTGGAGCATATTTTTTTTTTTTTTTTTAGTCACAACTAGACTAGGATTTTATGCCTATTTTGCAATAAAGACTCCCATAACTTATATGCATGATGCCACTGTAACTTTTAATGTTCAGGTCAAAGAGTAGAGTAGAATCATTTGTTTTCACCATTGACAAACAAACAAAGTTAAGGGAAGAAAGTACAGTTATTTTGTTTTCTGCTCTCCTTGAGTGTGAATATCTTAAGATGAATAATTATATAGTAGTCTTTTCTGTATTTTTATATACCTCAAGCATTTTTGACCCCCCCCAAAAAAAACAAATAAAACATCCAATATCACTAGTGGCCACAAATGTTAGATGTGTTTAATTATTACAACAATATCAGATAAAAGGACAAGTGAATTCTACAGAAAAGTGTCATCTTAGTGATTTTTAATATGCACATTTTTATTTGCAGCAATAAACCTATTGGAGACAGGAAATCCATTTTTCTGTGAAAATAAAACATTCAGTTAGAAAAGTTTATTAAAGCATTTAGTCAACAGATTACTTCTATAACCTTTGTTCTGTTTGTGAGAAACATTTATATGGCTGTTTCTAAAATCTATAAACTGATATACTCATACCAAATTAAAATGAGCAACACAGATTGGTTTTCATACACAATAGCATTTTTATGGACTCTCATTTCTTCATAGACCACTTAGCTGTAAATAATCCATGCAAATAGCAATTAGACCTTTCCTGGTTTATGCATATAAACATAATGGTTATTCAAGGAACACAGAAATGCTTCAAGCAATTTTCTATATAAAATATGCATATTTAAAACCATATGTTTGAAAGTTTCAGTAAATGATTTTAAAATGAACTACGAGACAATTCAGAATGGTTATGTTCTGTCTGTATCTTTGTTGTGCAGAATCAGGTCAACCTCTACCTACCACAGCAAACAAGTTAAAAACCTGTTGAATTTTCTATTACTATCTTAATGTATTCTAAGTCTATTATAAAATTCTTAAAATTTTCTTTCTTAGTTATGAATAAGAGATAAAAAATAAAGATGTTCTTTTAACCATAGTGCAATTACATAAATTAAGAAATAGCATTGATATAATACTAGTATCTAATGCAATGATCTTACTCAAATTTTGGCCTTTGTCCCATTGATGTCACTTAACAGCAAAAGAAATAAAATCTGGTTCTGGACTTAAGCCAGGATTTTATCTTTTCTTCAATTATTTTTCTTTACTCCCTCTTAATCTGATGTTTCTTTGGTCTTTTTTTTATGCCATTGATAGCTTATAAGACCTATTTCAATTTATATTTGTCTGATGTTTAATCAGGATTAGGTTCAGATCAGGTTTTTTTGGCAGAAATACTAAATATGTAATGTTCTGTCCTTTTCTGAGCATGATTGCAGAGTGAGCATGATTTTTACTTATCCCATTATTGGTGATAACTTTTCCCACTGATGTTGACTTCTGCTCTTATTATTTTTTTCTATTGCTAATTCATAACTGTTTGGGAAGTACTGTGCTCAAAGTTAACTAAGATTGATTCTTTATTTTGGCCTTGCAAAGGGCATCAACATTAAGTGTCTGGAAGGATGTTATGCCCATTGTGCAGTTATTCACAAAGGCTTTAAGATTTGTGTTGAGCAGAGATGAAGAATAATCGGAGAGGGATCCTCTGTAACAGGAGTGTGGGCAGAATGTAACGACAAAGTCAGGAGAGTTGGACTATTTTTTGAAAAAAAAAAAAAAAGACTTTGTTTTCTTCCATTAGTCTTCTTATTTTCTGTGAAATAGATGGCAGTTTGATTTAAAAAGAGAGAGAGAGAGAGAGCAGATGTTAGAGAACTGGATGAGAGAAAATGGCTATCCCAGGAATTTTAGACAATTTATCCACTAGGGAAAAAATAGGTCTGCCTAACAGAAATAATACACCATTTAAGATGTATGAGGATCTCAGTTCACTTAGAATGAAAACAGTGAGCATGCCTGTTTAGCTTTTTTTTTTTTTTTTTTACAATCAGGTTCTTCTCCTTGGGTGCTGTCAGTGAACATGAAATGATCTGGTTTCAGAGTTAGAAATTTAATAATCAAGTATAAAAAACGTGGAAAGGGTCAAGACAATGGTGAACCACAGTCTTTCTGTTACATAAAGAGAAAATGAAGAAATGACAGGTGTACTAACATTTAATAGGTGATAGTGTCATTGACACAAAGTAGTGGTAGAATAATTCTGGAGAAATAATACAGAATACTGGAATAAGTGATTTTGATAAATGGAAGGAGATAGACAGTACTTACATGTTTTAAATCATGATTTGGAGATGATACAGTAGTTGATAATATATACATGCACACACACACATTCACACATGTCAGTAGGATAGTGCAAATGAATTAGGATGTGGCTAGTTTTATGACGGTTTGACTTTTATTAGAGGAAAAGTAATAAATAAATATCCTGGCAGTCTCTGTGAGGAGAAAAAAGACGAAGAAACCAACCTCACCAAAAAGCCTGTAGGTCTTATAGTCATTAAAATGGAGGAAAATACATATTCAACATTTGATATGACTTCAGGGGAAGCACTATCCAAAAGGTATAACCAGAACTATTAAACACACTTTTATTTTCACTTAATTGTAGCTCTTACTCCATCTTTATAGAATACTTGTTAAAAGTTCTCAGGAAGTATTCTTTGGTGTCATTATTCTGATAAATTGAGACAGTCCTCCTCATGAGCTATTGCAGCCTGTTCCCTAACAACTGTTCTTTTTCCCATCAATATAATATTAAGCTAAACTATTGCCACTAAAATAACCACAAATATAAAAAAGATATACTTAAAATAATACTAATACTTAATAAAATATGTAAGTAAATAAAATGTGATGTTAATGACTGTTACTATAAATGCCAGTTAAAAATTCAAATGTACTAGGGGCACCTGGGTGGTTTGGTCATTAAGTGTCTGCCTTCAGCTCAGATCATGATGCCAGGGTCCTAGGATTGAGCTCCACATCTGGCTCCCTGCTTGGCAGTAAGTCTGCTTCTCCTCTCTATCTCTCACTCCCTCTACTTGTGTTCCTTCTCTCGCTGTGTATCTCTGTGTCAAGGAAATAAATAAAATCTTTAAAAAATTCAATTGTAGTATTTAAAATATTCGAAGAGGGAATAGGAGAAGAAGAAATAATGCATTTGTACTAATGCATCTTCGTGAAGATTAGAAATGTTCATAAAAAGCAGAATGGAGCAGTAAATTGTGGATTGCTAGGCATCAATGCAATGAATAAACTACAGCTATATTCACCATGTGGATAAAAGTCACAAGCATTTGTAAGGAAGAGTAGACAAGTCATAAATATACAGCCTGGTGAATTATTACAGAGTGACATGGAAAGTTACCTCAGAGATCAAAAAGTAATAAGTAGAAAGGATAATAAAATTAATCAGAAATTAAATCTATAATGAATAACACATTTTCCCAGTGAGATTGACAAAGATACGAGAAGTTGAAGAGAAAGTTAAGGAAAGTTGATAGTTCAACACACTTTATTTGGGGATATATTTTGTTTTAATTGTGATAATGAGGATACTAATCACTAGCTACCAATTCTTTAAATGTCCCTTTAAGACTGAATAGTCACACTTTCAGAAATGTATTATATGGAAGTATTCCACGTGTAAATTTTGTAGTAGTGAGGCATAAAAATAACTTCATGCCCATTAGTAGTGTGAAAATTAAATAAACTAGCACATATGCATGAAAAATTCATTCTTAATAAGATAGACATAAAATGTATAATATATTGCACTTTATAAAATATATATGACATATTTAGGGTGAATTTTGTTTACTCTTTGAACTTGTATTTGATGAATTACATATTTTGTTTTGTTGTTCAGTAGTTTATTGACAAATTAACTAACCTTTCTTTTATGCCCATTACACTTACTTTTAAATCATTCAATTTTATCTGTCCTACTTTATTAACATATTTATGTAGGTAATACCTTTCTGTTGTAAGTTAAAAATTCATTAATTTTTCTAACGACTTTGTCCAAATTTCTGAGTTATATATCTACTTCATTTATCTGCTTTTTATGTCAAATATTTATGTGAATTTTTCTAGCCCAGTTTAATTATATTGAATAAACTTAAATGTACACAATAATATATTAAAATTCAATATTTTGAGTAAAACTAAGCAATTTGCTATAATTACAAGGAGTAAAATTACCCACTTACTTTAAAACCTGGAAAGTATTGGTCTAATTATATTTATTCTATTTTTATTCTTTTTTATTTTTTAATTTTTTTTTTTTTTTCATTTAATCCTCATCATCTATTTCTCCCATCCTCCCACCACCACCTCTCTGGTAACCATAAATTTCCTCTCTATAATTGAGAGTCTGTTTCATGTTTTGTTTTTTGGTTTTTTTCCTTTGCTCATTTGTTTTGTTTCTTAAATTTCCACATATGAGTGAGGTCATATATTTATCTTTCTCTAACTTATTTCCCTTAGCATACTCTCTAGCTTTATCCATGTTGTTGCAAATATCAAGATTTCATTCATTTTTATGGTAAATAATATTCCATTATTTTATGGTAAATAATATTCCATTGTATATATTTATATATTTATATACACCACTTCATCTTTATCCATTCATCTGTCAATGGACACTTGGTTATTGTAAATAATTCTGCAATAAACATAGAGGTATATATATCCCTTTGAATTAGTGTTTTTGTATTTTGGAGGTAAATACCCAGTAGTATGCTTACTGGACCTTAGGGTAGTTCTATTTTTTAATTTTTTGAGGAAGTTCCATACTGTTTTTCAGAGTGGCTCCTGCAGTTTACATTCCCATTAACAGTTCAAAAAGAGTCTTTTTCCTCCACATCCTTGTCAACATTTGGTTTTGTGTCTTTGGTTTTAGCCATTCTGACAGATGTGAAGTTACATCTCACTGTGATTTTGATATGTATTTCCCTGATAGTGAGTGATGTTTAGCATCTTTTCATGTGTTTGTTGGCCATCTGTATGTCTTTGGAGAAATGTTTGTTCATGCATTCTTCCCATTTTTTTAACCAGGTTATTTGTCTTTTGGTATTGAGTTTTATTGGTTCTTTGTATATTTTGGATAATAACCCTTTATTGAATAGGTCATTTGCAAGTATATTGAGGTATGTTCCCTCTAGACCATTTAGTTTTGTTAATTATTTCCTTCATTCTGCAGAAAATTTTTATTTTGAAGCAATCCCAATAGTTTATTTTTGCTTTCATTTCCCTTACCTCAGGAAACACATCTAGAAAAATGTTGCTATAGTCAATGTCAAAAAGATTACTGCCTGTGCTTCTTTTTAGAATTTTTATGGTTTCAGCTATCACATTTAGGTCTTTAATGCCTTTTACATTTATTTTTGTGAATGGTGAAAGAAAGTGGTCGAGTTTCACTCTTTAACATGTAGCTGACCAGTTTTCCCAACACTATTTGTTGAAGAGAGTTTTTCCCACTAGGTAGTCTTTCCTCCTTTGTCAAAGATTAATTGACCATATAATTGTGAGTTTATTTCTGAGTTATTTTGTTTTTAAGATTTATTTATTTATTTGAGAGAGGGAAAGAGAGAGGGCATGAGTGGGGGAGGAGCAGAAGGAGAGAGAATCCTCAAGCAGACTCCCCACTGAGCGTGGGAGTCCAATGCAGGGCTCAATGCCAGGACCCCAAGATCATGAACTGAGTCAAAATCAAGAATCAGATGCTCAACTGACTGAGCCACCCAAGTGCTCCAACTAGGTTTTCTGTTCTAATCCATTGATCTATGTATCTATTTTTATGCCAGTACCATACTCTTTCAATTACTACTTCTTTGAGTGTAACTTGAAATCTGGAATTGTGATACCTCCAGTTTTGTTTTTCTTTTTCAAGATAGCTTTGGCTTCTCCAGATCTTTTGTGGTTCCATACATATTTTAGGGTTGTTTGTTACAGTTTTGTGAAAAATGCTGTTGGTATTTTGATTGGAATTGTATTAAACATGTATACTTTTTGCATTATAGACATTTTGACAATATTTGTTCTTTCAATACATGACCATGGACTGTCTTTCTATTTCTTTCTACCATCTTGAAATTCTTTCATCAGTGTTTCATAATTTTCAAAGTACAGGTCTTTTACCTCTTCAGCTAAATTTATTGCTAGATATTTTGTCATTTTGGGTGCAATTGTAAATGGGATTTTTTTCTTAATTTCATTTCCTGCTACTTCATTTTTAGTATATAGGAATACAACAGATTTTTTAAAAGATTTTATTAATTTATTTGACAGACAGAGACAGTGATAGAGGGAACCCAAGCAGGGGGAATGGGAGAGGGAGAAGCAGGCTTCTGGCTGAGCCAGGAGCCTGATGCAGGGCTTGATCCCAGACCCTGGGATCATGATCTGAGCCAAAGGCAGACACTCAACAACTGAGCCAGCCAGGTGCCTCTACAACAGATATTTTTTTACAACAGATTTTTGTACATTGATTTTGTATCCTGTGACTTTACTGAATTCATTTATCAGCTCTAGTATTTTTCTGGTAGAGGTTTTAGGGTTCTCTATATATAGTATCATGTTATCTGCAAATAGTGACACTTTTACTTCTTCCTTACTCATTTGGATGCCTTTTATTTCTTTTTGTCACCTAATTGCTGTGGGTAGGACTTCCATTACTATGTTGAATAAAAGTTGTGGGAATGGACATCCTTATCTTCTTCCTGATCTTAGGGGAAAAGCTCTCAATTTTTCACCATTGAGTTGATATTAACTGTGGGTTTTCATAAAAGGCCTTTATTATGTTGAAGTATGTTCCCCCTAGACCTAATTTGCAGATAGTTTCTATGAGGAATAGGTGTTGCACTTTGTCAAATGTTTTTTCTCCATCTATTAAATGATGGTATGGTTTGTATCATTTCTTATTGATGTGATGTATACATTGGTTGTTTTGTGAATATGGAACTACCACCCTAGCATCCTAGAAATAAATCCCACTTGATTGTGGTGTATGATTTTGTCAGTATATTGTTTGATTCTGTTTGTTAATATTTTATGGAGAATTATACATATTCATGCAAGATACTGGCCTGTATTCTCTCTCTGCCTTGTGTGTGTGTGTGTGTGTGTGTGTGTGTGTGTGTGTGTCTTTATCTGGTTTTAGCATTAAGGTGATACTGGCTTCATAGAATGAAATTAGAGATCTTCCTTCCTGTTGTATTTTTTTGGAATAGTTTGAGAAGAGTAGGTATGAACTCTTCTCTTAATATTTGGTAGAATTTGCTTGTGAAACCATCTGGTCCTGGATTTTTGTTTTTTTTAGGAGTTTTTTGATTACTGATTAAATTTCATTGCTGGTAATTGGTCTATTCAAATTTTCTATTTCTTCCTACTTGAGTTTTGGTAGGTTATGTTTCTAGGAATTTATGCATTTCTTCTGTTATTCAATTTGTTTGCATACAGGTTGTCTTAATATTCTGTTACAATTATTTGTATTTCTGTTGTGTTGATTGTTATTTCTCCTCTTTCAATTGTAATTTTGTTTATGTGAATCCTCTCTCTCTCTCTCTCTCTCTTTTTTTTTTTTTTTTTTTGATGAGTTTTGCTGGAGGTTTAACAACTTTGTTGATCTTTTCAAGGAACAAGTCCCTGGTTTTATTTATCTATTATCTTGTTTGTATATTGTTTATTTCTTCTATAATCTTTATTATTTCCTTCCTTTTTCTGAGTTTGAGGTTTATTTGTTATTTTTCCAGTTCCTTTTAGGTGTAAAGTTAGATTGTTTACTTGAGATTTCACTTGCCTCTTGAGGTAGGCCTGTATTGCTATAAACTTCCCTCTAGAACACATTTGCTGCATCCCAAAGATTTTGTACTGTTGTGTTTTCATTTTCATTTGTTTCCATGTATTTTTTTTAATTTCTTTTTTGGTTTTTTGGTTGACTCTATTCATTGTTTAGTAGCATGTTATTTAACCTCCATGTATTTGTGTTCTTTCCAGAATATTTCTGTGTGGTTGATTTCTAGTTTCATAATGCTGTGGTCAGGAAAGATGAGTAATATGACTTCAATATTTTAAAACTTGTTGAAACTTGTTTTGTGGCCTAATATATGATCTGTTCTGGAGACTCTTTTATGTGTATTTGAAAATAGTGTGCATTCTGCTGTTTTAGGTTGGAATGTTGTGAATATGTTAAATTGATCTAATCCGGTGTGTCATTCAAAGCCATTGTTTTCTTGGTGATTTTCTGTTTTGATGATTTGTCCTGTGATATGAGTGTGGTGTTAAAATCCCCTACAATTACAGTATTACTGTTGATTATTTCCTTTATGTTTGTTATTAACTGCCTCATGTATTTGGGTGCTCTCATATTAGTTGTATAAATATTTCCAACTGTTATATCCTCTTGTCTGATTGTCTCCTTTATTATTATAAAGTGTCCTTCTATGTCTCTCATTAGTCTTCCTTTTAAAGTTTGTTTTGCCTGATATAACTATTGCTATCCTGGTTTTCTTTTGACATCTGTTAGCATGATAAAAATTTCTCTATCCTCTTACTTTCAGTCTTTAGGTCTGAAATGAGTAGGCAGCATATAGATGGCTCTTGTTAGGTCTCATTTTTAAAATGACATTAGTATAAGCTTGGTCTGTATGAGTATTTATTTATTTAAGAGAGAGAATGAGTAGGGGAAAGGGTAGAGGGAGAGAGAGAGAATCTCAAGCAGGCTTCACACTAAGTTTCTCTAGGTTTTAGCAAGCATTTTGGCAATTGATAATAGACATTTTTGGCTGGCAATAAAAATGATTTTATTTTTGATGATTTTTGGCTGGCAATAAAGAGATAAATTTAAAAAACAGAGGAACTAAATGTATAGGACTTTATACTTAATTTTGTGACATAAACAAGGAAGAAGGTAATGACAACTTGAAATTTTCGGACTGTATCTAGTGTAGAAGATAATACCAGAACATTGATTAGAATGAAGTAGAAGAGAAGATTTAATGGGAAATTCGAGATTTGAATTTATGTAAGTCTGGCATCATGACAGAAACCAAATTTTAATATGGGCATTTACCACAGAAACTCATACTCAGTATATTCCTATTATACTTGTTCTGGCGACACCTGGGTGACTTAGTTGGTTAAGCATCTTCCTTCAGCTCAGGTCATGATCCCAGAGTCCTGGGATTGAGCCCCACATTGGGCTCCTTGCTCAGCAAGGGACCTGCTTCTTCCTCTACCTGCCACTCCCCCTGCTTGTGCTCTGTCTCTCTCTCTTTATCACAAATAAATGAATAAAATCTTAAAGAAAACAAAGATACTTGTTCTGACTTTTAATGTCCTTGTAATGATGCAATGTACATTAGTGCAAGAGTAAAACACAAACGTTGGGATTCAAATAGTTATGGAGGTCTACTGGAATGAATAAGGATACCAAATTTGTAAGAAATTGTATTTCATTTATTGATCAGTATTTACATTTTTAATACAGTGAAGTGAACATTAAAAGAAACATTAGATGATATATCACAATGCACTGTCTACTTACATGTCTGATGATATAATCTGAATATATTGGAATAGTAAGAATGTTTTCTTACTCTGAATTTTTATTTCCTATCACTGTTCACTTATATTTATAATTGGTTCTTCTTCAGTTCTTCTATAGACTCAAACTGATTTCATTATGACTCAATATATGAATTTGCCTTAGTGTTTATTACAGTAGGGGACCTCTATATCTGGTAGCTATTGTCTCAGATTCTGAGTGATCACAGATTTCCATTGATCCAAGAAGAACATTACTACATAATAGGGGTTGCAATTCATGGTGACTCCAAAGTGATGTCTCAGTAAAATTAGATTCCTATATTTTCAAAATCATCATCTGGACATGTTTAAAAAGTTGAAGAGGTTAAAATTTATCTATGTTATGAATTTAACAGAAATGAATTTTTTGCAGGAGCTATCTGATAACTTAAAAATGTTACTATTGGAAAGTGTTTGACTGCTTTCTGATTTAAAAAGTTAATTAAAACATTCAGCTACCATATTTGGCTTTCTCTGATATTTCTATAATCATAATATTGATATATGAACAGAATCTGTGGAAAAACAAAGGTAGACCAAATTTGGGAGTTAAACTGGAAGAGAATATGCTGAGTGAAATAAGTCAAGCAGAGAGAGTCAAGTATCATATGGTTTCACTTATTTGTGGAGCATAACAAATAACATAGAGGACATGGGGAGATGGAGAGAAGGGAGTTGAGGGAAATTGGAAGGGGAGGTGAACCATGAGAGACTATGGACTCTGAAAAACAACCTGAGGGTTTTGAAGGGGCAGGAGGTGGGAGGTTGGGGGAACCAGGTGGTGGGTATTAGGGAGGGCATGGATTGCATGGAGCACTGGGTGTGGTGCAAAAACAATGAATACTATTACGCTGAAAATTTTAAAAATATTAAAAAAAATGTCTTAAACAACATGAACTATTTTTTTATGACTTAGAATTTTTATAGGGTAATTTACCATGCTAAGTAAAATTTTCAGTCATTCTCACATAAAAAAAAATTGAAACTTTCTAAGAGATTTGAGAGAATAGTTTTTTGTTGTTGTTGTTTTGTTTTTGTTTTTTCCCTTGATAGGGCATATATTTATAAAACTGAACAAGAAGTGGGTATGTGTCTCAGTCTGTTCAGTATCTAACTTTGGCTCAGGTCATGATCTCAGAGTCCTAGGATTGAGTCCTGCATTGGGCTTCATGCTCAGTGGGGAGTCTGCTTATCCCTCTCCCTCTCCCCCACCTCCACTCCTGCTATATCTCTCTCTCAAATAAATAGATAAAATCTTAAAAAAAAAAAAAAAGATCATGAAGAGTGTCCTTTGCTATATATCTGACTTCAAGGAGCTAGTTTTGTAATCTTGAAAAACTGTCAAAGAAAACACCATCAAAAAGAAAAATAACCCCAGATTAATCAGGAGCAGAGAAAAAAGTGAGAAAATAACTCTTGTAGTTATTGCTTAACAAGTCACTACATCTATTTCCAGTACTATGTCACATGCATATATCTACTATTTCAATAATTACTTCTTAAGGAAGACCGATATAGAAGAAGAAGAAAAATAAAACAAATTGAATGCACACATGATAATATTCAACTTAGAGGAGAATATTATTGCATAACAAAACAAATTCTTAATAAGATTTTTGAATGAATTTCATTTACTGAGTTGTAAACATTTTACAAATCAGCATTTATCAAAGAAAGGTATTAAACATAATACATTGTGTTTCTCTTTTAGAATAAGCACAAGATGTGTGCATCTTTTTAAATGTTTACAGTGCCAAAATTCTACCATTTACTCAAGATTTCTTCTATCCATAAAGTGTGATATTTAAATAGATAACCATGCTGGTACACTGATTCTACATTTTGAAGCTGTTTTAAAGAGAAATTACTTTTTCCAAGTTAATTGTTAGGAACATATGCTAGCGAAGCAAAATAAGTTCTGAATAAGATTTATACTTTATCCAACAGGAGAATACAATTAGAGAGTAATCTCTCGAAGTCATTTTTAAAATCCCACTTTACATTCCTGTGATTTTGCCTTAGGGAAGACATAGGATAGAATGTATCTTCTTGGCAAAAATACAGATATTAACATGTTGTTTTAGGCAGATGTTGCCCCAGATGTAGAGGAAGATTTAAGATGTGCTCTGGCCAAGCAACAGAAATTACTCTCACAGATGAGTAAGCATCCATACCAAACACACTGTTACCAACCGGTATTTGTGTGTAACAGATAATGAAAAACCATCTGTCCATTGTAGTAATTTGCCAAAAGGACAACCCAATATACTACTTGATTTCTCTATATTTAAAAATAAAATAACAAACAGTATCTCTTATCACAGCTCTTTTTTTTCTGTAATATTTAAAATAGAGTGCTCTCCAAACACCTGGAAAAAAATGAGTTAGGGAAAGATGCATTTTGTGGTTCGTAATGAAAACAAAACTTCTAATTTTCATGCAAAAGAAAACAAAGTTTGTTTTTAGTAAATTCTTTTTACCTTTTTTTTTCAACAGTTTTATTTTTTAAGCAATTTTAGAATTACAGAAAAATTGAGCAGAAAGGACAGGGAGTAAACATTTACTCCCTTTTCTTGCCCTCAATTTTCCCTATTATTAATACCTTGCATTCACATGGTACATTTGTTAGACTTGAACTAATATTGACATATTATAATTAACATTTATAGCTTATGGTATATTTCTCTGTGTTGTATACATCTATGAGATTTACCAAATGCATAATGATAAATGATGACCATTACATTACAAAATACAGAATAGTGTCATACAGAGTAGCGTCACTGCTCTGAAAACCCCTGCACTCAGCCTATTCATCACCTTTTCTTAGATCCTCAGTCTCTTGACAACCATTGATATTTTTGCTGTCTTTATAGCTTTGCTTTTCCCAGAATGTTCTATAGTATGTAGCTTTGGAATCACACAATATTTTTATTTTAGATTAATGTTTAGATCAATAATTTTAGAATAATGTTTAGATCAATAATTTTAGATTGACATCTTCCACCTTGCAATATGCATTCACTTTTCCTCTGCATCTTTTCATGCCTTGATAACTCATTTCTTCTTATCAATAAATTTACACACACTTATATACCCATGACCCTATCACTTCCATCAAGATAGGTAGTATATATATAATTTCCCCAAACTTCTTTGTTCAATTTTTTTAAATAGTACACTAAGACTATTTTTGAGAAGTTTTAGATTTACAGAAGCATTGTGTGAAAATATCCAGAGTTCCCATAGACCTCCTTTGTGCAGCCCCAATTTCTCCTGTTATTAATATCTTACGTTAGTGTAGGACATTTCTACAATTGTTGAGTCAATATTGATGAATTTTTATTCACTAATGACCCCATTGTTTACATTAGAGTTAACTCAGTGTTGTACAATCTATGGGTTTTGAAAAATTTTAATGACATGTATCGACCATCACAGTATCATACTGGATAATCTCACTATCCTGAATATTCTTTATGCTCCACTTATTCCCCCCTCCCCATCCTCTTTAAACTTCTGGAAAACACTGATCTTTTTATTGTCTCTATAGTTTTCTCTTTTTCTGAAGGTCATGCCTTTGGGACAATATAGTGCGTGACCTTTTCAGAATTGACTCCTTTCACTTGACAGTACTCATTTAAAGTTACTCTTTATCTTTTGGTGGCTTGGAAGTTCATTTCTTTTTATTGCTGAGTTACACTCCATTGTAGGGATGTAGCACAGGATGTTATTCTGTTTACTTATTGGAGGACATCTAAGTTGTTTCTCATTTTTGGCAGTAATGAATGAAACAGCTATACACACTGATGTGCAGGTTTTGGTATGGACATAAGTTTTCAACTTGTTTAGGTAAATACCTAATAACATGTGATTGCTGGATCATATGATTAAACTATGTTTGCCTTTTTAAGAAAGTGCCAAACTGTCTTCCATTTGCTTTTACAACCAGTGAATAAATTTCCGGTTATTCCAAATCCTTGCCCACATGTAGTGTTGTCAGTGTTTTGGATTTTGTGCATTCAAATAGTTGTCTCATTGCTTTAATTTGAAATTCCCTAGTAACAATTGATGTTGAGCTTCTTTTCATATGCTTATTCACATTTGTATATTTTCTTAGATGAGGTATCCCTTCAGATATTTTGCTCACTTTTTCATTGAGTTGTTTGTTTTCTTATTGTCACTTTTTTTGCATATTTTACATACAAATCCTTTAACAGATATGTGTTCTGCAAATATTTTTTTTTTCCAATCTGTAGCTGTCTTTTCCTTCTCTTAACAGTGTCTTTCACAGAGCCGAAGGTTTCAATTTTAATTATCCTATGTCATTTTTCTTCTTTAATAGATCATGCTTTTCTGTGTTGTATCTAAAGTCTCTGCCAAATCCAAGGTCAGCTTGGATATTATTATCTAAAAGTTATTTTCTATAAGTTATTTTCTAAAAGTATTAACAGTTTTGTATTCCTACATTTGGGTCTATTGTCCATTTCAAGTTAATTTTAGTGAAGCTGTAAAGTCATTATATAGACTTATTACTATTATTATTTTTTGCTAATGAATATCTATTCCAGTACCCTTTGTTGAAAAGACTATCCTTTATCCACTGCGTTATCTTTGCTCTTTGGTCAAAGATCAGCTGACTATACATCTGTGGTCTATTTTTGGCCTCACTATTATCTTCTATTGATGTGTTTGTGTACTCTTTTACTATCGCCATACTGCCTTGATTACTATAGCTTTATAGTAAGACTGAAGTACAAGAGATTTGGTCCTCTGATTTTGTTCTTAGTATTGTTTCAGCTAACTTGGGTCTTGTGCCTTTCCATATAAACTTTAGAAGCAGTTTGTCACTATTAAGAGAATAACCTTCTGGGATTTCAATTGCTATTGTGTAGACTGCATAGAATTTTTAAATTGAGAAAAACTGACATATAAACTGTGAATCTTCTTATATATGTACATAGAATAACTATTTTTTTAGGTATATTTTTATAATAATAATAATAATAACCATTTTTTTAGGTATATTTTGATTCTTTTATCAGAGTGTTGTAGTTTTCCCTATGGAGTTTGGGTATATATTTTGTTAGATTTATAACTATTATTTCACTATTTTTGTGCTAGTATAAACAGTGTTGTGTTTTAATTTCAAATCTCAGTTGTTCATTGTTAGCATGCAAGAAAGTTATTAACAGTGTATCCAGCAAAAATGTAATAATTCCTTATTAGTTCTAGGAATTTTTTGGTTGATTCTTTGGGCTTTTTCTCATAGAAAATCATGTTATATACCAAAGAGATATTTTTGCTTGCCCAGTCTGTATATCTTTTCCCCCTTATTGCAGTACAGTGTTGAATAGGAATGGAGGGAATGTACATCTTTGCATTGTTTCTAATCTTAGTAAGAAAGCTTCTAGTTCCTGGGGTGCCTGGGTGGCTCAGTGGGTTAAAGCCTCTGTCTTCAGCTCAGGTTATGGACCCAGGGTCCCGGGATCGAGCACCACATCAGCCTCTCTGCTCTTCAGGGAGCCTGCTACCTCCTCTCTCTCTCTGCCTGCCTGTTTGCCTACTTGTGATCTCTGTCAAATAAATAAATAAAATATTAAAAAAAAAAAAAAGAAAGCTTCTAGTTCCTTATCATTAAATATGATGATGTTTGCTACTGTTTTTTCTGGAGTTGTTTTTATCAAATTGAGGAAGTTCTCTAGTCCTACTTTGATAAAAGCATTTATCATCAATGTGTGAGATGTTTTTTCTGTATCTATTGATATGATCACATGATTTTTCTTCTATAGCATTTTACTGTGATGAATTACATTAGTATATTTTAAAATTTAAACAAATCTTGCATAACTAGAACCAATCTCACTTGGCTTTAGTATATGACTCTTTTATATATTGGTGGATTTGACTTGCTAATATTTGTTGAAGGTATTTACATTTGTATTCATGAGAAACGTTGGTTGTAGCTTTCCCCTCTTGTAATGTCTTTTTCTAGTTTTAGTATTACAGTAAGGCTGACCTCATAGAATTAGACGGTGTTTCATATGCTTCTATTTTCTGGAACAGATTACAGAAAATTGGTATAATTTCTTCCATGAGTATTTGGTAGAACTTACAACTGAAAACCTCTGGATCTGGCACTTTCTCTTTGGAAAGATTATCATTATTTAAATTTCTTTAATAGATATAGGAGTATTCAGATAATTTCTGCATCATTGTGTGAGTTTAGTTACATTGTGTTTTTTGACAAATTGGTCCATTTTATTTATCAAACTTTGAAGCATAAGGTAGTTCATAATATACCTTTGTTATGCATTTAATGTCCATGGAAGGGGTATTGTTGGCCTTTCCTCCAATTCTTATATTATTAGTTTGTGTTTTCTTTCTTTCTTTCTTTTTTTTTTTAGTCACCATGGCTAAAGTTTTAGCAATTGTATTGATCCACAAGTATTATTTGCATATTTTGGGTCACTTATAGTTTTCAGTGTTGGAAAGAATACGATCAGGTATGACATTTTATTAAAGATTTTTATATTATACTTGCAACTGAGAGAACAATGTGTACCCTATGGAGTATAAGATCTTGTAGAGGTTTGTGCAAGAGAATTCCAAGTTGTGGGGTTCCTTTGCGTAGGAACTTGGGAGCAAATCATAGGGTAACTGTAGTTTAACTGGAACATAATATGTATGACAAGAATAGTAGTGCACATCATTAAAAAGATGGATGAGAGAGAATTTGTGGAAAGCTGTGAGTGACTATCCAAAAATGTGATGAATAAAATTATTCAGTGGATTTAAAAGTGAACCAATTAGTTGAGTTTATTTACTCTTTAGAAAGAACTCACAGAAATAGAAATGATTTGAAATAATTTCCTTAACAAGAGTAGTACAGATTTTATATATTTGTTGGTTAATTATAATCAAATTATAGTTTTAATAAACACAGAATTAACAAGCTAATTATCAAAAGATTAGTACAACCTTTTAAACTGAACTTGTTTACCATTTAAACATATTCAAATAGTTTTCAAAAAACAAACTAAACATGAAATTAATTTTAACAAAATTAAATAGCTTTAAGGTTACAAATTAAAAATACTGGGAATAAATAATTAACATCTGAATTTATATGAAATTTTTTTTCCTTCCTAAAAAACTGACTCATGCAGAAATTCAACTTTATATTTACCTTTTATAATAGGCACATATTATTTTTGTTTGCTTAAATTTTTTTATTTAAATTCAATTTAGGTAACATATACTGTATTAATAGTTTCAGGGGTAGAGTTTAGTGATTCATCCGTTGCATATAACACTCACTACTCATTGCATCAAGTACCCTCCTTAATGACCATTACCCAATTCTCCCTACCTATCCCCGCATCTCCTCTCTAACAACCCTCAGTATGTTCCTAGAGTTAAGAATCTTTTATGGTTTGCCTCCCTCTTTGTTTTTATTTTATTTTTCCTTCACCTCCCTTATGTTCATCTGTTTTGTTTCTTAAATTCCACATATGAGTGAAATCACATGGTATTTGTCTTTCTTTGACTGACTTGTGTTGCTTAGTATAAAACCCTCTAATTCCATCCACATCATTGCAGACAGCAATATTTCATTCTTTCTGGGGTGCCTGGGTGGCTCAGTGGGTTAAAGCCTCTGCCTTCAGCTCAGGTCATGGTCCCAGGGTCCTGGGATCAAGCCCCATATTGGGATCTCTGCTCGGTGGGGAGCCTGCTTCCCCCTCTCTACCTCTCTCTCTCTGCCTGCCTCTCTGCCTACTTGTGATCTCTGTCAAATAAATAAATAAAATCTTAAAAAAAAAAAGATTTCATTCTTTCTGATGGTTAAGTAATATTCTTGTGTGTGTGCGTGTGTGGGGGGGTTGGTGTGTGACTTATTCTTTATCCATTCTTCTGTCAATGGACACCTGGGCTCTTTGCATATTTTGGCTATTGTGGATGTTTCTGCTATAAACATTGGGATTGATATGCCACTTCAAATCACTATGTTTACATCTTTTGGATACATACCTAGTAGCGCAATTGTTGGGTCATAGGGCAGTTCTATGTTTAATTTTTTGAGGAAACTCCATACTGTTTTCTATAATTGCTGCACCAGTTTGGATTCCCTCCAACAGTATAAGAGGGTTCCCCTTTCTCCACATCCTAACCAACATCTATTTTTTTTCCTGAGTTGTTAATTTTAGTCATTTTGACCACTGTGAGGTGGTATCTCATTGTGGTTTCTATGTGTATTTCCCTGATAGTGAGTGATGATGAACATCTTTTCCTGTGTCTGTTGGCCATTTGTATGTCTTCTTTATAGAAATATCTGTTCATGTATTCTGCCCATTTCATGACTGGATTTTGTTTGTTTGTTTGTTGTTTGTTCGTTCTGGGGGTGTTGAATTTGATAGGTTCTTTACAGATCTTGGATACTAGCCTTTAACTTATCCCCATCTCACATTTAGGTTTTTCATCCATTTTGAATTTATTTTCTGTTTAGTCTAGGAAAGTGGTCTAGTTTCATCTTATTGCATGTGGTTGTCCAGTTTTCCCAAGGCCATTTTTTGAAGAGACCGTCTTTTTTTTTCCATTGAATATTCTTTCCTGCTTTGTCCCAAAGAGTTGGAGGTCCATTTCCGGTAGTATAGTTGAGATGCTGCTGGTGTCTATCATAGGTGACTCCTTGAACCACTAAGATATACTGGTGATTACTTATGTTAACTTTACTCTGAGGACCTACAACTACTCAAGGTGGAGTCTGGTTGCAATTTCTATAATAATAACTTCTAAAAAGAAGGGTAGAAAAAAATTAGATGAATTACTGTCCTCATTACCACAGCTTGTCCCTAAACCACACCTGGCATTTATCATCTTCTTCCTCAACATTCATTCCAGACTTGCCTCACCCTTGGGCAGCATTTCTGCTCATCTCATTGCTGTCTGGTATCTCAAGCTAGATATAGATAGTTCTGGTGTCCAAGAAGCTTATTGCTCTTTCTTTCATACAGGGTCTTTTTCTATTTGCTTAGTGTGTTTTTGTTTTTGTTTTTGTTTTTCTGGTATAGATGCTGCTTAGTGAGCCATGATGTAAATAACACAGGTCTGAATGCTATGTGCCCTCAGAGATTCATCCACCTGCTTTTTCTCTGGATTTGTCTCTGCTCTCCCAGTCCTGAATTTTCTAGACCACTTACTGATCATCTAAGTGAGCTATGAACTACTATATATTTATATAGTTCTCTCATCTTTTCTTATCTTGTTTATATTACATCTTCTTGTAGCTAGGTTGATTACTCAGATTTCTAAGTTCAGTCTGGTGGCAATGTTTTTCTTCACAAGTGCCTTTTAGGTCTGCCCTGATAAGGACTATACTATATACGTATATGCATGCATACATGCATATGCAAATTTATATTTTACATATATTAAATTAAATAATGTATATTACAATTAAATATATTTATTTTTATGTATTATATATTTATATATTTAAATAAATATATTTAGTTTTGAGGGAAAGAGAAAATTGGCTCACATAATTGTGGAGACTTGATAAGTTGAATATCTGCATGGTAGACAGGCAGGTTGAAGACCAGGGAAGAGTAGTAGCTTGAATCCAAAAACTGTCTGCTATCAGAATTCCTTCTTGCTTAGAGCAGTCAGTCTTTATTTTATCAAGATCTTCCACTGATTAAATGAGGTCCAGCCACATTATGGACAGCAATCTGATTTATTCAAAGTCTATCAATTTAAATGTTAATCTCCTCCAAAATCACCTTCACAGAAATGTCTAGAATAATATTTGGCCAAATGCCTGGGAAATGTTTCCTGACAACTTGACAAATAAAGTAAATCATCACAGGCACTAATTATTAAGTGCATCCTTCACTATCAGCTCACAGGGAATCATTCACAGACTACAGTTATTAGGTGCAGGAAAAGAATTACAGCAAGGCAAATATATGCATTGGGTAGGAAGGAGGGGTTCTATCATTTTCAAATCTAATTATTTTAGCTGACACTAGAGAGTCCAATTCCATCCTAGCATGTCATATAATTTCTTTGCCTTGGGTCATCTGGATCTGTTCAGGCCTATCCTGAATATGCCATTTCCATTGTGAAAGATTTATGCTGTACCCACACTTTTAGCTTAGTGGATCTGTGAATATTCAACACATGTCATAGAGCTTCTAGAAGAAGCATACTCACTTGAGGTCTCAGAGTCAGGCATGTGGTGTCTACTAGTATTAATACCGTGCTGGAAGCTGCTTTTTAAATTATGAATAATTTTATTTTGAATATGGCATAGCCTAAAATCTTATGCTATGATTTCCATATTGAGGACAGCTAGAGATTCTACACAATGTTCTTATGACACAGAAAGTACCATATGGCCTTTACCAGGTCACATAGTCCACCTGTCAGTAATAATTGAACTATGGACTGAACCTAGAGCAAAATCCTTTCTTGTGGAGGGCTCCACTTAAAACTATCCACTTTCCAAATACAAGCTACATTCACAAGTGTTATATTCATCATTTTCACATTCCAAAGAAAATGATCAAGTACTGTCACTCTTTCTTATTTTTTTTTTTAAAGATTTATTTATTTATTTATTTGACAGACAGAGATCACAAGCAGGCAGAGAGAGAGGAGGAAGCAGGCTCACCGCCGAGCAGAGAGCCCGATGTGGGGCTCAATCCCAGGACCCTGGGATCATGACCTGAGCTGAAGGCAGAGGCTTTAACCCACTGAGCCACCCAGGCACCCCGTCAGTCTTTCTTATTGATAGAAGTGCAGCATACATTAATTTCATTTCACTTTGGAAGGTAGACATGCCTCAGCGTATGCCATAAATCTGGGTCTTCTAAAACTTTTTATTGTGGCAGACCCATGAAAATTCCACATATGGTCCCTCATTGTCTTTGTACATCTTACTGGGGCATCTCAAATGTTTACCTCTTTGTATTCTCAAGTTCAATTGCAAAGTGCCATCATAATAATGAAACAGTGTCTTATCAGCATTAAGTCAAGATGGCCAAATTTCACTTGTTCTATATTTTGATAGAGATAAATAAGGCTTACTTTGCTCTAGAGAAAGATCTTTGGTTAGTGAAAACTACTTCATATTCCATTTTGACAAAAATTAGAAGGGACATATTCACTAGACCAAAAGACATTGCATCAGAACACATGTTGTAGGGGTGCCTAGGTAGCTCAGTGGCTTTAGCCTCTACCTTCAGCTCAGGTCATGATCTCAGGGTACTGGAATTGAGCCCCGAATTGGGCTCTCTGTTCAGCAGGGAGCCTGCTTCCCCCTCTCTCTCTGACTGCTGCTCTGCCTACTCGTGATCTCTCTCACTCTCTCTCTCTCTGTCAAATAAATAAAATCTTTTTTTTAAAGAACATATGTTGTAGTAAAGATTCTACACTTACAGAGCAGCCACAGTTAAGACTACACCATCATCTCTCATGATGCCCTAGTCTGGATGGATACAGCCAGTAAATTTCATGTTTACCTCTGGATTGATTAGGTCTTTTAGGGTGGCATTAATGTCTGTCATTTTACTTGAGATGTGCTATTGTTTCTGATTTACCATGTTGGCTGTAGGAGTTTCAAAAGCTTCCACTTCTTCTGATATAAATTTTTATTACTCCACATGAAGGAAACCGATGTGACAGTCTGCCATTTGTCAAATAAATCCATACCAATTATTTGTATAGGGACAGGAGAAATAACTATAAAAGGGGTTTATAAACTCTATACATCCATTGCAAATTAGACCTGGCTCATGACTATACTTATCACGTCATGTTCATATACTCCCCTTCTGGTGAGGGATATTGAATTTCATTTTGGTTCACCTGGTGTTAGTTTTAGCTGAGATATTCGTAGAAGTTTCTAGTTAATCCACTGTCCTCAATATGCATTAATCTTTTGTGGAATAGCTACCAAATATACTCTGTGAGCATTTTAGGGTCATTGTTAAAAAGAATTTTTCCTTTTCTTCAATCAGCTGGCTCTGGATCTGAGAATTGGCTCAGTTCTGGAGATTGAGTTAGGCATCATGGTTTTCTATTACAGCAGTAACTATTAGCCATTAGCATACCCACTCTTAATATTTTATGGTTTTATAAGGAAACAGACAAAAACCCCACATTTTGTTGTGTACCCTTTACATCCCTAGGAATACCATATTCTATTTGCCATTACCATAGAACCCTGTAAGTCAAAGATCTCTATTTGCTGTTGCAGTCTTGCTGGTCAATGCAGTACTTTTTGTCTGCCTTCTCATGGGTGGATGATCCCACTTATTCTCTTGTCATCTCTTTTCTTATTTGACATCATTGTTCTCAAGTTTGAAGCAGCAATTCTAACCAAATACAAAACTATTTAAAGACATTTACTTAAATTAATAATGTCCTGATATCAATAAAATCTCACTTATCTAGATTTATGGTACACATCCTGTGATCCAGCACTTTCAAAATCAATTCCCAAGCATGTCCTCATGGTTCTTTATGGAATGTATTAGCTATACCATATAGATATCTCTGCTGAATAATCATGTTTCTCCTTCTAGTAGTTTTATAACCACTTAGGCCATGCTGAATCTGTTTTAAGAGCATTAAGTGGGAAATGGGGAAACCATAATCTTGTAAGATAGTTTTTTTCAAATGAAAACAACTGAATGCTCTGCAGATACTGAGAAAATGTTGTCTTCTAAAAATTGTGAAGGGACTATTCCTTCCAACCCAAAGTTTCAAGGATTCTTGGGAATAATTTTTAAATACATACAGAAAAATATTTTAATCCTTGCTTCAGGTCTGCTCCCTTCCTTTTAATGTCCTCACTTCATTTTAAGGGACTTACAGAAAGTATCTATTTGGTTTCCTGTAAAACTCTTTCATACTTAAAATCACTTCTAAGGCCGAATTTGCAATAGAATCAGTCCTATCACTGCAGGACATAAAAAGTTATTTTATTTTTTTTTTTATTTTTTTTAACTTTTTAAAAAGACTTTATTTCTTTATTTGATGGAGAGAGAGAGCTAGTGAGAGTGGGAACATATCAATTTTATTATTATTATTATTATTATTATTTTTAAAATACAACAAATGTTTAATGAGCAAATTCGTCTTAGCAAATATGAAACTGCCACAGAGAGAAGAGGGACGGGACCACGGGGCTGGGGCGCAGGTCAGGGAGACTAAAGAGGAGAGCCAACTATGTAAGAAACCAGGGAGGGCTCGGGGACCAGAGGCCAGGAGGACGGGAGCTGTGGTCCTGGAAAGGGAGAAGGCAGGGCACTGGGTGGACAACAAAATTCAAAATAGTTTGGCCATAAAATATAAACACGCTATGTTTCTACAGTGGGGAAAAGGAGGAGGAGGGGAGAAGGGAGAAGAAGAGAGGCTGTTTTGGGGAGGGGCTGTGGGGGTCCTACCCCACCCCGCAGTGCACCCCCTCTACCCCGACATAAGTGGGAGAGGAAAAAGCAGGCTTCCTTCTGAGCAGGGAGCCCAGTGTAGGGTTGGATCCCACGACCCTGAGATCATGACCTGAGCTGAAAGCAGATGCTTAAGGACTGAGTCACCCAGGCACCCCCATAAGAGTTATTTTATTTATTTTGTTTGTTTGTTTAATTTTTTTAAATTTTTTTAAATAAACATATAATGTATTTTTAGCCCCGGGGTACAGGTCTGTGAATTGCCACATTTACACACTTCCCAGCACTCACCATAGTAAGAGTTATTTGAAATACTACTCTGAAATCCTTTGGCATTCAAGTTGTGTTCTAAATGTTCAGTTTGCTAAATTTAGTCTGATGTTTTCATACCATTGGGCTTCCATGGCAATTAGTAACAGCCAACCCATTTTATAATCATGAAAATAACCACTGTCTCTATCTTCCAAACATCTAAGCAAGTACTTACCCAGTATAGCTCTTCTACTCAAATCCAATGCCAACCTGCCACAGATGAAAGTCTTAATAATTTTCATTGTAAAAATGCCAGAAAGCGTCACACTTCAGTTAGCTTCAACAAAGTTGTTGGCATGTGGTCAGCACTATTTATCTCCCACCTTGTGTGTCTACTGGTAGGAGTATTTCGAATACCAAGTGCCTGAGTCTGGGTTTCCCCAAACACAGACTTTAAAACAGAACTCAAAAAACATTCTGAGAGTTAGCTACAGGAGTCATCTGTAGGTGAGTGGAGAAATGAAAAAGGAGATGAAGAAAATAAATTCAAGATATAAATATATGGGAACATATATATTAAAAATATATATACATTTATATATAATATATAGATATACAATATTCTATATATATGTATATAAATATATGGGAAACTAGGACTCTGTTTTGTTAGGGAACTCTGGTACGCAGTATAGAACAAGGTTCAGTGTTGCCTCAAAGGGTAGATTTATGTTCATTGTCAGTTAAAGTTACCTTAACTGCCCTATATTATCAGCTAACCTTACAGATGACTTATTAGGAAGTCATCAGTGTATATGAGAATAGTAAGGGCACCACCAGCTTTTGATATACCTATAATGCTAATATATTTCTCCTAATAATAATTTCACTTTGAAAAAAATGTGAAGTATATGTGATTGAGGCTAATTGCACGTTGACTGAATATCATTTGAAAATTATCTAGACTTTAGCAAATGTAAAGATTGATTATTTAATTCAAAACTTTGTGTTCATCCTTTAAAAATATATTTCAAATATCAGGGGCTTCTGGGTGGCCCAGTCAGTTAAAACACTGACTCTTGGTTTTGGCTCAGGTTATAATCTCAGGATTTTGAAATTGATCTCCTTGTCAGGCTCCACACTCAGTGTAGAGTCTCCTTAAGACTTTCTCCCTCTCTCTTTGTCCATTCCCACTGTACTCTCTCACTCTCTCTCTCAAATAAATAAATAAATAAATCTTAAAAAAAATTGTCTTATCAATATTTTGTTTCTAGAAATATACTTGCAAGGTTTTATTTAAAAAACTGTAAAATTTTATTAAATAAAATTTTACAAATTATTTTCACACTGAAAACACTTAAAATTGTAACTTTACTCTGATAAAGTCTAGAAGAGAAGAATGATAAAGTAGCTTTATGAAGTTTCTCTATAACAAAGTCAAAACATGAATTTTGTGATGGTTAAGTTGTTTAAATTCTCTCAGAAGATTATGAAATCAACAAAGTGTAGGTTCATGAATTTTTTAAAATCACTAATGTATAAAACTTAAAAAATAGTTTTAATTTATATACTTTATTTCAAATTAATACATTTTAGTGTAGAATATATTATTTGCAAGGCAAGATACATTGTTTCAATTCACTTATTTATTCAACAAATAATTACTAAATTCCTTTGTATTAAATTGTAGGGATGAAAAGTCATGGTCCTTTATGGAAAGATAATAAAGGATAATGTTTGTTTTGGTTTTGAGTAATGATAGTTGAAGGTAATGAAAAAGGACAAATACAGAGAGAAAAATCTTTTTTATTCAAGAAATTTGTACAGAGAGTAAAGCATCAAATTTATGTAGTTAGCTTTTTAAATCTTTGTTGTGAAGAACAATAGACAAATGGATTACAAATAGAGCAGGCATAGACAAATGAAGATTGAAGCCTAGAGCAAGTTGCTCTAAGGAAGTATTCCATAGAGTGTGAGAGACGGCTGATGGAAGAGATAGAATGTATTTAAAGAAGTCAATCCCGTAAAAAGGCAAAATAAAGTATCATTGGGAAAATTCATAGAGAAACATGTCTCACTATGAGAGGTATTTTTATGGTAATGCCTAGTGAGAAAGTAAAAATGAATGCATATTCCAGCATTTTTCTAGGGTTGGGGACAGAATGACAGAAGAGCTCTCATTTGATAACTTCTATGTTTTTAGTGAAACATGAAGGAAAGTAATCTGAGATTGACTAATTCAAGTATTTAATGGGGAAAAGTTTCAAAGAGAAAGGTATTGAATTTGTATTTAGATTATCAGAAAACCATATCAGAATTATTAAGAAGAATTGAAAGCTTTTATAACTTGAGATTGTTATCTTATTTTGAAAGGAGTTTCTCCAGCTTTGTCAGTTTCTGCCAAAATATTTGGATATATGTACATATTCATGGTTGAGTCATGCAGGATATTGTCAGGTGAGTAAAATGGAAGAAAAGGGGCCAAGCTAAATGTATTTTCAGAGGATGATTTTATTTATGGGACACTGAGTCTAAATGAGAAATAAGTATAGAAAATGTTATCAGAAAGTTGAGAATTTAATGGATTGAGGGATTAAGAAAGGATTTTAAAAATTGTGGTTAACATATTTGAGTAGGTGAGATAGGAAAATGTTTTTTGGTTTAAATTTGGGAAGCTGAAGTTTGAGGGTTTTTATAATAAAATCTGGTCAATGATAAATTCAAAGGTATTTGGAGTGATGGAATTAAAAGGAAACGTATTAGTAATGAAGAAGAGGTAAAAAAAAAGAAGTCAAAGGACTAAGAAACCAAAATACATGAAAATAAATGTAAATTACTTCAAATTACAAAAGAAATTTTTTTTACTAAGTTATGACTTAAGTGTGTAAAACTTCCCCATGAATCAAATAATTAGGATTATCATCATGCTTTCAAAAAGGAAAAACACAAATTTATTATGAAACCATGTTCCTGTAGTTGTAAACACTCTTCCCAACCATTCATAAGTAACCACACTAAGCATCCTAATTTGTAGTTAGGTGTAATGACCACATAAAATAATTATCTAAACTCTATGAGTAAAGTTTATCTTTATGTCTCCAAATCTTTCATTTTATAATATACATAGTTTTATATTCCATACATAATTCTGTTCAGTTCTTCATTCTTGGCCAGTGTGCCAGGGCCTACTGCGTAAGTAACTAAAGAGTTATTCTTCATCTAAAAAAGAAAACCACTAATATAAATAATTAGAAAAATATGTCAATCACAAAATATTTCAACACAATTTCATAGACAATAGTATTAATTGGGTTTAAGGTGTCACACTCTGTATTTGTTTTTCCCATAGAAAATTATAATACTGCACCAACTGAGTAGACAAATCATTGAAAACAACACTATTTCTTGCCTTGAGTCAGAGAAAATTTACATTATCATTCAACAGTTTAAAACAGCTTGAAAACAGTTTTAAAACGTCCTATATTCATCTCCAGATTTAAAGAACATTTTGAGATGTAAGCTAGGCTGTGTTTATTACAGGTTTTTTGTCATGTTTTATCATCTAAAATTGACCTTTCCCAAAGATCATTTCAAAATACATAAAACAAATTTTTAAAGTATGATACTTTTCCTTTTGAATGTGAAATTTAAATAAATAGGATTCTAGGAAGTGTTCTTAATTAAAGTTTCTAATCTTGGTGTTTAAATTTGTTTTTATGTTAAAGCAATTGCTCTCAGCAATCATTAATTTGAATAACAGTAAATGGTTCCTTGTGAGCCTTGGTTATCAAATCCTTATCTTAGCAAATGAATATTTTGCATTCTCAGAAGTGCCACAAGGGAAGTTATGGATTATTACAGGTAAAATAAGGCACACACAACTGATAAATTATTGAACACTACATCTGAAACTAATGATGTACTATAAGTTGGCTAATTGAATTAATTAAAAAAAAAAAAGACAGACTACTAGAATTTTTTCTTATTCTCACTTACCTTCTATTGAGTAGAATATTCAAACTAATAGGTGTGGAACATTTGCCCTGTCTTCTTCTTGTTAAATTCTACCTTCCTAAGAGAGCAAGTTGGTAAACAAGTACAGAAATAGATAACCACAGGTCTAATTTGAGGAGAGTAGCTCAGCAGTCATCAAACTATAATCTACAGGCACAAGGAGGATAATAAAACACTGTGAATGTTAAACTGTAGTGGTTTCAAATCATAGGAGATCTGAAAAGTCCCTAATATTTCTCTGAATTCTTGAGCATTTTGCATCTTTATTTTTTTATTTATTTTTATTTTTTTTAATTTTAATAAACATATAAAGTATTCTTATCCCCAGGGGTACAGGTCTGTGAATCACCAGGTTTACACATTTCACAGCACTCATCATAGCACATACCCTCCCCAATGTCCATTTCCCCACCACCCTATCCCGTCCCCCCTCCCCCCAGCAACCCTCAGTCTGTTTTTTGAGATTGAGTCTTTTATGGTTTGTCTCCCTCCCAATCCCATCTTTTCATTTTTTCTTTTCCTACTTCCCCCCAACCCCCCCACATTGCATCTCCACTTCCTCATATCAAAGAGATCATATGATAGTTGTCTTTCTCCGATTGACTTATTTCGCTAAGCATGATACTCTCTAGTTCCATCCACGTGGTCGCAAATGGCAAGATTTCATGTCTTTTGATGGCTGCATAGTATTCCATTGTGTATATATATCACCTCTTCTTTATCCATTCATCTGTTGATGGACATCTAGGCTCTTTCCACAGTTTGGCTATTGTGGACATTGCTGCTATAAACATTCGAGTGCACGTGCCCCTTCGGAGAACCACGTTTGTATCTTTAGGATATATACCCAGTAGTGCAATTGCTGGGTCATAGGGTAGCTCTATTTTCAGTTTTTTGAGGAACCTCCACACTGCTTTCCAGAGCGGTTGCACCAGCTTGCATTCCCACCAGCAGTGTAGGAGGGTTCCCCTTTCTCCACATCCTCACCAGCATCAGTCATTTCTTGACTTGTTAATTTTAGCCATTCTGACTGGTGTGAGGTGGTATCTCATTGTGGTTTTGATTTGTATTTCCCTGATGCCGAGTGATGTGGAGCATTTTTTCATGTGTCTGTCGGCCATCTGGATGTCTTCTTTGCACAAATGTCTGTTCATGTCCTCTGCCCATTTCTTGACTGGATTATTTGTTCGTTGGGTATTGAGTTTGATAAGCTCTTTATAGATTTTGGATACTAGCCCTTTATCTGATATGTCATTTGCAAATATCTTCTCCCATTCTGTCAGTTGTCTTTTGGTTTTGTTAACTGTTAACTTTGCTGTGCAAAAGCTTTTGATCTTGATGAAATCCCAATAGTTCATTTTTGCCCTTGCTTCTGTTGCCTTTGGTGATAATCCTAGGAAGAAGTTGCTGTGGCTGAGGTCAAAGAGATTGCTGCCTGTGTTCTCCTCAAGGATTTTGATGGATTCCTTTCTCACATTGAGGTTCTTCATCCATTTTGAGTCTATTTTCGTGTATGGTGTAAGGAAATAGTCCAATTCATTTTTCTGCATGTAGCTGTCCAATTTTCCCAGCACCATTTGTTGAAGAGGCTGTCTTTTTTCCATTGGATATTCTTTCCTGCTTTGCCGAAGATTAGTTGACCATAGACTTGAGGGTCAATTTCTGGGCTCTCTATTCTGTTCCATTGGTCTATATGTCTGTTTTTGTGCCAGTACCAGACTGCCTTGATGATGACAGCTTTGTATTAGAGCTTGAAGTCTGGAATTGTGATGCACCGACTTTGGCTTTCTTTTTCAATATTCCTTTGGCTATTCGCAGTCTTTTCTTGTTCCATATGAATTTTAGGATTATTTGTTCTATTTCTTTAAAAAAAATGGATGGGATTTTGATAGGGATTGCATTAAATGTGTAGATTGCTTTAGGTAGAATAGACATTTTCACAATATTTGTTCTTCCAATCCATGAACATTGAATATTTTTCCATTTCTTTGTGTCTTCCCCGATTTCTTTCATGAGGACTTTATAGTTTTCTGAGTATAGATTCTTTGCCTCTTTGGTTAGATTTATTCCTAGGTATCTTCTGGTTTTGGGTGCGATTGTAAATGGGACTGATTCCTCAATTTCTCTTTCTTCTGTCTTGTTGTTAGTGTAAAGAAATGCGACTGATTTCTGTGCATTGACTTTATATCCTGACACTTTACTGAATTCCTGTATAAGTTCTAGCAGTTTTGGAGTGGAGCCTTTTGGGTTTTCCACATATAGTATCATATCATCTCCAAAGAGTGATAGTTTGACTACTTCTTTGCCAATTTGGATGCCTTTAATTTCTTTTTGTTGTCTGATTGCTGAGGCTAGGACTTCTAGAACTATATTGAACAGCAGTGGTGATAATGGACATCCCTGCCGTGTTCCTGACCTTAGTGGAAAAGCTTTCAGTTTTTCTCCATTGAGAATGATATTTGCAGTGGGTTTTTCATAGATGGCTTTGATAATATTGAGGTATGTGCCTTCTATCCCTACACTTTGAAGAGTTTTAATCAGGAAGGGATGTTGCAATTTGTCAAATGCTTTTTCAGCATCTATAGAGAGTATCATATGGTTCTTACTCTTTCTTTTATTAATGTATTGTATCACATTGATGGATTCGTGGATGTTGAACCAGACTTGTAGCCCTGGAATAAATCCCACTTGGTTGTGGTGAATAATCCTTTTAATGTACTGTTGGATCCTATTGGCCAGTATTTTGGTGAGAATTTTCGCATCTGTGTTCATCAAGGATATTGGTCTGTAATTCTCTTTTTTGGTGGGATCCTTGTCTGGTTTTGGGATCAAGGTGATGCTGGCCTCATAAAATGAGTTTGGAGGTTTTCCTTCCATTTCTATTTTTTGGAACAGTTTCAGGAGAATAGGAATTAATTCTTCTTTAAATGTTTGGTAGAATTCCCCTGGGAAGCCATCTGGTCCTGGACTTTTGTTTGTTTGGAGATTTTTGATGACTGTTTCAATCTCCTTACTGGTTATGGGTCTGTTCAGGTTATCTATTGCTTCCTGGTTCAGTTGTGGTAGTTTATATGTCTCTAGAAATGTATCCATTTCTTCTAGATTGTCAAATTTGTTGGCGTAGAGTTGCTTGTAGTATGTTCTTATAATTGCTTGTATTTCTTTGGTGTTGGTTGTGATTTCTCCTCTTTCATTCATGATTTCATTTATTTGGGTCCTTTCTCTTTTCTTTTTGATAAGTCTGGCCAGGGGTTTGTCGATCTTATTAATTCTTTCAAAGAACCAGCTCCTAGTTTTGTTGATTTGTTCTATTGTTTTTTAAGTTTCTATTTCATTGATTTCTGCTCCGATCCTTATGATTTCTCTTCTCCTGCTGGATTTAGGCTTTCTTTGTTGTTCTCTCTCCAGCTCCTTTAGGTGTAGGGTTAGGTTGTGTATTTGAGACCTTTCTTGTTTCTTGAGAAAGCCTTGTACCGCTATGTATTTTCCTCTCAGGACTGCCTTTGTTGTGTCCCACAGATTTTGAACCGTTGTGTTTTCATTATCTTTTGTTTCCATGATTTTTTTCAGTTCTTCTTTAATTTCCTGGTTGACCCATTCATTTTTTATAAGGATGCTGTTTAGTCTCCATGTATTTGCATTCTTTCCAAATTTCCTCTTGTGATTGAGTTCG
The DNA here is from genome assembly GCF_963455335.1 of Martes martes. Classification (NCBI taxonomy): domain Eukaryota; kingdom Metazoa; phylum Chordata; class Mammalia; order Carnivora; family Mustelidae; genus Martes; species Martes martes. The sequence continues at coordinate 114,782,232 of NC_137889.1, forward strand.
AGCTTCAGAGCATTGTGGTCTGAAAATATGCAGGGAATGATCTCAATCTTTTGGTACCGATTGAGACCTGATTTATGACCCAGGATGTGGTCTATTCTGGAGAATGTTCCATGTGCACTAGAGAAGAATGTATATTCTGTTGCTTTGGGATGGAAAGTTCTGAAGATATCTGTGATGTCCATCTGGTCCAGTGTGTCATTTAAGGCCTTTGTTTCCTTGTTGATCTTTTGCTTAGATGATCTGTCCATTTCAGTGAGGGGAGTGTTAAAGTCCCCTGCTATTATTGCATTACTGTCAATGTATTTCTTTGATTTTGTTATTAATTGGTTTATATAGTTGGCTGTTCCCACATTAGGGGCATAGATATTTAAAATTGTTAGGTCTTCTTGTTGGACAGACCCTTTGAGTATGATATAGTGTCCTTCCTCATCTCTTATTATAGTCTGGCTTAAAATCTAACTGATCTGATATAAGGATTGCCACCCCAGCTTTCTTCTGATGTCCATTAGCATGGTACATTGTTTTCCACCCCCTCACTTTAAATCTGGAGGTGCCTTCGGGTCTAAAATGAGTTTCTTATAGGCAACATATTGATGGGTTTGTTTCTTTATCCATTCTGATACCCTGTGTCTTTTGATTGGGGCATTTAGCCCATTAACATTCAGCGTAACTATTGAGAGATATGAATTTAATGCCATTGTATTGCCTGTGAGGTGACTGTTACTGTATATTGTCTCTGTTCCTTTTGGTCTACTACTTTTAGGCTCTCTCTTTGCTTAGAGGACCCCTTTCAATATTTCCTGTAGAGCTGGTTTGGTGTTTGCAAATTCTTTCAGCTTTTGTTTGTCCTGGAAGCTCTTTATCTCCCCTTCTATTTTCAATGATAGCCTAGCCGGATGTAGTATTCTTGGCTGTATGTTTTTCTCGTTTAGTGCTCTGAATATAACATGCCAGTTCTTTCTGGCCTGCCAGGTCTCTGTGGATAGGTCCGCTGCCAATCTAATATTTTTACCCTTGTATATTACAGACTTCTTTTCCCGGGCTGCTTTCAGGATTTTCTCTTTGTCACTAAGACTTGTAAATTTTACTATCAGGTGACGAGGTGTGGACCTATTTTTATTGATTTTGAGGGGTGTTCTTAGCATCTCCTGGATTTTGATGTTTGTTCCCTTTGCCATATATAGGGAAATTCTCTCCAATAATTGTCTCCAACATACCTTCTGCTCCCCTCTCTCTTTCTTCTTCTTCTGGAATCCCAATTATTCTAATGTCGTGTTGTCTTATGGTGTCGCTTATCTCTCGAATTCTCTCCTCGTGGTCCAGTATTTGTTTGTCTCTCTTTTGCTCAGCTTCTTTATTCTCTGGCATTTGGTCTTCTATGTCACTAATTCTTTCTTCTGCCTCATTTATCCTAGCAGTGAGAGCTTGCATTTTTTATTGCACCTCATGAATAGCTTTTTTGATTTCAACTTGGTTAGATTTTAGTTCTTTTATTTCTCCAGAAAGGGCTGTTATCTCTCCAGAGAGGGTTTCTCTAATATCTTCTATGCCTTTTTCGAGCCTGGCTAGAACCTTGAGAATTGTCATTCTGAACTCTAGATCTGTCATGTTACCAATGTCCGTATTGATTAGGTCTCCAGCCTTCGGTATGGCCTCTTGTTCTTTTTTTGAGGTGAGTTTTTCCTCCTTGTCATTTTGTCCAGATAAGATTTGCTTTCTCCTGCTGTGGAATTCCTTTGTTCTTGGTGAGCGAAGTTGGTTTTGGTTGGGTTTCTTGTTGATCTTCTAGGGGAGGGGTCTGTTGTGGTGATTCTCAAGTGTCTTTGCCGCAGGTGGAATTGCACCGCCTTTGCCAGGGGCCGGGTAAGTAATCCGCTCGGGTTTGCTTTCAGGAGCTTTTGTTCCCTGAGCGCTTTCTGTGGATGGGAATGAAGATGGCGGCCTCCCAATCTCCGGCCTGGAGGAGCCGAGAGCTTGGGGTTCCGCTCCTCAGTGTGCCCTTAGAGAAAAGCGCCCAACCGCCCCGCCTCCCTGGCCTGTGGTCACGCCTTGAGGAAAGCAGTCAATTGCTGGAACCTGGAGAAAAGCGCCTGGTCGCTTCTGTCTCTGTGGCCTCTGGCCGTGCTCTGAGCCCACCCAGCCTGCAACCGGCACAAGGTAACCCCAGGTTGAGAGCTCACTTCCTCGGCTTTGTCGCTGTAGCCGGCTTCCCCGCTCTAATACCTGTGAGCTCTGCGGCACTCAGACACCCCCAGTCCTTCTGTGACCCCGCGGGACCTGGGGTTATGCTGACCCCGCCTGGGTTTCACCCTGGTTTAGCCTCTGGAGCGATGTCTCCCAGTGGAGCTGACTTTTAAAAGTCCCGATTTTGTGTCAGTTGCTCCGCTGCTTGCCGGGAGCCGGCCCCTCCCCCCGGGGTCTATCTTCCCGTCGCTTTGGATTCACTTCTCCGCAGGTCCTACCTTTCAGAAAGTGATCAATTTTCTGTTTCTAGAATTGTTGCTCTTCTCTTCAATTTCCTGTTGGATTTGTAGGTGTTCACAATGGTTAGATAAGCTATCTAGCTGATCTCCTGCTACCCCATGTCGTCTCAGCCTGCTACTTCTCCGCCATCTGAGCATTTTGTATCTTAAATTCTCCTCAGACTCTGTGTATCTGCTTGCATTCGTCTGGTCACTGCCTTGATTCTTGTTAATCCAGATATCAAAGCTCCTTTTCCAATCTATCCCAAATCCACCCATATATACAACTTAATATTTTTATATTGAATGTAACAATATGTACTGAAATTCAAGGGAACTTAACAGCAAAATAAGGAAGACAATGGATTTCTTTTTAAACATGTGGCTAGTAAAAACTTCTGGTGCCTCACTGACCCTTCATTTTAGTGCATTTCCTCTTGTTCTGCTCCTTCCATCATTCCCTGTTTTTCTTTCTTTCCTTTCTCTCCTTCAAAAGAAGCATACAATGTATTTTCCCTCATTTGTCTTGACCATCAGTTTAGCTATTCTCCTCTATTCTGTTGACTGTTACATACATTTATTAATTCATGTATTTATTTATTATTTATTTGAGAGAGAGGGAGCATAAGCAGGAGGAGCAGAGAGAGAGGGAGAGTCTCACAGACTCCATTCTGAGTGTGGAACTTGAAGTGGGGCTCGATTTCACAACCCTGAGCTGAAATCAAGAGTCAGATGCTTTCCTGACTAAGCCACCCAGGTGTCCCTGTTATATCTATTTAAATCCTGTTGTCTTTCCTCCTGTATTAATTTCAGAGGGTTGTCATAACAAATTACCATAACCTGATGGCTCAAAACGATGTAAACTTATTCTCTCACAGTTTGGAGACTAGAAATCCAAAGTCAAGGTGTTTGCAAGGCCATGTTTCTTCTAAAGGCTCTAAGGGATATTTCTTCCTTGTCTCTTGTAGCTTCTGGTGGCTTCTGGAATTTGTTGACTTGTGGATGCATAACTCCAGACTTTCTTCTATTTTCACATGACCTTCTCTTCTTCCTGTGTCTTGTGTCTTCCCTCTTGTATCTCTTATAAAAACACTCATTATTATTTTAGGGCTGTAAAATATTTGATTTAGGGTATTTGAGTAATCCAGGGTGATCTTAAGATTTCTAACTTAATTAGGCTTTCAAAGATTCTTTTTCCAAATAAAGTCCTGTTTACAGGTTCAAAGGATTAGGAAACAGGCCTCTGTTTTGAGGACCACTATTCAATCCACTATGCCGCCTTTCCAAAATGCATATTCAAGGGACTGCTTGTGAGATTTTTTTCTTCCCTAAGAAGTATCTATGTCTGCTGAAAATTCATACCATATAAAATTTTCACTCCTTTACAGTAATTCAGGTGTGTGAAGTCTGGAAAACATGGAGTTCTTTAAGATTAGTCTGTGATAAGGGCAAATGTGTGAAAATAGAAGCAACCACGGGAACTTTTATAGGAATTTTATTGTTAAGCAATTATTGCCAAGAAGTTGTTTGTAATTCTTTCATAGTCACTTTAACTTTCAATACTGAATACTGCTTAATCATGTTTTTGTTTTTGTTTGTTTGTTTTCCTATCATTTGTGTGCTTTTAAAATATCTGATTCAGGGGCGTCTGGGTGGCTCGGTGGGTTAAGCCTTTGCCTTCAGCTCAGGTCATGGTCTCAGCATCCTGGGATCAAGCCCTGCATTGGGCTCTCTGCTCAGTAGGGAGCCTGCTTCCCCCTCTCCCTCTGCCTGTCTCTCTGCCTGCTTGTGATCTCTCTCTCTGTCAAGTAAATATTAAAAAAAAAAAAAAATCTTAAAAAAAATAAAATATCTGATTCAGTCTTTGCTTTGTTCTTACATTATAGGAAGGGAATCAAACTAACCTACTTGTGAATATTGAGAAGCTGAGCACCAAAAAGGGGATCCACATAATCTACTCCAATCGTGCTTTTTTTTTTTTTTTCCCCTCACTCTTCTCCAGTTAGGCAGAGAAGGGATGATCAAGTCTGATCTGTGATCACAGCTGAAGTTCATATAGCTGTGACTAAAGAATTCACAATGTTTAAATAAACAGGGTCAGCCATGAAGACCATGCTATAGGATATACCACTTTGTGAGTAAAAAACAACAGAATTTCATTTGATGAGCTCCTCAAAAAGTGAATTCATCTTGCCTATTATCTCATAATGATCTGCAGGTGTGTACCTGACAGCTGCCAGAGTTCCACTTTGCAGGAAATGGGAATGTAGTGCTAGACCCGGGAGTGGCTGAAGCACCACGAATGTAGGATAAATGTGGTGACATACATGGGAAAAAAGAAAGGTGCATTTAGCCCCAGGCAATTACTTGGAAGCATCTCTCTTTTCATTTGTCTGGTAGTTACATGAGTGTATTCAGTTTGTGACAATTCATCAAGTTGTGTACTTACTTGTGAACTTCCGTTTATGAATATAAGTAAAATGTTAGAAACAAATATCCAAATTCAAGTATCGTTTTAAAGTAAATGTTATTATTTTGCTTAGGGCTTTAATTGTCTTCTAAATAAGGTTCTTTGTAAGTTTCATGACAAACCATTTTGATATTTTTAAAATTGAAGACAACTTCCCTGCCAATGACACAGTATCACTTATCTTTTTTTGTAGAATTACTGTCTTTTTAGAAGTTAGTGTCTCAACCTAGTAGCAATAGTATCTACATAAACTCAGATAATAGTTTCTAATACCATTATCCAATAAAAGGAACCAGGGCTCATTGTAAAATGGCTGATCTTAGGCCTGGGGCAAGAGGGGTGCCTGGGTGGCTTAGTCATTAAGCTGTTGCCTTCAGCTTAGGTCATGATCCTGGGATCCTGTGATGGATGGACCCCATGTCAGTTTCCCTGCTCAGCAGCGAGCCTGCTTCTCCCTCTGCCTGATGCTTCTCCTACTGGTGCTCTCTCTCTCTCTAATAAGTAAAATTAAAAAAAAAATGGGGCAAAAAATATGCAAGATGAGCCTAAAGAATCTTTAAGTACCAGAAAGTAAGGAAGTACACACACACACACACACACACACACACACACACACGATGAGGTTATATCAAAAGGATATGGAAGGAAGCCAACTGAAAGAGCTCTCCATGGCCAAAACTGGAACCATTTGAGCAACAAAATAACTTAAGTAACATTCTAATGCAAAGAATAAAATTGATGTATATGAATATGTGCAAATATAAATCAATTATCGAATGGGCAAATACATGAGGGAGAATAGACAAATATTCTGTACAGAATGGTGGGTTTCCCGTACTGACCTCCTTCTAAAGAGTACAGTATGGAGATAGAAGAGGAAAAAAATAGTAACTTTACAGTGTGGAAACCTGGAAAACATTATCTCAACTATGTGATAAAGGTTTATATCATCAGTGCTAAGTTGTTATGATGAGGTAAGATGACACTTTACCTCTATGATCTTCCTCCCAAAAACCCATAATCCTAGTCTAATCATGAGGAAAATATAGGACAAATTCAGTTAAGAGACATTCTCAAAATACTGTTAGGATTATTCAAAACAAGCAAAGTCTGAAAATTGTCATATTCTATAGGAACCTAAAGAATCATGACAATTAAATGTAATGTGGTATCTTGGTTGGGATTCTGGAACAGAAAGAAGACATTGGATAGATCAAAAAAAAAAAAACTGAATAAAGTATAGACTTCAGTTAATAATAATAAATATATCAATCAATATGCTCACTATTGGTGATACAAACACCATGCAAATGTAAGATCACAGTAATAAGAGAAATAAAATATGGAATGCATGGGGAATTTCTGTACTATCTTTGTATTTTTCTGCAAATTTAAAACTATTACAAAATAAGAATTTGTTTTTAAAAGTTAAAATTCAAGATGCATAGATAGAAGAATAGTTATGTGATAAAACATTTATAAGAAATGTCAATGGTTGAATCTATGTAGTAGGTATAAGATTTTTCAATATTCTGTTAACTTCACTGCCTATATGAAACTTGGAATTAAAAAAAAAAGAAAAGAAATAATTAGGATGAGCAGAAGGGTCAAACTCAAAAAATTATACCAAGTAAGTTTTCTATGACCATGAAAATATTTATACATTAGGTTTTTTCCAATGTTTTCCAAAACATTTTCCAAGGTATTTTTTAATAGATAACATTTTATACATAGCCTAATGCCATGTTTTCATTCTCAAGTACTTATTGAACATCTGATAAATTCATGTCAACTTTAGGCTTTTTTTTTTTTTTTTCAGTCCTAGACTCTGTTATTTCTTGGTTGACAAATTTTGTCAAATTTCTACATTTATAATAGACTTGCCTCGTGAAATTGCAACACAGCTAAACTAGAATATTTGATGGGAGTTCTGTAATTCTAACCTTAAAGACATTATCCTAAGTACTCAGAGGATATTTTTATTTGTGATTTATTTGAAATCTTATAATCTGTGGCTGGTATTTTCTAGGTTAGACAGGCATGTGTATATGTATATGCAAATAGCTATCACAAGTTTAAATATTTTTGAAGTTATACACAGAATTTGAATACTTAAAATGTGTGATGACAATTGAGAAATTTTCTTATTTGTTAATATGAAATCAGAAGCAATTGTTCCTTCTGTAATTTATAAATAATTATGAAAAAGCTAGACAAATTTAGACAATGTTAACAATCAGGTATTATGTTGCTTTACTATCACTTTCATGGGGGTGTGGTTCTAAAATTGATGAAATGTGGAGGCTCCTGGGTGGCTTAGTTGGTTGAATATCCAACTCTTGATTTTGGCTCTGGTCATAAACTCAGGGTTATGCAATCAGGCTCTGTGCTCTGTGCTCAGCAGGGAGTCCACTTGAGATTCTCTTTCCCTCCCCCTCTGCCTTTCCCCTGGCTCACACTCTTTCTCTAAATAAATAAATCTTTAAAATAGATGAATTCAAAGAAACAAGTTTATAACAAATCTTAGTAGTTTTGAGAATTTCAGGTGAAGGAGAGATATAAAGTAACTTCATATTCAATGATTGAGCATACTGGGGTCCAACTAATTTCTCTAATTTGTTGGACAGAATATTTGTTGAAATATTTTCACAGAATCTAAGTGTAGGACTAAAAAGGAAATTGCTATGATGAGTGTGTGTGTGTATATATATATATATGTGTGTGTGTGTGTACATATGTATACTTCTTCACACCCACTAAGATGACTATCAGAAAATGTGTATATGTATACATATATATGTATATATATGAGGATACATATGTGTATGTGTGTGTGTATATATATATAATCCTTTTAATCCTATATAATTTTATTTTTCCAATTTCTTTATCATAGTAAAATATATATAACATCAAATGTACAATTTTAACCAATTTTAAGTGTATAATTTAATGGTATTAAATGTACTTATAATGTGCAGCCATTACCACCATCCATCTCTATAATTTTTCATCTTACGAAATAGAAATTCTGTATCCATTAAACAATAACTACCCATTTCCCTCCTCTTTCTAGTCCCTTGTCTAGTCATCATTCTATTTTCTGTCTCTATGATTTCTACTACCTTGAGTATTTTATATAAGTAGAATCATATAGTATTTACCTTTCTGTGAGTTGATTATTTCACTTATAACTTATAATAACATTCTCAAGGTTCATTCACATTGCACCATATTCCTTTTCAAAGTTGAATAACATTCCATCATATGTGTATACCATAATTTGCTTATCTATTAATCTACCAATGGACACAATTTGGTCACAATAGACACAATGGACACAATGGTCATGAATATGGATGTACAGATATCTTTGAGACTGTGCTTTCAATTGTTTAGGGTATATACTTAGAAATAGAAGTGCTGGCTTATATGGTAATTCTATGTTTAAATTTTTGAGGAAGAGCCATACATTTTTATATATTGGCTATGCTATTTTATATTCCTACTAACAATGCATAAGGGTTCCATTTTCTCCATATCTCACAAACATTTGTTGTTTTCTGTTTTTCTGATAGTTATCTTAGTGGGTGTGAAGAAGTATCTCATTATAGTTTTGATTTACTTTTCCTTAATGATTAGTGATGAGCATTTTTCATGTGCTTATGGCCATTTTTATCTTTTTTTAGAGAAACATCTATTCAAGACTTTGCCCATTTTTAAATTGCCTTTTAAAAAATTTTGTTGTTGTTGAATTTTAGGATTTTTCTATATATTCTAGAGCTGATCCCTTATCAAATATGTAATTTGCAAATATTTTTACAGTTTGTGTGGGTTGTCTTTTTATTGTGTTGATAGTATCTTTTGATGTACCTTTTTTTGTTATTCCTGAAGTCTGTTTTGTCTACTTTCTCTTCTGTTCTCTATGTTTTTGGTGACGTAGGCAAGAAATTACTGCCAAATCTAATGTCATGCAGTCTTGCCCTGCTTTCTTCTAGAGATTTTATTGTCTTATTCATATATTTATTTTAAGTCATAGATTTAAGTCATAGATTTATTTTAAGTTAATATTTGCATATGGTGTTACGTAAGGGTCCAACTTCATTTTTTTTATAGCTAAAAAAAAGGAAGACAATAGGTTTACCTTAATAAGTCACAAAATTTTTCAAGAGCCACCTGGGTGGCTCAGTCAGTTAAGTGTCAGCCTTCAGCTCAGGTCATGATCTCAGGGTCCTGGGACCAAGGGTCATATTGGGCTCCCCACTTAGAGGGGAATTTGTTTCTTCCTCTCCCTCTCTGCCCCTCTGCCATACTTGTGCTGTTTCTCTCATACTCTCTCTCTCTCCCTCTCTCAAATAAATAAATAAATAAATAATAAAATCTTCTAAAAAATTTTAAAAATCACAAAATTTTTCGAATTGAGAGGGTATTTTTACATTTTTATTACTATATATAAAATGCTATCTATGTTATATAATAGTTCAGTTCTGAATGAAAAAAATGACGTACTATATATTAGGTAATTCTATTTAAAGAAAAAGAAAAATTAGATGGTTGCATTATAATTTTTTGTTTAATGAGGTAACAACTGCAAGTCATGACATTTATTTCAAGCTTATTTGAACTATATCTAACTTTAGAACTCCAACTTGAACTTTTAAGAAAATAAACAATTTCCTTTGCTTCATAATTTTGGTTTTATTATAATTTTATTTAACCAGGTTATTGGATATTCATATGGAATTCATCTTTGGTAGACTAAAATGATATAACTTAAAATTATTTTTTATTTCTTTATTTTTATAGGTTAATTAAAATAATAGAAAAACAAATAAGTGAGTGAGACAAATTTATTATTAGATGATATGAACTTTTTTTTTTTTAAAGGATAATATTAATTTAAAAGTCAGGAGACTTGGAATAGTCTAGATTTTTCAGGATAAACTTTTGTGATTATAGAAAAGCCACTGGACTTCATGCGCTTCCTGTGCTTCAGTTTAATCATTTTCATAATTAGAGACTTGCATGAGGAAATTCATATAATTTTCTCTAAAATCTATTCTATTGGTACATCCCTTTTTATTAAAAGAATATACTACATGCTATAGTTTATAATCTCAAAGGACTCTCTTCATCCATCGTTCAAGTCACCTCCAGATAGTGATTAGAGTCAAGTTTGTAAATGGTATATAATTCACCACATTCTAGTATTCAAATAACCAAAGTCTAAATTGCCATCGAAGCACTAAATATGGGTGAGTGTAAAGTTGTGAATACAATGTGTTTTCATTAGAAAAAAATGGTAGGATGTTTGTGAAATAAATAAAAATCATGAGAGTATGTGTTAGAAGGGAATCTAAACTGATTAGAAGAAAACGATCAGATTTTTTGAAACTATGGTTTTGGAAAAAATATCTTCATTTATCCCATGATATCAGATATACTTTTAATATTTGAGCCATGGCAGTTAATTATAGAGGGACAGTAGAATAGTTAAAGATATTCTAGCCATCAATATATTATTTTTTAGTCTGTATATATACACATGCATTTAAACATCAAGTAATTGAATAAACAAAATATATTAATGTAGTTTGATTCATGCATTATGACTAAAAGGATATTTAGTTATTCCAGCTCTCTGTAGTCTCTTGTTAAAACAATATATATGTACATATATATGTATATATACATATACTATACATATGTCTGAGACATGATTGCTCTTCATCAGCTTGCTCCAAATAGAACCCCTTTGGGTTCATGTCTCCAGGTAATATCATAAAACATATTTTTGTTGAATTATATGTCTAATTTGAATATATTAGAGTCATATTTTATTCATACTGAGGAAAGGAAAGTCCAGTTACTTATACAGAACATGCACTACAGGATGAACAAGTATTAGTTCTGTTTTTCTGTAATATAGTCTTTTGTGTGTGAGTTGTGACTATAAATTTGTAAATACTATATATCATTCTCCTTTGAACATAAATGTAATAATTATGTTGGGTCCCTGCTAAACAAGAGGGGGATTATTACATTTTTATCACTATGCAGGGGAGGATGGATGGACTGATTCAACACTGGTGTGAAGATCTTGCCTTAAAAAAAGGTTATGATAATGGACCCGAGTGAAAGTTCTACATACATGGGATCCAAAAGATGGAATGAAAAATAAGCAAGTGGGATAGGGGTGGTTCAAGTGAAAACTGAAGTGTTCTATGTGAAGATCTTTATATGAACTTTGAACAGATGAGGACAAAAGATTATGTAAGCGGTCTCTGGGAACCTCCTACCATTTGCTTGGTCACCACATTCCCTTATATTAATTTAAGACAACTTAGTAATTAAAGAAGAATAATGATGTTGGAATCATAATTAATCACAATTAATTTATTTTATTTATTATGTATCAACTTGGCTGGCCCCTAGTGCCCAGGTCTATGGTCAAACATTATTTTGGATTTTTCTGTGTGGTCTTTTTGCTGAGATTAATATTTAATTCTGTTGGGGGCTGTGGGGTAGGCTGGAGAAAGCAGTGAGTTGGGGCCAGGGCTAGGGCTCTCCTGGCTCCAGTGAAACTGCTGGGGCCCCATCTTCTGGCAGTCCCAGGAGTTTGTGATGATTGTTGCTACTGCTCCCACCACCATCACCCAGGCTACTATCTCCTGCCTTCTTCTTCTCTTCCTCCTCCTCCTCCCCTTCCTCCTCCTCCTCTTCCTCTCCCTGGACCAGTCTAATCTCCTCCATACTGAAGCCTCCTCCTGAGCTGGACCCTCAATGTTTTGTCCCCTTGCCAAACTGCTCCTGCTGCTGCTGCCTCCCCATTCAATCTTGTACATCATATCATGCATGATAGGAGGGTGGTGCAGGCACCGAGTTCTTCAACACCATGGTCTGATGGGAAGGCAGTCACTCCAGGAGCTGGTACACAGCCTCAGGATCACAGGGGAATGCATGGCTAGAAGGTTGGCTCTCATAAGCACAGTCTACAAAAAGATTTGCTAGAGCCATTAGTGCACCTCATGTAGGATGTATGTACTATATGTACTGTGGGCCTTGCGGTACTCAGGCTTCATGCTTACAAGCAAGTGGATCCATCTATTACCAGGAGAATTTTCTTCCTGTGGCCTTCTCATCATATGCCCCTCTCTCAGTGTGGATATCTATATTTATATCTCTATCTATTCTATGACCTTAGTATTGACCAAAGGATTTATGGAAAACTATGGAAGATAGAATGTTTGAATGAATGCCTCTGCAGACAGATGAAGATAAGCACAGTATTGAAATGTATTTGCCTTATATTATAAAGTCATTGAAAGCCGTGAGGATGATTTTATCATTATTCCTGTGTTGGAGCTCTGAGTGAGTCAAAAGAACAGGAATTTGGAAAACTCTTCAGTAAATATTGAGCAGATCCTAGTAATCTCTTTGTGGCTTCTTTTTATTTCTTCCAGTGCGGTCAAAACTTCCCTTACACTTACTATGATGAATCCCATGGGAGATTTATAGATTCTTTGAACATCTAGATTAAAATGGGCACGAATATAGGACTATTAGATCCCTCATCTTTCAGCAATCACTTAAAGAAATTCCATAATAGTGTATGTGGAAGACATCCCATTGGGGTCTTATTAAATGCTATCACAGAGCTCCAAAAGAATAGCCAGTCAAGCCAGTGTAGAAACTTGTAAGACAATTCAGTGAGTTATGCAGCAGGAGCACTGAAGGGCCACTAAATCTCTGAATCATCAGGGTTGCCACCTGCACAGACTCATTTTCTGCCCTTATCAGATACTGGTCTTGGTTTGGGGAGAATCTGAAACCTCAAACCAATAGAATTTTCTTCTCCTCTTTTCTTTCATTTATTTTTTAAAAAAAGATTTTATTTATTTATTTTAAAGAGAGAGAGAGAGAGAGAGCAAAAGATGGGGCAGGAACAGAGGGAGAGGGACAAGCAGACTCTGCTCTGAGTGCAAAGCCCAATGCAGGACTCAACCCCTCAACCCCCAAGATCATGACCAGAGATGAAATCAAGAGCGGGATGCTTATCCTGAGCCACCTAGGAAACCCTCTTGTCTTCTTTTCTAGTAGGTGTTGTCCTTCCTTAATTTCAACTCATTTAAAAATGTTTTATAATAGAAGGAAGGATGGCATGAAAATGTTTTGACCAAAAAAGATAGAGGTGCCTGGGTGGCTCTCTCTGTCTCATACACATATATTCTACTCTGAAGATACATTTGCAAATTGTACACAAACAAACAAACAAAAGGATGGAAGCTTTTTAGTAAAGAAATTGCTTTTAGGAATGATCTGTATTAGAATATAACTCTAGTTACAGTCAGTTATTACCCATGTTGTATAATAGATACCTTCTATTTTAGATGCTAATAAAGGGCTACACAACTCAAAAAAAAAAAAAATCTGTGAACTTTGAGTAAAAGAGATTGCCCTCCACAGTGTGGGTGACCCTCATCCAATTAGTTGAAGTCCTGCAAAGAACAGATTTACCTCCCTTGAGTAAGAGGGAATTCTGCTGACAAATGGACTTCAGACATTAACTGCAACATAGGCGCTTCCCTGAATCTCCAGCCTTATGGCCTTTAGACCTAAATTGCACATTTTAGTCTTACCAGCCTCCATAATCATGTGAGACAATTTTTTAAAATAAATCTTTATTTGTATCCATATCCTGTTTGGTTTCTCTGGAGAATGCTGACAAATAAAACTTGTATAAGTTAAGTTCATAAGGCCATTCATTATTTTATATATTACTGTTCTTTCTAAATACTGGTAATTTTTGATGAACACCTGGTAGTAATATTGGTGTAAGGGTAACTTTTGTAGGTTTTTTTTTTTTTTAGATTTTATTTATTTATTTGACAGAGAGAGAGATCACAAATAGGCAGAGAGGCAGGCAGAGAGAGAAGGGGAAGCGGCTCCCTGCTGAGCAGAGAGCCTGATGTGGGGCTCGATCCCAAGACCCTGAGATCATGACCAAGCCCAAGGCAGAGGCTTAACCCACTAAGCCACCCAGGTGCCCCAATTTTTGTAGGTTCTATTGGAAAAACTCTAAGCACTTTTTCATATACATTGTTATGTCACTTTTAATACTTCTGGGTATTCAAAATCTACAATATATTCCTCATATATTATAATATGGAACACGAAGAAGTTAAGCAATGAAAAATTAGGCATCTTGGAACAAGGTCATAAACTTAGATTTTGATATTTTAGAATTTGATTTCACATTTTTGACTTCCAGGTCAGTGGTCTGTCTGCATTATTGTATTTTCTCAGTTTAACTTTAGTAGAGAAGTTGGATGTAAATTATTCTCTGTGAAAAAAAAAAAATCTGTGCTAGTTAATCTTGGTAGCTATTTTAACTATTTTTAGAGAATTGCCTAAAGTTACTAGATTTTCTCATATATTTCCTTAAAATGAAATGTATCTTTCAGAAATGTTCAATAATCTCTTTAATACTATACTCTTTAGTCCTTTAATGAGTACTTTAATCATGCAATATTAGTTCTTTTCATCTTTGGTAATGATCTTATTACTATATACATATTAATGAATTTCTTCCTAGTAATGATCTACTTTATGGACCATTTAAATTTAAGGATATATAATATATTTTAAATATGTCATTAATACAGAGCTTCTAAGTTTTTTAAAGTAAATTAATTTATTCATCTATACTAGTTAACCTTTGAATTGGTTTTCAAAGATTTTCTACAGGAATGAATACATAAATAATCAATTTGGGATGAAATGCATACATATCCTTGGAACCAGCAAAGTACTAGTTTACTTATAGAGTTACAGAGATAATTCTGTTCCTCAAAGAATCCACAGATTGATCAGATTGTCAATCAACATGGATATACTAGTAGAGTCTGACCAGTCATCCATTAAGGGAGCTAAATTAGAAGTATTGGGGTTTTTCCAAAATATCTATCATTCAATTCAATATTTTCTATTTTATTAAATTGTATTTAAATGATAGGAATAAAACAAGATAATAATAAAGGGCAAAGGAAAACATTTCTATTTTAAGCATAAAATTCTTACAGAATATATTAGATTTTTAGATATCCAATTACCTATATTGTATGAATATCTAGAACTTTGGACTTTATTGGTGATTGGTTTATCATTGGTAATATAATCATTTATACATCTCATGACCAAATAATGTGCATCTTTCCTTCAATTCTGATTCAAATATGTTGGTTTGGGTATAACACAGATTTTAAGGAAATCAGTGACATTTTTCTACTTTTGGTCATGGTGTCTCTTTTGAGCAGATATATTAAAGTTTAAGTGTAATCCCTTCCTCATAGAAAGGTGAGACTTGTGCCATAATGTCAAGCCCCAAGAAGTAAAAAATATTTTTACCTGGAGTTCAGGCTGATTCTAATGTACTTTTTATCAAAAGAAGATATTTTGTGTACCTCACATTAAAGTTCTATTTTTTTCCTATGGTTAATATATTTACTTGACTCCCGACCTTTTTTTTCTTTTTCTTTTTCTTTCTTTCTTTTTTTTTTTTTTTTTTTTTTGGTTAAAATCAGTTTAAACTTACTGTTATGGACCTAAGTTAACTTAATTTGACCTGATGTTAGTGCAACTGATTTTAAATCTATTCAGTCTTGGTAGCATCTAGACCTATAACTTGCTAGAATTTACTTGTGACAATTCACACTGTCTTCCATCCCAACTCTCTGGTGTTTGTATCCTGCTGAAGGGGCTCAAGCTAAATAAATTTTCTCTCTGATCCAAGCACTTTTGCTAATGTGATGTTCTAGAAGACACTTTCGTGATTTTGTATAGCAATTTACAATAGTGAGTATCCTTACTCTTTTTCTAATCAAATTCAATTAATAGAAATATGAAGATAGTATCAGTTTAATACATATTTATAGATTTATTTTAAAAAGAGTCACTGAATTCAAACAAATCTAAAAATAAATATTAGCGGAATGTTGATGAATAGTGTTGTTAATTATTCTCACTTCATTTCCTTTGCCCAAGTACTCTTCTGGTTGGGTCTTTTTTCTTTTCCTCACTTGTGTGTTAATCCATCCTGAACTAATTCTGGTTGACCTCCAAATGGTAAAACTCAACCATGCCTTAATTAGGTGCCATAGATTGTTTTATTATTTTTTTGAAGATTTATTTCTTTGAAGGAGAGTGCACATGAGCAGGAGGGGCAGAGGGAGGTACAGAGAATCTCAAGCAGACTGCAGGATCAGGGGCACCTGGGTGGCTCAGTGGGTTAAAGCCTCTGCCTTCGGCTCAGGTCATGATCCCGGGGTCCTGGGATCGAGCCTCACATCGGGCTCTCTGCTCAGCAGGGAGCCTGGTTCCTCCTCTCTCTCTCTGCCTGCCTCTTGGCCTACTTGTGAGCTCTGTCTGTCAAATAAATAAATACAATCTTTAAAAAAAAAAAAAAAAAAGACTGCAGGATCAGCTCAGAGCTCAACTGTGGGGCTTGCGCTTCAAGACCCTAGGATCATGACCTGAGCCAGATGCTTAACGGACTGCAACACACAGGTGCCTATAGGTGTTACTGATTCGAACCCCAATTTTGTGACTACTGTGCTATTACTCAGTGGTGACTACTGAAATCTGTAATCATTCGTATAATGGTCAATTTTATTTGTCAACTTGATTTAATACCTGGGTTCCCAGATATTTGACTAGACTACCTCCGGGTAGTTTGTGAGCACGTTTCTGCATGCAATTAGCATTTGAATTGGTGAGCAGAGTAGAGGAGATTACTTTCCCCACTGTGAGTAGTTATCATTTAATTCACTGAAAAAGTCAATAACACTAGTCAGGGTAGGAGAGAATTTGCTCTCTCAGCCTGATTGTGTGAGCTGGAATCATTCTTCCCCTGCCTTCAGACTGGTGTTTACTCCATCAGTGCTCTGTTTCTCAGAACTAAACTACCAGCTTTCTGGGGTCTCCAGGTTGTGGATTATCTATTTATCTATCATCTACTATCTATCTATCTATCTATCTATCTATCATCTATTTATCATCTATCATCTCTCATCTATCATTTATCTATCATCTATTATTTATCATCTATCTATCATCATCTATCTATGAGAGAGAGAGAGATAATATATATGAATATATATGAATCTATCTATCTATCTATATTATGTATATATCTCCTATTGGCTTTGTGTCTCTGGAGTACCCTGACTAATATAATTCACTTGAGATGTCTTTTTGTTTTTTTGGGTTTTTTTTTTTCATGTCAATAGGAACTTCAACGAAGGCACTCTTAGTACAACATAGGTGCTAACAATCCCTAGACTCTCCAACATGTTGAGCCAATGTTTGCCTAGGTCATTTAACTTTGTCTTTTTTTTTCTATATTTCACTTGTTTTCTGTATTTCACTGTATTTCTACATTTCTTACATATATTTTCTATATGTTCATTTTATAGCTGCTGTAACTGCCATATTACAGCATATATGTATGAATCTTTTTAAAGATCTTTATCTTTTAGATGTACACCTGCAAATATTTATACGTGATATAGGAAAAGACAGCTGAATGACAACATAAAATTTGTAAAATTCCAATGGACAAGACAGAAATCATCAGAGCATCATAGAATCTTTCCACTCTCCTGAATCCAGAGCATAATAACCCTGATTTTACTAATGTAAAATAACTGAAATTTACTTAACGCTCTCTAATAAACATTTTCCTGTGCAACTTTTGTGTATTATTATGTAAACTTCAACAGATAATCATTGAGGACATATTTTTATTGATTTATTATGAGGACATATTTATTATTTTATTATTTTTATTACTTATTCTCCAGTAACAAGTGTAGAGAAAGCTGTATGAATCTATGAATCAGGTTAGCCTTAGGTCCACTACAGGTCTTAGCTCTCAAAGAACTTATTTTCTCCCCTGAATATTAGAGAACATAAAAAAGTTTTTTTTGTTTCTTGTTTTTCCTAGAGTTCTAATCTCAACTTCTGTTCTATTTTCCTTTTCTTCACCCAGAACAACCTTCTCTTAGTCTCATTTTATTTGTTAATATTCTTTGCATTCCACTGTTATATATTTTTATCTCATTATAGACAATGAAGGCAGTATGATCAAATGGACATCTCATTGTTCTGCAAACTGTGTATATAATATTTCAATGTTATTTACTTTAATAATTTTCAAATACTTTTCTGGTATCTGGGTCACATTAGTAAACAATGATAAAAAATTATACTGGCTCTTCTGAAGGTGATATTCAAATAGGAGAGATATAAACCATGAACAAAAACAGTAAATACAGAAGTGATAGAGTGTAGTAGAAAATGATAAGAACTATGTGAAAAATATATTAAAATATGTTATGGCACTTAAGGAGTATCAGTTTACAATTTTAAATAGGGCGATGAGGGTAGGCTTCAAAGTAAAGATAATATTTGAACAAAGACTTGATGGAGTTGAGGGGATCAGTTTTGTAGATCTGAAGGAAAAATACTTCAGCAGAGATGACTGGTTAGAGCAAAGCCCTAATGAGAAAGAATAGCATGTGTGTTATAAGAACAAAAAGTCTTGTGCAAAGTAGGTCAGAGTAATGGCAGTAGGGGATAGGATGTCAAAATAGGACATTTCTGAATAACTAATTTATTAATGACTGTACAGGATATTAGGTGCAAACTGTGACTCTCCAGGGCAAATTAGGACAGAAGGTCACCCTAATTGTAGGCTATCATAACAACTTTATCTTTTGTAATGAGGAAAAGAAAAGTCATTGCAGAGTTTTTAAGATTGTAGATTACATGATCTAACTTGAGCTTCTTCACTAGCTGCTACACAATAAATACTATTTGAATGAATGACAGATTACTCTGGATGCTGAGTTGTTAGCAAACTCTAAGGGGAGTGGTGATGGTGGTGTGAATATGAAGTCAGGAGACCAGTTAGGATGTTTTATTGTATAATCCAGGTAAAAGACTGTGCTTGGACAATGGTTTCAGCTATGGAAATGGTAAAACATGGTTAAATTTTGGATATATTTTGAAGATAGAACTTGAAATATTTGTTGATGGATTAGATAAGACATAGGAGAGAAGAGCCATAAATATGTCCAAGTTCTTAGGTCTAAGGAGACCATTAAGTGGTATATAAGAGATTGTAGCTCTAGTAGGTTCATGGAACAAATATCAGAAGTTTCACTTGAAATTTTAATAGCCAAGTGCAAGGGTTGAGTAGGTAGTTAGATAATTTCTGTTTCTGGTAGATAGATATATACTGAAATTAAAAGATAACAATAACATCAATTCATAAGAGATGGTTTATAAAAGCTGTAAGACTTAATGAGATTACTAAAACTGTAAGTAGAGAAGAGAAGAGGATCAAGTATCAAGAAATTTCCATAATTTTTTATCCAATAATTATTTGTTATGCCAAAAAACGGAAGAATGAGGAAAAAAGGCATGCCTGGGTGACTCAATAGGTTGGGTGGCTGCCCTAGGCTCACATCAGGATCCCAGGGTCCTGGAATCAAGCTCAGTGTCAAACTCCTTCCTCCACAAGGGGGCCTGCTTCTCCTTCTGCCTTCTGTTCTCCCTACTTGTGCTCTCTCTCTTTCTCTGTTGGGTAAATACATAAAATCTTAAAAAAAAAAAAAAAAAAAGAATGAAAAAAAGATTATCTGTTAAGAGACCACGTAGGTGATCAGAAAATTCATAGTGTGATGTCTTGCAACTAAATGAAAAGAAAAATCAATTTTTTCTGAGAGCACATTTAATGATCTCTAGCGAGCGCACGCTCTCTCTCTCTCTCTCTTCTTCTTCTTCTTCTTTTTTTTTTTAATTTAACAGAGAGAGACACAGCAAAAGAGGGAACACAAGCAGAGGAGGTGGGAGAGGGAGAAGCAGCCTTCCCACCAAGCAGAGAGCCTGATGCGGGACTTAATCCCAGGATCATGACTTGAGCCAAAGGCAGATACTTAACGACTGAGCCACCCAGACACCCCCAATGATCTCTTTCTTGACAAGATATTTTTCCTCATGGTATAAATTATGTTTATTATGTATAATCTATTTTAGTTTAAAAAAGTTATTTGTAAGATTAAATGTGCCTCGTCTTGTGCGGCAACCATTCCTTCTCATAAATTATTCTTTTTTTAATTAACATATAATGTATTATTTGCTTCAGGGGTACAGGTCTGTGAATCATCAGTCTTACACAATTCACATCACTCACCATAGCACATACCCTCCCCAATGTCTGTAACCCAGTCACCCTATCCATGTTCCCACCCCCACCAGCAACCCTCAGTTTGTTTCCTGAGATTAAGAGTCTTTTATGGTTTGTCTCCCTACCCAGTCTCATCTTGTTTCATATTTTCCTTCCCTGCCCCCCACAACCCCTCTGCCCCACCTCTCAAATTCCGCATTGAGAAATACAGAAAGGCATACAACTAGAAAGATATGAACGACTATTAAAAAAACATAAATATCTAAAATATTGTTAGACCACTTATATATAATGGGAAATTGAGAGTTAAATATGTAATTAGCTTCTAAAAATCTTACTGAAAGTAAGTAGCAAACTTGAATTCTAACTCTTTCTTCTTCATCAATAATCTTTACCTTAATTCAGGAATTCCAAATTTCTCACATATAATTTGCAAACTGTTACTTGACTTTTCTCTAGTTTTCCATATTGTCATCTTTCCTATTCCTTCAACTAAATTGTACCAGGGAAATGTATTTGTAATGTGTTACAGACTTACCACCTACCATCGTCCTACTTAAATTTTCCCTTTCCTCAGAATGAAGTACAACTATATTTTTAGGGTATAAAAGATTCTTTGGTTGCAGCCAAATTTTAATCTCATTTTTTCTATTTGGTAACCAATTTTTTATTGTGACACATTGTGTTAGTTTTAGGTATAGAACATAATGATGTGAAATGTATACATTGCAAAATGATTATCACAATAAGTTTAACATCTATCACCACACGTAATTACATTTTTTTTCTTATAATGAGACTTTTAAAAATCTATTCTCTTGGAGTGCCTGGGCGGCTCAGTGGGTTAAAGCCTCTGCCTTTGGCTCAGGTCATTATCTCAGGGTCCTGGAATCGAGCCCCACATTGGGCTCTCTGCTCGGCAGGGAGCCTGCTTCCCTTCCTCTCTCTCTCTCTCTGCCTGCCTCTCTGCCAGCTTGTGATTTCTGTCTGTCAAATAAATAAATAAAATCTTAAAAAAAAATACTGTCTTAGCAACTTTCAAATATACAATATGGCATTGTTTTCTATAGTCACCATGCTGTACAGTACATCCCCAAGACTCATTTGTCTTATAACTGGAAGTCCATGCCTTTTAACCCCATTCACCCATTTTATCCTTTCCTCACCCCCTCTGTCTAAGGCGATCAGCAATTTGTTCTCTGTACTTATGAATTCAGCTTTTGTGGATTTTTTCAAATTAGATTACACATATATGTGAGATTATATAGTGGTTTTTCTTTTTCTTTCTGACTTATTTCACTTAGTATAACATCCTCAATGTCTATCCATGTTGTTTTAAATGGCAGGATTCCTTTTTTGGTGTGCGTATCTAGATTATATACATATATATGTTCTTATAAATTATATTACATTATTATAAATTATATATAGCTCATTTTTATTCATTCATCTATTGATAAACACTTTTCCATGTCTCAGCTATTGTAAGTAATTCTATAATAAACATGGGGGCACAGATATCTCTTCAAAATATTGATTTTGTTTTCTTCTAATAAATATTCAGAAGCAGAATTACTAGATCCTATAGTAATTTAAAACCTCCATACTGTTTTCCATAATGGCTGTACCAATTACATTCCCATCACAATGTTTCCTTTTCTCCCCATCTTCTCCAGCACTCATTATTTCTTGTTATTTTTGATAATAGCCATTCTAACAGATGTGAGGTGATACCTCGTTGTGCTTAGGATTTTCATTTCTCTGATGATCAGTAATGTTGAGAATATTTTCATGCTTCTATTGGCCATTTGAGTATCTTCTTTGGAAAAATGTCTCCTCCGTTTCTCTGCCTATTTTTTAAACAATTTTATTTAGTTATCTGTCAGAGGAAGAATGAGAGAGAGAGAGCCCAAGCAGTGGAAGCAACAAGCAGAACAGGCAGAGCAGTCAGAGCAGGCAGAGGGAGAGGCAGACTCCCTCCTGAGCAAGAAGCCCAATGCAGGACTCGATTCCAGGACCCTGGAATCATAACCTGAGCTGAAGGCAGACGTTTAGCCAAATGAGCCACCCAGGGATCCCTCAATGCCCATTTCTAATCAGATTTTTTTTCCTATTTATATGAGTTATTTATGTATTTTGGATATTAGTCCCTTATCAGAGTATGATTTAATTTTTTTTTTTCTCATTCTGAAGTTATCGTTTCATTGTTTCCTTTGCTGGGCAGAGATTTTTACTTTGATGTAGTCCTACGTGTTTATCTTTGCTTTTGTTGCATTTGCGTTTGATGTAAAATCCAAAAAAAATCTTTGCCAAGACTGGTGGCAAGGAGCCACCCGTTATGTTTTCTTCTAGAAGTTTATGATTTTAGTCCTTATGTTTAGGTAATCCATTCTGAGTTGATATTCTGTATGTTGTAAAATAGTGGCCCAATTGTATATCATTGACCCCTTTGTCATAAATTAATTTGACCATATATGTGAGGGTTCAGTTCTGGGTTATCTCTTATATTTCATTGATCTATGTGTCTTTTTTTTATGCCAATACCATACTATTTTGATTGCTATACATTTGTAATATAGTTAAATCAAAAAGTATGATGCCTTCAGCTTTGTTCTTTCTCAAGATTTTTTTGGCTACCCAGGGTCCTTTGTGCTTCCATAGAAATTTTAGGATTATTTCTTTTATACTGTGAAAAAATTCCAGGAATTTTAATAGGGATTGCATTGAGTGATTCTGTAGATTGTTTTGGTTGTATGGACATTTAACAATATTAATTCTCCTAGTCGATGAGCATGGGATATCTGTCCACTTTTGTGTGTCTTCTTCAGTTTCTTCCCTCAATATTTTGTAATTTAAAGTATATGAGTCTTTCATTTCTTTGGCTCAGTGTATTCTGAAGTATTTTATTCCTTTTGACGCATTTGTAATTGGGTTTGCTTTCTTGATTTCTCTTTATGATAGTTTGTTATTTGTATATAGAAACACAACATATTTTTGTAGATTGATTTTGTATTTGAATCCGTGTATTATTTCTGATAGATTTTTGTGGATTCTTTAGTATTTTCTATATATTTCATGTAATCTACACATTCTAATCTCATTTATTTTTCCACTGATTTACCCATTTTTAATTTATACTTCACTAAACCATTTGTAGTTTCTTATATTGGCATTTATCTTTATATTTTATATCCCCTTACATTATGCACTTTTTCTGATATGTTAAATTTTATTTTTCAAGACAAAACAGTCAGCCTTTTCTAAAGTCCTTCCATGATGCCACCTCTACCTCTAATGTACTCATTTAGCTAACTCCCATATGCCTATATTCTTTATATACTGGGTAAAGCTATGCATTATTTTTTTACTATTTTTTTAATTCCATGTGCATATGTTTTATTTATTTAACTGATTACAATTTCCTGAAAGTTCTAATTTCTTTATTTATATAGTTGAGTATATAAAGAACACAATATATTTTTGATTAACTAAAAAAACTTGCTGAAATCTTAGAAACCATTATTGTAAATTTTAAAATGTTATAATCACTACATTCCATCTAAACTTCTGTATTTCCTGTTTTCAATAAATAATGTGATTTTACATGCAAAAAAAAAGAAAAGATGCTGAGAGAGACCAATTTAGAGATATGAAGCTAACACAACAAGGGTAAATGACAGTAATGCCATGCTAAAGCAAAGCTAAAGCAAAACAGATTTTAAAATTTCCAGGAAACAAATGGGGAG
Source organism: Martes martes (assembly GCF_963455335.1). Taxonomy (NCBI): domain Eukaryota; kingdom Metazoa; phylum Chordata; class Mammalia; order Carnivora; family Mustelidae; genus Martes; species Martes martes. The sequence goes on from NC_137889.1 coordinate 114,806,160, forward strand.
TTTTAGAAGGAAAGAGGGTGGGGGGATGAGTGTGCCTGGTGATGGGTAGTAAAGAGAACACAGATTGCATGGAGCACTCAATGTTATACGCAAACAATGAATCATGGAACACTACATCAAAAACTAATGATATACTGTATGGTGACTAACATAACACAATTAAAAAAAAAGAAAGAAAATTGAAACAAAACCAAAAGTTTCATAGACTACGGAAGAACACAGCTACCTGATATAACCAGATATATGAGAAACTCATTCTAAATATCTAGTAATAAAAAGTTCAGTAATCTATTTAGCATATCTTTCAATAGTCACTAAGTCACATTAAATCAATAAAAATATGAAAAACTATATCTTTGTTTATTCCTGAAGCCTAGTCCCATCTTTCAAAACTTTATTATTCTTTTATTTATTTCTAATTTTTCTGTGTGTATAACAAAATAAATTGAGGCAACCTATTTTTGAAATTATAAGTTACATGATTAGTAAATAAAAATTTAAAAGCCATGGAAAAAATATAGTTGACCAAAGCCTGACTGTTAATGTTAAGCTTACTCGGGCATGTAGGCAGCAATAGGTATTTTTATTTATATATATATATATATTTTTTTTTTTCTTAAGAGCTGGCAAAGAACCTGAAATTCCTCCTATATTACTTTCATTGTACATTAGAGATGAATAAGAAAATACCTAAGATGCTCAGTTAACAAGAACATTTTTTTGTGCCTCTGTGTCTCCTTCCTTCCCTCTCCATTCTCATGAAATCAACAGCTTCCTCAAATACCTGTTGATCTCATATTCTACTTTTCTCTCCTAGTTGGTTGAGTTTTCACAAAAACCATACATGAATTACTTTCATAATTCAAACAAACTTGCTATGTCCTCCATTTTTTTAAGCAATGTAATTCTCTTTTTTTTGTACTTTCATAGAACACTTTCATAAAACACATTGTATTATAACTATCTGCTTTTCTGCTAGCCTATATATTCCTTGGGGACAAGGATAATTTTATTTATTTATTTATTCATTAATTCCTTCTTTCACTTATTTACTTTTAATTAGATATTTAGCATGGTGGCAAATACATAATTGATTAATATAACAAAATTATTGAACAAGCATATGAATAATTTATATATTACATATATTCATCTAATAATTCTGCTTTTAATTCTACTATAGATACACATTTGACAAGTCAGTATTGAGATTATGATTTCAATTATCTGGCCATATTCAATACAACAGATTATTGGTAATCATGCAATATATCAATGTATAGTATTAGATTCTAATATGCAAGTGTCATTACAATACATTTTAGATGAGCTAAAATACATATGGAAATAACACATAGTTGAATAAAATACCAGCCAAAGGTTAAACATATGAATATATATATTTATGATGTATATCACACATACAAAATATTTTATGTATTATATACAAAATATATTGTACATATATTTTAAAGTAGTTTGATGCAGGTGAATAAAATTCAACCAAAGTCGGCATACATTGGTCACATACCTGCAATGTCTGCGCATGGAAACAGAAAGAATTCAAAGGATGCTACCTCCTCTCTGTACTCTGGTTTTAGTTTATTTACTAGTAGGCTGCCTCCACAGGATGCTGGTTGTCAGGCTTAAGCTTCATATTCCAAGTTGAGCAGAAATAAATTGAACACTTCTCCAGATTCTCCAGAGGAAAACAAAAATCTTGAAATTATAAATGCCTATTTGTTAGTTGGGTTGTAAATTCTTCCCTGACTGATCACAATGACTGAACTGATGTTCTGATTGACCAGACTGAATCAGGCCATTCTTATAACTGGCTGTGGAACAGGCCCACCCCAAATCACAGAAACCCAGGGTGAAAAAGAGTGGGTTTCAAAATCAAACTTGAAGTGCTGTGTCTAGAAAAGTGGAGAATGATATTCCACATATTGAACAACTGTCACTAAGAGCAATGATTGCCCCCTATAAGATCACAGGAAAAGAGACATTATTTCTCCTGGAAATTCTCATACCTAAGTCTGAAAAGGCTATTATGATGCCAATTATTACTGAAATAGTAGAAGGGATTCCAGATATTTGATAAAGATGCAGGTATATAAAAAAATATTGAACTTTCAGAGAATACTGACTAGGGTTGTTGGAATGTAAAAAAATAGAGACAGATATGAGACTTAAAAAAGGACAAATAATAACTTATTTTTTTTTAAGATTTTTAAAAATTTATTTGACAGACAGAGGTCACAAGTAGGCAGAAAGGCAGGAAGAGAGAGACAGGGTGAAGCAGGCTCCCTCTGAGCAGAGAGCCCAATGTGGGGTCCAATCCCAGGATCCAGAGATCATGACCTGAGCTGAAGGCAGAGGCCCAACCCACTGAGCCACCCAGGTGCCCAATGACCTCTGTTTGTACATGTTGAATTATAATAAATCATAATATATAAATAGCTGCATTCATCAGGCAAATGAAATCATTCTACACCTATGTTTGTGGTATGGTATTATGCATATGTGTGTGTGCAGTACGTGTGTGTAGTGTGTGTATGTGTGAAGTTAAAAAAGGTCAAATGTGTGTCTGTATATACACTTAGTAAAACATAGAAAGAGTACACTTAAATAGCAATTTAATAAGCAAATTATATGGAAAACTGTAGAAAATAGTTTTCTATCAAATTATGATAGACTTTAAATTAATTAATTAATGTATTTATTTATTTATTATGTTATGTTAGTCACCATACAGTACATCATTAGTTTTTGATATAGTATTCCATGATTTGTTGTTTGTATATAACACCCAGGGCTCCATGCAATACCTGCCCTACTTAATACCCATAGATTTTAAATTTAAACATCTTACTGAAAAATAATGTATTCAATTCAGTAAGCTTTTACATTAGTAGGCAAAATATTAATTTATGTAAATATGATATATGCATATATGTGTATATGTTTATGCATGTGTACAGGTTTATATATTTATATTATATATATCCAAAATATTTCACTTTAAATTTTATAAAATTTATTTTATTTATTATGTGAAATAAGAACATAGTTTTCAATTATAAGACACGTTGTAGAAAGTAAACAAAAATTCTATAATTTTTATACAGTGGGTAATTTAGCTGTATTGAAATGTACATTGGGTCCCTGTGGTGAAATTAGTCCTTTAAATTTCTAGACATATTTGAAAAAGAAATTGATAGGATGGTTACAAAAATATAATCACCTGTTTTTATCATCTGTTTTTTATCATCTGTTAAGAAATCTTATACTACTTCAGACAATTTTTTACCAAATTCTCCTTAAAATGTATTTATCTTCATAAAGATATATATGTATTTCCTATCTGTGAAAAGTGTTCTCAGATCCTAACTTAAACATATTACCTACTGATTGTCTTTTTCTCGTATGTTTTTCTAACTTTTGAATTGTATGTTGAAACAATTGATAATGTAAAGTACACCAAAATTTTACGAAAGGAGAACAAGAAACAAAACATGGCAGTATTTAGGTTCTCTTTACATCTATCTGTGTGTCATCATTGTTTTAATTAAGAAAGCAACATTTAATACCATAGTGAACCTAAAGTATTCTATAAAGACAGAGAAATTATTATGATATATTAAAATTAGCTTTATATTATTAACAATTGTTTTTCTCTTCTTCATCCTCTGGCCCTGACATTTCCTGGGATTCTGGTGAATTTTCATATGAGCATGCCATTTTGTCAGCTACTCAGATTTATCTGACTGACAGGAGCTAAAAATAAATCTATTTAACTTGCTTTATGCAGCATTTAATTAAAGATACCACTAATAGGACTTCAAGGAGCAGGTTGAGGACAAGCTGCAGTATTAACCTCAATCATTCCTCAGGGTCTTGAACTCAGACAACTCTGAATAAATCCCAGGGGAAACAAGGAGCTGTTATTTTACACAGCAGAGAAGTAGATTATCGTTAGCCTATTAGCCATTGCAGTCCAAGAAGAGGGTTTAGATTTATCTTTGTTAGCATGGCTAATAGTTAGAGGGAATAATGTATGGGCAGAGGTTCAACTCATCCCCAAAAGAGATAGAGTCCACGGCCCAGTCATTCGCACATATAAACAAGTAACCCAAAGGCATACAAGTCACTTCAATTTAGGATGTATTATTGAATTCATCTGAATCACCATTACATTGGTTTGTTTAAGCCCCCTGGGTGGTGTCACCAAGTAGTTGCATCATCAATACCCATACACAGTATAAGTCCATCCTATTTAGATATCAGGAGAACATATGCATTTGAATCAGATTGGAACAAATCCATGCCAGTCATGTGATCGTACACTTTATAAGGAAAGCCACATTTAGAATTTGTCATGGATGGTGTTAGACACAGAAAAATAGAACTGGCCTTGTCCACATGAGTTATTTTTTTGTCACAAGCATGTGGATGAGAATGAGTAGCCAATAGGTTAGGCTGCCAGCCACTATTAGCTCTTGACTCAGACAAACCTTATCCTTGTTTTTCTAGGCTGCAGTGCTGAATCTAGAAGGCAAACTCTTTCAGAGAAAGAAGTGGAGGAAATATTATCCAGTTGAATCCATGGAATTCAGCATAATCTTGAAAATAATTTCAAAGAGTGCACAAGAAAAGAGTTCATGAGTAAAGATGCAAATTTTTCTTAACAAAATAGTCACAAAATATAAAAATAAGCCATAATCAAGATGAGTGTATCTCAAAATTGTAATCATTACTTAACATGAGAAAATCTTTGAAAATGATCCTCTATTTAAGTTAATTATGAAAAATATGATCATAACAGATGCTATCAAAGCTTTTGATCAAATTCTACCTCCAAGCATGATTAACCCCCCACTGCTTCTGTTTAACATAGTATAGGAAGACTTCATATGCAGTCTGTTGCTTCACTCACTGCTCTGTTCCAGTGGCCTCTTTCTGTTTTTAATCAAGTACCACATAGTTTATCCAATATGGCTTTGTAGTATATTTTAATACATGTAAGAAACCCCCTAATGTTTTCTTAAGGTTGGCTTAGCTATAGATGATACCTCTTTTTTGTAGAAATTTAACAGTAAACTGGTCAATCAAAGTCTTTAAAAATACAAGTGATGATTTTATGAGGATTGAAATTATTTATAAATTACTTTGGAGACAACTGATAGCTTTATAAAATTTTGTCTTCCTATCCAAGATTATAGAATGATTATTTAGACAATAATGTTATCCTTTATTAAAATGTTAATGTCTTCTTTAAGGATATACTGTATATTTTTTGTTTGAATTTAATTTTTACTTAAATGATTATTACTGTCATTAACAATATCTTAATTCTTAATTTTACTGCTTTTAAAATTATTATTGTAGAGACTTTTTTAATCATCTTCTATACATTTTGAGTAATGGCTACCTTGATCAAATATTATGAAATTTAGTACTTATTTGATTTTAACTTATTTGATTCCTAATTTCTACACTGTTTTACCTTTTTTTTCTTTAAAGATTTTATTTATTTATTTGACAGATAGAGATCACAAGTAGGCAGAGAGAGAGAGAGAGAGGAGGAAGCTGGCTCCCGGCTGAGCAGAGAGCCTGATGCACAGCTTGATCCCAGGACACTGGGATCATGACCCGAGCTGAAGGCAGAGGCTTAACCCACTGAGCCACCCAGGCGCCCCCTGTTTTACCTTTTTATATTTTATTCCTTCACTTCATTTTTATTTTTCCTTCATATAAGATCCACTGAAATTAATTGATAAGTAGATGAAGCTGAGGGCCAATCACTTTGATCTCAAAATTCAAGTGGGAGATAAAACAGATTAGTAGCAATACAATATTGGCTGGTTTTTTGTTTTTCATTTTTTTAAAAGATTTTGTTTATTTATGTGAGAGAAAGAACGAGTGGGGAAAGTGGCAGAGGGGGAAGCATACTTCCTGCGGAGCAGGGAGCCCAACAGTGTATGATCACAGGCCCCTGGGATCATGATCTGAGCCAAAGGCAAATGCTTAACTGACTGAGCCACCGAGGTGCCCAGATGGTGGGTTTCTATATTGACATAAATTATTAGGGAAATAATTTGCTTTTATCTTTTTAAATTTGAACATTGCATATCGCTATGAGGAGTAACTGATTTTTAATTAATTTTATTAACATATAATGTATTATTTTCCCCAGGGGTACAGGTCTGTGAATCATGAGGCTTATACATTTCATAGCACTTACCATAGCACATACCCTCTCCAAAGACTCTGTTTTTAAATATGTTGAAAACCTCATACTGCACAATGGGAAATGCATGAAAGACTGCATTGTAGCACTATTCTTAAAACAGACAAACCAAAAAACTCCAGAACCCCACAACATTTCAAATATCTTCCATTCCAAGAATAAATAAATAGATGAATAAATCATGAAATGTTTAAATGATGGATTGTATACTTGTTAAAATAAAATAAATTTTACTTATACATAATAATATAGATATATGTTTCAAGTGTTCAGATAAATTATATAAATAATATTCCAGAAGACCAAATACAATATACCATTTTATAGGTCTCACAGCAAAACCAAACAGTATTTGTTTTTGATACAATTTATATAACAAACTTTTATTAAAAAAAAAAAAAACTTAAGTGACAAAAGTGTACTTCAGTGGTAGAAAGCAAGGTTTGTAATTAGATAGATTCTATTTTTATTAAAATGCTAATTTCAGGATTAAGGGCATTCTACTAATAGGTTATTAGTATGGTTTATTTAACACATAAATATATGGCATACATTTTATATGTAATAAATACTATAGTAAAGCAATAGGAGTAAAGGAAAGTAAAAATCAGGTTAACTTCTGTAAATCTCTTTCATGGCACATGCTGATTCCCTCATTATAGCAAGCACTGAAGAAGGTGATAGCACTGAAAATTTAACCTTGGGAAAATAACCTGTAAATAGCCTTTGTATTAGGCTTTTAAAAAAATTTTATTTTATTTTTTCAGTGTTCCAAGATTGTTTATGCACCACACCCAGTCCTCCATGTAATACGTGACCTCCTTAATACCCACCACCAGGCCCTCCCAACCCTACCTCCCTCCAACACCCTCAGTTTTTTCATAGAGCCCACAGTCTCTCATGGTTCATCTTCCCCTCTGATTTCCCCCAACCCACTTCTCTTCTTCACCCAATATCCTCTGTGTTATTCCTTATGCTCCACAAGTAAATGAAACCATATGATAATCGACTCTCTGCTTGACTTATTTTACTCAGCATAATCTCCTTCAGTCCCATCCATGTTGATACAAAAGTTGGGTATTCATCCTTTCTGATGGAGGCATAATACTCCACTGTATATATAGACCACATCTTCTTTATACATTCCTCTGTTGAAGGGCATCTTTGCTCTTTCCACAGTTTGGTGACTGTGGCCATTGGTGCCATGAACCTTGGGGTACAGATGACTCTGCTTTTCACTACATCTGTATCTTTGGGGTAAATACTCAGTAGTGCAATTGCAGGGTCATAGGGTAGCTCTATTTTTAATTTCTTAAGGAATCTCCATACTGTTTTCCAAAGTGGCTGCACCAACTTGCATTCCCACCAACAGTGTAAGAAGGTTTCCCTTTCTCCACATCCTCTTCAACACTTGTTGTTTACTGTCTTATTAATTTTGGCCATTCTAACTGGTGTAAGGTGGTATCTCAATGTGGTTTTGATTTGTATCTCTGATGGCTAATGATGATGAACATTTTTTGATGCGTCTGTTAGCCATTTGTATATCTTCTTTGGAGAAGTATCTGTTCATGTATTCTGCCCATTTTTTTTTTTTTGATGTGATTATCTGTGTTTTGTGAGTTGAGTTTGAGGAGTTCTTTATAGCTCTTGGATATCATCCCTTTGTCTGTAGTGTCATTTGAGAATATCTTCTCCCATTCCATGGGTTGCCTCTTTGTTTTGTTGACTGTTTCCTTTGCTGTGCAGAAGCTTTTGATCTTGATGAAGTCCCAAAAGTTCATTTTTGCTTTTGTTTCCTTTTCCTTAGGAGACATGTCTTGAAAGTAGTTTTAAGCTTTTAGAACAATAGTTCTGTTCTGTGATTTTCACTTGGCAGTTAAGTATCCATGAGTCTCTAGAAGGAGAGGTCCAGCATTTGTATAGAATTTGTCCATGGTGAAAATAAGATGATTTTCTTAGAAGTCACAGACTTTAAGAACCATCACTCTTTGCTTCCCCAAGAGAAATTGCTTTGTTCAGTTACTTCTGGAAAGTGAATTATTCCCTTTACATGTTACAGAAATTTATACTGCCTGTGTTCTATTGTAGGATATTTCGTGGTTTCAAGTCTCACATTTAGGTGTTAAATTGACTTATCTTTGTGGATGGTATAAGAAAGTAGTGTAAGAAAGTTGTTTTGCAGGTAGCTGTTCAGTTCTCCCAGCATTGCTTATTGAAGACACCTTTCCCCATTGCATATTCTTGCCTCTTTTGTGATAGATTAATTGATCATATAAGCATGGGTTTATTTCTGATCTTGCTATTCTATTTCATTGATCTATGTGTCTGTTTTTATGCCAGAACAATACTGTTTTGATTACCACACTTTAGTAGCATATCTTGAAATCTGGAATTGTGATACCTCTCCAGCTTTGGTCCCCTTCATGTAGATTATTTTGACTATTTGGCATCTTTGGTGGTTCCATACAAATTTTAGGATTGTTTGTTCTTGTTCTGTAAAAAATGTCAGTGGTATTTTTTTTTTTTTTAAAGATTTTATTTTATTTATTTGATAGAGATCACAAGTAGGCAGAGAGGCAGGCAGAGAGAGAGGGAGGAAGCAGGCTCCCTGCTGAGCAGAGAGCCCGATGCGGGACTCGATCCCAGAACCCTGGAATCATGACCTGAGCCGAAGGCAGAGGCTTAACCCACTGAGCCACCCAGGCGCCCCTGTCAGTGGTATTTTAATAGGGATTGCATTGAATCTGCAGATTGCTTTGGGTAATGTGGTCATTTTAACAGTATCTGTTCTTCCAATCTATAAGCATGGAATATCTTTCCATTTGTGTCATTTTTCAATTTCTTTCATTAAGGTAATAATGTTATATAGTGACAGATGGTAGTTACACTCATGGAGAACACAGTATAAGGTATAGAGAAGTTGAATCACTATGTCATACACTTGAATCTAGTGTAAAATTGTGTGTCAACCATACTTACATAAAAATAAATTTAAAGAGTCATTTTATATATTTACACTAGTGTCTCTTAGTCAATATCCATCTCTTTTTTTATGACTGAATATTATAATTAATCACATTTTCTGCTGTCTTTTATATTTACTTTTTTTTCTCTTTCCTGAAGGAAAAGTGTAAATTCCATAAGCACATGGGTCTTATTAAATCATCGACCATTTTAATTATATATTAAATAATAATGCCTTTGCCCTCCTTGAACTTCAACTAGTAGTTCTCAAAGGATGAGCAAATCATATGTTTTTCAAAGTGATTATGTTAAGTAATTGATAAAAGTGCTGCCCATCGTATTTTAGATATTAAGAAGAGCATGTAAATGGTATTGTTATAAATTTGTATCATCTCGAGTTTCTATCATCCTCATTTATTTACAGTTTTATTCTAAGGTTTTGAGGCTGGATGCACTATACTTTTCTTCTTTTTTTCACTCCAAGCATCATGTCTGAATCATAGGTCATTTTATTAGATATTTTGAATGTATGAATAAATGAATGAATGAATGAATAAGTAGATGGATGCCTGGTTTCAGTAACTACATTCAGTAACTTCATAATTTCTGTATGTGGAAATTATTTTAATGAAAATATTATCAATGATATTATTTAATCATATACTATTGTCTTAAATATATATATATATTTATACATAAATATATATATTTATATATCTATTATATATATATAATTAAGCTTAGGATATGTGTCATTAAAACTGTAGCAAGATAATGCATTATCTAAACAATCTTAGAAGTCAGTTAAAATGCAAATGAAATTACATTGTCTTGAAAACTAACATGCCTATCAACAATTGTTAGCAAAATAAAATCTGCAGATCACTAAATTTAGTCTCAGAGTATGGTTTAGTTAGCATATTGATTACTGAATATATTTGAATACCTTTTATTCAGAACAGGTATATAGGTATGTGTTGAGAGAATTTGTCAGCAATGTTAGTATAAATGAAAGTTCATGCATTTAACGTGTTAGAACTTTCATATCTACAACAAAATTTAAATTTTATTTCCCTGAAAATAGCCTTTTGGTTGGTAGTGACATTTTATAGTAACATTAATACTCATATTACCATAGTTTTGTGTCAATTTAAAAAAGATGATTACATTTTGATTTTATATTCAAGATAGGAATGCGTAGTTTATTTTTTTAAGAAATATTTTATTTATTTATTTTAGAGAGAAAGAGAGAGAAAACAAGACAGGTGAGGGACAGAGGGGGAGGCAGAGGGACAAGCAGATTCCTCACTGAGCATGAGCCTCACATGGGGCTTGATCCTATGACCTTGAGATCGTTACCCGAACTGAAACCAAGAGTTGGAGGCTTAACCAACTGAGTCACCCAGGTCCCCCAGGAATGTGTATTTTCTAATTAAATAGTGCTTTTGAGAAAAACAGGGTAAATTTTACATGCATTAAATATTGATATCACTATAAACATGGATTAACTAATGATTGAACACTGGTAAGTTTATCTTTAAGTAATTTAATAGTAAATTTAACACTAAATATTTTTTAAAAACACTTCTTTTACTACAGAGTTCAAGGGTTTGTTTTTCTTTTGCAATGTTACATATCCATTTACTTTGAGAGGAGGAATTTTGTTATATATTTGTTATGTATAACACCTAACACAAGGCCTTTGTCAAAGATAAAAATGTTTTTATTACATCTTTTCTTTATGATGAACAAAGGTAAAAATAAAAACTCATGTCTTATAAACAAAATAAAACAAATTATCTGCCTTCCACTAATTGTCTTACAGAGAACAAATCAAGCAAATAGATAATATCATAAAGCAAAACAAAACTAAATATAAACATAAGATTAGAAGGCAGTTTGTGAAGAGCTGTAAAATAAGGTACGTTTAGGTGGATCTTGAAGATAACCGATAAGACTGAATTAGTTATAAAGGAATGATTAGAAGCATGCATGTGAAAAGTCATCAAACTACATGGATGCATGATAACTGTGGCTCACATGTCAGGAGGATAAGTATAAGGCACATGAGGAGCCTTAAGAAAACCTGAAAACAGCATTTAAGGACAGAAATAGATTTCAAAGGACACAACATACAAGTGCTAAGAAAGGAAGGAAAAAAGAAGTTAACAAAATTAAGGTATGAATAGGAAATTAAAGGAAAAGATGACTAGTAGTATCATTAGTAGTATCATTCAGGAATCCTTGACTGTTGTCTTTCTTTCACTTACTGGATTCATTTCATCAGGAATCCCTCTGACTCTACCTTCAAATTATGCTCCGAATCAGCCACTTCTCACAGCCTTTTCTACCTTCTTGGTTTGAACCACTATTATCTCTTTCTTAGATGGACACAATACCTCCTTTCTCTGCTTCCATCCTTGTCGTTTTAGAGTTTAAAACCATCTTTTGAAAGTGTAAATCAGATTATGACTTTCTTCCATTCAAAATTCAGCAAACTGTACCCTTGTATTTGTTATAAAAGCTCCTAAGGACTTGCATGATATACATACTCCTTCGACTCACCTCCTCTCCTCTTACATTCCTGTCCTTATATTTTTTGACTCTGCTACAACAGATCTCACACACTCCTTTTCATCTCTGAATCTTGACTGTCCTCCTTTTCATCTCTTAATCCATAATACTGAGGGCCTTCGCACTAGTTGTATCCTTGACCTCTTTCCTTCTCCATATACTCAGAAGAGTTACTCCCTTATTAACAACGAGTTTTACACAGATGTCACTTTCTTAATGAATTCCAACAGTCATCTTTAAAACAGAATCTCCATCTTTATCCCTTTTAACTTGATTTCCTTTTTCATTTTTTTATATCTGTGCAATAATTTTATTTATTTAATTTTATTTATTTATTTGTTTTTATTATGTTCAGTTAGGCACTGTTACAGTACATAATTAGTTTTTGATGTAGGGTTCAATAATTCATTAGTTAAGTTTAACACCCAGTGCTCATCACAGCACATGACTTCCTTAATATCTATTTGTTTTTTAGTGACATTTATCACATTCTACTGTAATTTAAAATTTAGCTTCTTAGTATTTTGTTCGTATTATTAGTATTTTGTTTGTATTATTGTTTCTCCTCCTGGTAGAATTTCACCCTCACAAGAACAAGTTTCTTCATTTATTTTCTTCACTTATATAGCAAAGCTTTGTCTGCCACACTGTCTGACAGAGTCTTTACTTGATAAATATCTGTTGAGGAAATGTATAGATGTAAACAGAGAGGAAGACAGATATAAAGAATTAGAAAAAAAGATCGTAGTCAATCTATATAGGATTGTTTTGAGATTTAACGTGATTATCTTTACCAGTGAAATGATGTAACTCTGAAATAATCCATTTACAATAATAATAGCATGATGACAAAAATGATAGCATGATGATACCATTTACTTAACCAAATTCAACTTTGGTTTCCTAAGCAGAATAAAACTAAGTGTTTGGAATTCTGTTATTAATTATATGATCCAAATAGGTGTAGAAACTCCAACAAGTTTCCTCTCTAGATGTTTATAAGAGAATTAATAGATTCAGTTAGTACATATAACTCATATATTTGTCAAGACCTCATCATGTGTCAGTCTTCAAGCTAGATGATGGGGAAAGATAAATGATCAAATAGTAAATGTAAGTCCTACATCTACTATCTTAAAGTATTAAGGGGCATCTGGGTGGCTCATTCATTAAGCATCTGCTTTGGCTCAGGTCATGATCCCAGGACCCTGGAATACAGCCCTGAGTTGGGCTCTCTGCTCTCCAGGGAGCCTGCTTCTCTCTCTCCCTTTGCCTCTTGCCTCTGCTCATTCTCTCTCTCTCTAAAATAAATAAACAAAATCTTAAAAAAATATATTGAGAGGCCAGGGGGCACCTGGGTGGCTCAGTCAGTTAAGTGTCTGACTCCTGATTTTGGCTCAGGTCATGATATCAGCATTGTGAAGTCAAGCCCTGTGATGCACTCTGTTCAACATGGAGTCTGCTTGAGATTCTCTCTCTTCCTCTGCCCCTCCCTGCTACACATACTCTCTCTCTCTCAAATAAATAAACAGAACTTAAAAAAAAAAATTGAAGGACCAGAAGTTATGATAAAAAATTTATGCAAATAGGGGCACCTGGGTGGCTCAGTGGGTTAAAGCCTTTACCTTTGGCTCAGGTCATAATCCCAGGGTCCTGGGATTGAGCCCCACATTGGGCTCTCTGCTCAGCAGGGAGCCCACTTCCCCCACTCTCTCTGCCTGCCTCTCTGCCTACTTGTGATCCCTGTCAAGTAAATAAATAAAATATTTAAAAAAATTTTTAAAATTAAAAATAAAAAATTATGCAAATAAACATAAAATTATGATTTGCAAAAGTACTTCAAAAGAAAAAAAATGCATATTGGTTGAGAATATAAAATATGCCATACAGATTTGGATGTATAGAACATCATCTCACATAGTATAATAGTAAATATTGATTTGACTGAAATTATGTCTAATCTTTTAAATTTAATACCTAATACATTAAAAGACAATAAGAGGTTTAGATCCATCATTTTTAACCTTTCTTTTTCCTAGCCAAACTATTCTCCATAAAAACAGTTATTGGATAGTACAATATAGTAACCAACTAAATATTGAGATGACAGTTAGAAAAAATAAAATATTCCCAACCAGGTTTTTGCAAAGCAATCTAATGAAGAACATAGTTTTGGTTTGTTTGTTTGTTTGTTTCCTTGAAGAAACTGCAAATAATTAAGCATCTGTAAGATAATATGGAAGAATATGAACCTATCAGTGGCTAAAGAGCAACCAAGTGGCTTTGGTGTCCACTGTGTTGTCCATTGTTCCAATGACACACAAGCTCTGGACTTGAAAGGCAGTTTAAGTTAGTGAAATGATATAATATATAATAAAATCAGACATTTCTTGAAAAAGGACCAAAGATATGGTCATCACGTTTATTTCTCTCATATGGTATTCTATAAGAAAATTTTTGTTTTGTATTTTAAATAGTAAACATGGGCCTTTAAAAAGATTAAATATATACTAACAGACTCTTTATCCTAGCAACTATCAGTAGAAGCTAAATGTGTTAACACTTCAAAAATATGCTTTTAAAAAGCAACAGTAAAATCTTCGATTTTAGGTCTGATAAGTATCATGTCTACACAAGAATTTTGCGTTATTAGTTTATACATATTTGTTTTAAAATTTTTCATGGATATTGTGACATATTTCTGACTCTAAAGCCTGATTAAATTGAAGGTGGTGTTCAGTTTAAGATATTTCTGGGGAAATACAGAAAATATATATGAAAACTTAGATTTGTGACTTTGGACGCTCTTTTGCAAAAGAGCATATGCTATAATAAGTCATCCAATTTCTTTTTAGGCTTCTAAATGAATTCCATATATTATTTATTATTTAAAATTATAATGTCTGGGGGCACCTTGGTGATTCAGTTGTTTAAGTGTCTGACTCTTGATCTCAGCTCTGGTCTTGATGTCAGCATTGTGAGTTCAAGTCCCTCATTGGGCCCTACCCTGAGTATGAAGCCTACCTAAAAATAAATAAATAAATAAAAATAAAACAAAATTGTAGTATTTTGCTTTACATTTACTACCTGAAATTAGAGTTGTCACAGTTTTAGTTCAATATAAAGCTTTATATTACATGTTAATATTGAAAAATGTTATTTGAAGACATAAGTATTAATTATCCCATTCTATGTTCCCTTGCAGTATTTAAATAATGAACCATTGACTATAATAGCTGTGTCCTTAATTACTGATTACTGAAAAGTGATTTGCTTTTAATGTAAAACGTTACCACAAAATCAATGCCTCTTACTACTAATGAAAAGAATTAATTGATTTTGTTCCCAGAAAAAAAATGAAATGTACTACTTGTACAGTTTTCAGAATCCTGTTTCAATAATGAATTATCTGATTAACAATGGCAGAGGGAAAAGTTCAAGGAGACTGCCTGCAAAATAATCTGGGGCATATTAAATTGTTCAACTTTTGTCACCTTCCCTCTCATGATTATTTTAAAGGACAATACAATTAGGCAGCGGAGTCATAAAATTAAAAATTGTTTTAATTTTAAAATAAACTAACTTCACTAAGTTAACTAAAATTAACTAACTGCTTGATATAGATTTGGTCTTAGGCTTTAAAGTTAAGGTGTCAGGGGTGCCTAGATGGTACAGTTGGTTAAGCACTAACTCTTGGTTTCCTCTCAGGTCATGATCTCAGGGTCCTTATCTTAGGGTCATGAGATCGAGCCTCTCATGGAGCTCTGTGTTCACTGGGGAGTCTGCTTGAGATTCTCTCTCACTCTCTCCCCATTTCCCCAGCACACACACTCTTTCTCTCATATAAATAAATAAATAATAAATAAATCTTTTAAAAAATAAAGTTAAGGTATCAGAATAATCAGGAATTCACAAATTTCCACATTCCTCTTGCTCTTTATTTGACTTTGGAATTTAATTCCTATAATTTTCTTATGATTTACTAAGATGATACTGATATATAATGAATTGATTTTTGCATATAATTTTCTTGATCTCAAAAATTAGGGGGGTGCCTGTGTGGCTCAGTCACCAGGTGTCTACGTGAGTGTCAGTCACCAGGTGTCAGCTGAGATTATGTTCCCAGGGTCCTGGCCGGGGACCCTGCTCCGTGGGGAGCCTGCTTCTCCCTCTCTCACTCCTCTTGCTTGTGTTCCTTCTCTAGTTGTCTCTCTTTCTGTCAAATAAATAAATAAAATCTTAAAAAAAATTAGGTATAGGATTAACTATTTCTAAGGTCTTTGCAGTGTAAACATAATTCTCTGACAATTTGAGAATAATAATTTTCAGTTTTTGCTTTCTGTAAAAACAATTGAACATGAACACATTTAGAAAATCAGTTCTAAAGCTTTATAATAACAATGGAATCAATTGAGTGATAAAATATTTCTTAATGTTGACTTCAAGTATATGATAAAAACAAGCAAAATTTTTAATGAGAGAATATTTTATGCAAGTATAATCTTTAAATGTATTTCACCTACTGTGTTTTCTCTCTACAAAATATTTCCATGTGATAAATTAAATAATTCAGAAATCAGTCTGTTATAAATTTTCTTTTAAAAATATTATTCTTTTTTTTAAAGATTTTATTTATTTATTTGACAGAGATCACAAGTAGGCAGAGAGGCAGGCAGAGAGAGAGAAGGGGAAGCAGGCTCCCCACTGACCAGAGAGCCTGATGCAGGGCTTGATCCCAGGACCATGAGAACACGACCTGAGCCAAAGGCAGAGGCTTTAACCCACTGAGCCACCCAGGCACCCCTAAAAAATACTATTCTTAATTCATCCAACTATTACTAAAATATGTTAGGGTTTAATCTTTCAAAAATCTGACACATTTTAATTGTATTTATGATGACTACTTTATAAGAACTTAAATTTTTTGGCTTTCACAGATTTTTTTTAGAAATACAATCCTTAATTTTTAGTTCTTTTTAAAAATGTAAATGGAAAATTTATATTTAACTGGTGAAGATACTTAGGGACAATGACTCAATCAATACAGCCCAGATGTTTTGAATAAAATTGTTATCTTGAAAATGTGAGCCTTTTACATGTATATAATGAAATATTACTCAACCATCAAAAATAATGAAGTCTTGTCATTGCAATGATTTGGGTGGAGCTAGAGGATATTATGCTAAGTGAAATAAGTCAGTCAGAGAAAGACAAATACCATATGATTTCACTCATATGTGGAAATCAAAAAACAGAACGGATGAACATAAGGGCTGGAAAAAAAAAAAAGAGGGAGGCAAACAATAAGAGACTCTTAACTGTAGAAATCAAACTGAGGGTTGCTGGAAGGGAGTGGGAGGGGTGGGTTAAATGGGTGATGGGTATTAAGGAGGGTACTTACAATGAGCATAAGGTGTTGAATCTCTAAATTCTACTCCTGAAACTAATAGGGCACTATATGTTAACTAAAAAACAAAAACAAACAAACAATAAAAACCATGATGTCTAAAACTGAAAAAATAATGAATAGTTGTATAATACTCAGAAAAATGGTAGTAAATACTCAAAGTAGTAAATAAAATATCTGAAAGAGGGAAAAGAAAGTAGTTCAGGCAACATTGTATGCCTATTTTCTATCAACTATAAAGAAAAGTGAATAGTTTAATGACCTGTCTCATTATGGCACTATTTACCACATGATGATGTATTAAAAGGCAATACCATCTGATCCAAATATTTTGATACCAAAAGAACAATCTGTCTGTTAATTCCTTTGAGAAGCAGAAGCTGAGACATTGTTAAGAGGGTAAGACTTTTGTTTGGAATAATTTGTAACAAAGATCAAAGGACAGGGACAGAAGCTCTGAAAATATCTCATTCAGATCTAACAACTTTGGAAGGAAAGGATGTTGGAAGAGATTTTTTTGCAGGTAGAGTCTCATACTGTGATGCATATCTGACAAAGTCATCACCAACCCAGTGGGAAGCATAACAGTAAAGATTGCCCATTAGGAGAGTCCCAAGTTGGCCAGCCTCTTGAATTCCTGCTGTGCTAAATCCTGGCTGAAGGCTACAGGAGTAAAGGTGCTGGGCCTCAAAGTCTGAGGCAAATCCTAGAGGTGATAGCAATTGAATTCTGTGAGCTAACTCTACTCTTTACAACTGAATGGCAAGTTTTCTCTTAATGGAAAATCTAAGCAATATTTCTCCTTGGCCTCTATGATCAATCCCTTACATGACACAAATCCACCTCTCCATACACATCAGGGAACCACTCGTCTAGTGTTCTAGAAGCTTTATAAACTTAGGAAAGAATGGTTACTGGAATGCTCTAGAGTTGATGCCATCAGGCTGGATGTGGGTACCCAGAAGGTGTCCTGTAGGACCAGCCAAGAGGGTCTTTGGCTTTGTGAAAGATGGAAATCCAGGAGAATCTGCAAGGAAAGGAACATGAACCTTGCTTTTGTTTGGAGTCTGAGGTTTTTTATTGAGGATGGTGTTCTGGTATATGTGTCTTCTCAGGCATCCAGGAAACAAAGATAAGGGCCCAGGTATTATTCCTTGGAGCCTGGGAATCTTGGCCTTGAGATGTCTAGCTTTGGTGGTTTGGAATATGCATATGATAGCTTTGTCCAGTCATTCTCACCTGGTCCTCCCTTTGATGTTATCTATTCTAGAGGAATCATTAATTCATTTTCCCTTACAAGGAGAACATAAGCTGGTTGCATTACAAGGCATGCATAAAGTGGGGTGCGGTGCAGGTCCTAGCAAGAATAGAAGAAGAAAAAGGAGCAAAAATCAGATTTTTATGTTGTTCTCCAATTTCCTCATCTCTGAGCCCCCATAGTTAGAATAGGTTTTTATGATCTCAGTTGGTACCCAAAGTCTCAATTTTCTCATGTCCATTCTAAATACTCCTTGTCTCAGCTAGCAATTCTGCTGGTCTTGGTGGAATACTTGGCAGTATAATCCAAGTCCTCATTCTTGAGGAATCCGTGTTCCTTGTAACTGTATTGTTCATAGGCTTTAGTTACTGCATTTGTTCATTTATAGTACCAATTGGGCAAGTAATTACTGAGAGAGACACCCATGTGAATTACTTGAGTCCCTCACATATTCCTCTTAACCCCAATGTGTATCAACAGCTCTACCTTCCCTTATAATAATTAATTTCCCCTGCCACTATGATGAATCCTCTTCTAACCTGCTTGTTCCCAGACAGTAGGAGTCTGGAGTGTCCAAGTGATAGCTTACCTTACATAGCTTTTAATTCAGTGGGACTTGTAATGACCTTGCCAAGCATTTACTCCATTTGGAAATGAAGTCCTCCAACACTTCAGAGCCCAGAGTTCATGACCAGGAATTCAAATATAAATATATGTATATAGGCATTCATTCATATATTCAATATACATTCGTATACATTTGTATATATTATGTTTATATACATAGGTGTAAATACATAATACATGGCTTTAAAAACAGTTATTTTTTAAGTAGATAGTTTTCCCTTTATGTTGGAAAATAGAATTTATATCCAAAATACATAAAGAATTCCATAGGGTGCCTGGGTGATGTAGTCAGTTAAGGTTTCAGCTCAGGTCGTGATCTCAGGGTCATGAGATGGAGCCCCACATGGGGCACTGTGCCCAGGATGGGGTCTGCTTGAGTTTCTCTCTTCCTCTCACTATGCCCCCTGCCCAGAACACATACTCTATCTCTGTCAAATAAATAAATCTTTTTTTAATGATGTTATCTATATTAGCAATATAATTAACTAATGCAATATAATTAAAGCAATATGATTAATGATATCTATATTAGCAAAGAACAAATAATCTGATTAAATAATAGGCAAAGGATTTGCATAGAGATTTTACAAAAGAAGATAAGCAAGTGACTATAGCAGATTGAGCTATTGAGGTACTTAGTATCATTAATCATAAGGGAATACAAATCAAAATCACAATGAATTATCAGCTTACACTGTTAGAATGTCTACTATCAAAAATAAAAATGTCAGCAAGGATGTAGTGAAATTAGAACTCATACACTGTTGGTGGAAATGTAAAAAAGTGCAGCCCTTATTAAAAGCAGTGTAGTGTTTCCCTAAAAAATTAATTAAATTATTGAATTATCATATGATTCAGCAATTCCATTCATGGATATATATATCCAAAAGAATTGAAATCAAAATATCAAGAGATACATACCTGCCACATTAATTGCAGTATGATTCACAATAATCAAGATATGAAAACAACTTAAATGTCCATCAGAAGATGAATGGATAAAGAAAATGCAGTATATACACACAATGGAATATTTATCTTTTAAAAAGAAAGAAACCCTAACTTACACAACAATATGAATGAACTCGGAAGATATTATGTTATGCTGAGTGAAATTAGCCAGGCACAGAAAGACAAATACCATATAATTCCAATTATATGTTATTAAAATTAGAAACATAGAGTAGAATAGTGGTTGTCAGGTGCTTGGGGGAGAGGAAAATGGAGACTTATTGTTCAGTTGTGTAAAGTTTCAGTTATTCAAGGAGAACAGTTTAAATATGCAAAACATGATGCATATGTTTAATACAGTATTGTGCACTTTAAAATTTAACAGGGTCAGGGGCACCTGGGTGGCTCGGTCTGTTAAGCATCTGCCTTCGGCTCAGGTCACGATCTCAGGGTCCTGGGATTGAGTCCCACGTCGGGAATCCCTGCTCAGTGGGGGGGTCTGCTTCTCCCTCTCCCTTTGCCTGCTCTTCCCACTGCTTATGCACTCTCTCTTAAAAAAAAAAAAAAATTAACAGGGCCAGTCTCATGTTAAATGTCCTCACCACATGAAAAAAGAAACAAAGAAAGAAAAGAGTACAGTTGTATCTTCCAGTCATCATCATATCTTGCTAATAGCATACTGTAAGAAATCCACTATGTAGAAAAACTTGTTATTATAGGATTAGTATTTACTCAAAATTTGTTGTTTTATATATTGACATCCATTTTGTGTATTTCTCACATATCACTTACTAGAGATTTGTGTTAGTGATTAAAAAATAAAAGATTTTTTTAAAAAATTTTATTTATTTATTTGAGAGAGAGAGAGAGAATGTGCGTGAGCAGAGGGGAGAGACAGAGGGAGAGGGAGAAGCGAACTGCCCACTGAGTTGGGAGCCCTTTGAGGGGCTTGATCCCTGGACCCTGAGATCATGATCTGAGCCAAAAGCAGACACTTAACTGACTGAGCCAACAAGGGGCCCCTAAAAGAATACATTTAAGAATAATGAAAAAGGAGAAAAATAAGCTGACATTTATGAAGCTGTACAGGGACATTCTATAATGAAATAAATTTTAACCAAAAATACTGACTTGGTTCTATAGACAACAGCAACTCTACTGGTAATTTCTAATTATAGAATATTATTTCATCCTTTTTTAAATTTTTCATATGATGTGCACACACCTGGCATTGGACACACTTTCTTAAATAATCGTAATACATGTTATCCAGATATATCTTGGTGCTTCCACAGAGCTAAAACGTTTTCTGTGTTCTAATCCTAAATTAGGATGAAAGACTAAACTGGTTTGAGATTGATTGTGTGTGTGTGTGCGCGTGTGTGTGTGTGTGTGTGTTATAGCTTTAAACATCTAATGAAATTTGGAAAAAAAACAACAACAGTAATTTCATGAAATGGCATGATAACTTTTGTTTCCTACTTTCCAAAGCACACAAATAGAAGAGGAGAAAAGAAACCAAACTTGTAAAATGGTATGTATAATAGAACAAAGACAATCCCTAACCCTTTTCTTTAGGACCTCTGTTCTTGTTGACCTAGTTATTATTTTCCACTCTAAACTTCTCTGCCTTACTTTTTTATTTTTAAGTTAAGATTTTTTAGGGTAGTTTTATATTCACAGCAAAACTCTACACATGCACAATATCCCCTGATACAACTGATGAACATACGTTCACACATAGTTTACGTTTTACTCTTGGTGTTGTATATTTTATGAATTTGGACAAACATATAATTATATATAAACATATAATTACTTGTATCCACCATTAATGCATCACACTGAGTATTTTTACTGCCCAAAATATCCTTTATGCTATACCAATGCATCCCTCCTCAATGTCCTCCAGCCTCTGGCAACAACTGATATTTTTACTATCTCCATAGTTTTGTCATTTCCAAAATGTCATATGGTTGAAATAATATAGTATAAGGCTTTTTCAGTTAGGTTCTTTATTATTAAGTAGACTTATTTAATAATATGCATCTAAGTTTCCTCAATGTCTTTTCTTGGCTTGATGGCTCAATTATTTTTGGCATTGAATAATATTTTGTCATTTGGAAGTATTCCAGGTTATTATCCATTCAACTACTTCAGACATCTTGATTCTTTCCAAGTTTTGGCATTTATGAATAAAGCTGCTTATAAACATCCATGTGCATATTTTTGCATGCACATAATTTTGCAACTCCTTTGGGTAAATACCAAGTAATGCTATTGGATCTTATGGCAAAAGTATGTTTAGTTTTGTAAGAAACTGTCAAAATGTATTCCAGAGTAGCTGTACCATTTTGCATTCCACCAGCAATGAATGGAAGTTTCATTTTCTGCACATTCTTGCTAACATTTGCTATTGTCAATGTTCTGGATTTTGGCCATTCTAATAGGTGTGTATGGTATCTCATTGTTTTAATTTGCATTTCTGTGATGACAGATAATGTGGAACACTTTTTTTCTTATATTTGTTCTCTGCATATCTTATTTAGTCAGGTGCCTGTTAACACCTTTGGCACATTTTTTTTTTAATCAGGTTGTTTTCTTATTGTTGTATTTTAGGAGATCTTTATATATTTTGGATAAGAGCTCCTTTCAGGTGCGTATTTTGCAATTATTTTTTTCCAGTCTATTGTTTGTCTCCTCATTCACCTGACATTGTCTTTTGCAGAGCAATTTTTTTTAATTTTAGGGAAATTCAGTTTATCAATTATTTGTTTCATGTATGGTGCCTTTGGCATTCTATCTAGAAAGTCATTGCCATACTCAAGGTCATTTATGTTTTCTCCTATGTTATCTTCTAGGAGTTTTATAGTTTTGCACTTTTCATTTAGGTAGGAACCATTTTGAATTAATTTTTGTTAATAATGTGAGGTCTGAGTTTAGATTTATTTTTTGCATGTAGATGTCCAGTTTTTTCCAGCATCATTTGTTGAAGAGACTGCCTTTTTTCCATTGTCTTGTCTCTGGCTTCTATGTCAATTGTGACAGTATTTTGTTTTAACTATTGTGGCAACATAATTACTTATTAGACTGTAAAAGTGATTTCAGTTTAGGTGAGAAATAATTTTTAGTCATACTGAAGTTTTTGTTATCAATCTTTCAAAAAAGTACTTTGTGACATGAAAATTGCATTGAAAGATATTACTCAGGAGATGCCTTAAGTAATGTGAGAATGAGTCTTTTAGATTCAGGTACAGATGCCTATTAAAGCTAGAGATATAATTGATTTAACTTATTTCTGCTATGGAAAAAATAATAAACAGGGCAATAATATACAAATATATTTCAGTTGAAAATATATTTTATTCTTGGGGCACCTGGGTGGCTCAGTCTGTTTAAGTGTCTGTCTTTGGCTCAGGTCATGATCTCAGAGTCCTGGGATGGAGTCCAGTGTCAGGCTCCCTACTCAGCCAGGAGCCTGTTTCTCCCTCTTCCTCTGCCTTTCCCTCCCCCTCCTGGTTTGTGTTATCTTGCTTTCTCCCTGTGAAATGAATAAATAAAATCTTTTAAAAAAAGAAAATATATTTTACTCTTAATAATCATAAAATTTTTTGCCTGAATTAGAAATGGGGTTGCTCTTTCACTTGTTTTAATTTTAGGTATATTTAGGAAAGTTAAATTAAAATCTTTCTCTCATTGATGTGTATTCATTGCACCTATCTTATTTAATAAGAATATGGCATATTAATTTGGACATTTTTTATTTCTCCTATCTGAAGAAATTTTCATGTACTAAAATGGGGAAATATTTGTTAATATGACATTTCTGTAACCCACATTCTACAATTTTTGTGATTGTATTGGTAATTTTAAAATGGACTTATCCTGGTTTTATCTGAGGTGAGTCACAAAGTAACCTTAAAAAAAATCACTAAATGATCCAAAGGTGACTGATTTTATCATTTCTACCATATTTGTCATCTTTTCTATTTTTCACTAGCTGGATATATTCTCTATTCTTACATATTTTATTTTCCATTGCCCTGAGTTTACATGGTAGATTTTAGTTTAAAAGATTATGATGATTGACTTGAATAAGGTACTTACTAGCTAGATGTACACATTAAGGAAAAACCATATTCTCCTCTAAATTTACTCCCAGTATAATTTCAACTGACATTACTGAATTCCAGTGAGCGTATTTGGCTAAAGTCTTTCATTTCTCAGTATTGCTCCAGGCTAAAGATTGCTTTAAAATTCTTCCTTAATTTTGATTGGACTTCAGAAAGTAAAATATTTTAGTGTCAAGCCTTTGCCAACCACTTATGCAGATTTTATGTATATAATGAAATATCCATCATCTTATTTTGATTAGTCTTTCACTAGACACTCTTTGACTTATCTTTTATAGAACTGTATAGCTCAGTATGTATAAATGTGTAGTGCAGCATATAGATTGCTTATATAAGCAGGAATCTATCTACAGCAGAGAAAAATATGTAGAAATGCTTAAATATTCAGAATTTTTCTCCTTTTGAAAATATAAACTCATGTTATAGAACATGTTTAATGTTCCTTTAAAACCTTCATTTAATTTTTAGTTATTTGCCATTTTCTAGTGTTTTTGTGGCTGTGCTTTGGAGGTTAAGGTTTTAATAATACAAACAAAAGATTTGTATAGAAAATCAATTCTGAATATCCATAATATTTGTCACTGCCTAAAAAACTTAATGCCAACTAAATTTGAGAACTCATTGTATTTTAGTGTTTCTTTTTTTTTTTTTTTTTAAGATTTTATTTATTTGACAGACAGAGGTCACAAGTAGGCAGAGAGGCAGGCAGGGTGGGGGCGGGGGGCGGTGGAGAAGGCTTCCTGCTGAACAGAGAGCCTGATGTGGGGATAGATCCCAGGACCCTGAGATCATGACCTGAGCCGAAGGCAGAGGCTTTAACCCACTGAGCCACTCAGGAGCCCCTATTTTAGTGGTATTAACATGTTGAAATCTTTCAGTAGTTAGTACAATATAAAAGGATACATTTTATTATAGCAAGTATAATATGTCAACTAGCCATCCATTGCTTGATATTAAGAACAATGTTGTTTGTTGAGTCCAAGTCTTCTTTTCAATATTTTAAATGTTTGAAAGTCAGATTTTAAGGCACGATGTGAAGATTAGCTCTGAGACAGGAAAATAATAAACAGAAGCAACAACTTTTATGCAGATAATTGTGTGTAATTAATACTAACAGCTAATTATAAATTCAAGCTTGGGAAATAATTTCAATACAATGTTTACTGATTCCCAGAAAAGCTTACTTTTCATATTTAATATAATTCTTCAATTTAATTTAGAAAGGCTTATGTTTTACTAAGGTTGAATGAACACATAATTAGCTATATGCAAGATTTTTATGCATTGGATAATTACAGTATTGTAGGATATCTTTCTGTATAGAGTGGCAGAAGAATCACTTTTTTGCCTTTAAATTTATGGAATGATAACCAACATTTCAAATATTTTTATAAGTTGCATGCACTATTGAGTGTATATAAATTTATGGTAGATTGTGTGAACAATATCTGGGTTGAAAATTTCCCAAGGTCTTACAATATTTTGATGCAAAGAAAGGGAAAGGAAAGAAAGAAAGAAAGAAAGAAGAAAGAAAGAGCGAGCGAGCTCCCCCTCGCCCCCCGGGGTAAAACGAACTTAAAATGTTATAAAGAAAAGCCTCTAGTACAGAATTTATTGCTATATACTACAAATAGGGAGTTTGAATAATTACTGAAGAAAATAGCACATGACATAATGATTAAGCATTGATACTCATTTATTGGCCACTTGTATTTTCCTCTTGTGTTAATTAACTCCTTTATTGTTTTAATCTTATTTTTTGCAGTAGAGTTTTTATTTTTCTTTTTTACTTTCTTTTCCTCTATGAGTTTTTATTTTTCTTATCATTTTTTAAATTTTGAAAACTTCTCTGGCTTAAGAGTAATCATAATCTCTAGGTCCTTTCTAGTTATAAACTTTTATGATGAAAATTTACTGGTACTTTTTAAAAAATTTTTGGCCATTTATTTTTTTAATATTTCATTAAACAGACTTTTCTCATTATTATTGACTTATGATTATTATCCAATGAATATGTATACTTTGAGTAGAAAAATGAGTTTATGGGATAGATGGCCATTTAGCCTATAAAATCAGGCATATAATGCATTAAAAAGATTGGAAATTAAAATATATATTTACAGATAATTTAAGATTTACATATAGGTGTGTTTGTGTGTGTGTGTATATATATATATATATATATGTTTCTAAAAATGAAAGATATATATGATTTACTGCCTGGTGTGCCCGTTCAACATAAATGTTGCCAAGCAACCAGGCAACTTGGTTGTTTCCTGCATAGTCAAGCAGGTAAGAGTGGTAAAGTTTCATGTATTGTATTTTAAACTTTGAAAGCTCAAAGATACATTTTAGAAATAAAATCCTATTATTATCAGTCCAATAAGGGAATAACTCTTACTTTAATCTGTACTACAGATTATATATATATATGTAGTTATATATATAATATGTATATTATATTCGTATATACTATATATGTACATATATACATATACAGATATATATATAAATACAATAATATATTCATATATATATATATGTAGTTCTAATAATGTGAAGGATATATACAGTAGAGTTTTTATTTAAAAGAACATAGAATTTTTTTCTGGTTTGAAGGTTTTTTTGTTGTTATAATTTGGGCTTGTAGCTATAAAAACAAGTAGTTATGGGGGGGGAAACAAGAGTTGTTGAAAAAACAGAAATGCAGCAATTCTACTCAGGGCTGAAAGAAACTGGCCACTATGTACACAATGTACATGAGCAGACTTTTTGAGAAGAGATGAAAACCTTCTAATGTAATAATAAATGTATAAATAAATAAATAATGTGTAAATGAATAATACTGATGAATGTACACACAAAGGGGATTAGGACATAAACATTCTTCAGAGTATTTAAATCAACATTGAACGTTTGGACTGTGGTCAATGGATAGATGCCTATTCCTCCACAAAGGTCTAATACTGAAGAGAACACATTCTTGGCTCTTGCTCATGATTTTTGATTTTCTAGAAATATTAGGTGGCCTGTCCTTTTAGTGTTTGTGGTAAAAAGAATTCTTGATTCAGAAAATTTCTCTAGTAGCTTGAAATGGGAGAATTCTTTTAACCTATATTTCTTTTGGGGAAATATACAAACTCTCTTTCTTCCAAAGAGTGTGTCAAAACCACTCGTATTTAACTTAAACTTCCTTTTACACCATGTAATTTTACCTCTTGTGTAGCATTACAGTTTTCCTTATTTCAGAATCACAACTGGGTCTATATCCATCATTTATTGTGAGTTCCAAAACTGTAAGTATAGGATCATATTTTTTTTTCATTTCTGATGCCCCAATTATTGTTTCACAGATATTATAACTATAATATCTAATACTAAGATGTGGAGCTAACAATTTCACACACATAATATCATTTAATGCTCACAACAGACTCATGGGTTACATAATCTGTTTAATCTTCATTTTACAGATTATGAGACAAAAGCATGAGGAGAATAGCCAATTTCCCAACATCACACAGTTTAAGAAGTGAAAGACATTTTCAAAGTCAGGCATTTTGGTTCTACAACATGAACACTTAAATGCTTTAGCAAAATATGTATTAAGAAATGTGTATTAAAATTTCATGAGTTTACTTGGGATTTTTGAGCTGGTATGGGAATATTATTAAGTACAAAGGAGTTTCCACTAGATAAAGTTTGACATATATAGTGGGCAAGAGACTCTTCCAGTGATTGAAAAATATAACAGTAACTATAACAAAAGATAGGAGACCCTGAAGATTTAATAGTTTAGTGTATGGTTATCAGAGAGATTAGCAAATGACTACATCAGAGTATGAAGGAGGCATATAACCCAATCATAAAGTAACATACAATAATTACTAGGAAAAAAATGGGACATTTATGTCAAGACCTGAATGATGAATGAAGATCATATGGGTGAAAAGTGACAGAATTAAATTAGGGCAAAATTAAAAACAATTTTAACCTGAGAATAGCTCTGTGAAATAAATTATAGGCAATAAGTGTATGATATATTGTGAAACTGATTACAGTCAATATGGATTGAAGGCTTGGCTGTAGATACTAGGTTGAATGCAAGTTACTGAGAAAAGGGTTAGGGGAAAGAGAGATGTGTGTATGGTGGGGGAGTAGAGAAAAGAGTATGAGATATACTTCTAATAATCCAATGATGTCCAACATAATTCACTTTGAAATTCAAAATAATCATCAAGCTAGTGAAAAACTACCTGAATTTAAAAAAAAAAAAAAAAAAGGTAGTGGGAAAAAAAACTTTCATATTAAAACTGCTTAATGACCTTTATACTCATTCATGATCATATCTGGCTACATAATTTATAGAGTCAATAAAAATTAAATTGTGGAGCCTTAGCAAGGGGCAAGAATTCATGCCAAGATGTGGTTGGTACCTGAATTGGTACTGAGCAAGAGGTTCCTATAGACTTGCCAGCTGAACACAACATAGGGCTTACAGTCCAGAGAGAATATAGCTGTAACCTTGCCCTATAGTAGAAACCATGAGGTGTGGGGAGTCCTGATTCTCCCTAATACTGAGCCCAGGACCCCACCAGGAGTGCAGAGCAATGGCAAAATGAAGGTTTTCCATTTCCAAAGATGTGATCCAGTTACCACTGAAAGTACAGGGCAGCAGCTATTGTGGGAAAGAGATTGCATGAGAGAGGTCAAGTGGGGTTAGGGTATGGTGAAATAGGGAGCCAGTGGCAAAGAACACATTGCAGGGAAATGGACAGTTGGCAGGATATGGTATGTTATAGGGGCTAAAGTTCTAGGCCCCTGGTGCATGATTCATTTTCTCATAGAACTTCACTTTAAATATGCATCACTTAGGAATTCAAAAATAAAATTAAGAATCTCAAGAAGACTACTACAGAGCATTAAACTTCAAAAGTAGGGTCCTCTGGAACAAGAGGCACTGTTTAATTGAAAGGTTTAACATTCAAGAACCAGGCACTATTCATAGTTAATATCTTTTTATAGTTGTTTTATATACTTCAATCATACTGAATCTTACTAAGTGTAATTTAATTATAAATTTCATATGTATTACCTTATTTAATGTGGGAAATGTATATTGGTAGAATACATAACTTTGTAGAGTATACTAATTCTGACTTCCAAATTTAACTCTGTATGTTTTATGGGAAAATATATATTCCAGACTCACAATTAAAAGTCAACTATTTGGGGGGCGCCTGGGTGGCTCAGTGGGTTAAAGCCGCTGCCTTCGGCTCAGGTCATGATCCCAAGGTCCTGGGATCGAGCCCCGTATCGGGCTCTCTGCTCAGCAGGGAGCCTGCTTCCTCCCTTCTCTCTCTGCCTGCCTCTCTGCCTACTTGTGATCTGTCTGTTAAATAAATAAAAAATCTTTTAAAAAAAAAAAAAAAGTCAACTATTTGGTATTATACTTCATGTCAATCTGTTTCTATCCATTCATAACTTACTTTCAGAATAACAGATTTTGAAATCTCATAGTTTAAAAGCTTCTACTTTATCCATGCATCATTTACATTAAAGCTTTTCTTAATTTGTATTTATTTATAGGTCCTGTATTTTAGGACTGTTACAATTGCATGATTTAAGGTACTAGGAATCGAGACAACTGAATACAGAGACTGACAGAATATAAAATTTTTATTACTTCTTACTTTGAACTTTTCTGCCTAGTTGAATTTATTAATGATGAATTCAGATAATTAGTGTAAAGAATGATCTTTTTTAAGGTTCTGTTTTATATTTTGAAAAGAAGTGCTAATTTTTATGACCAAACATTCAATTTTCCGATATCTTCCTTATGAAAAAAGTAAATTAAAACCATTAGGTTGGTTGTATCCCCAATCTTATGTGAATGCTCTAAGTTTACAATAATTTAGCATATCAATTGCCTTAAATCTCAGGTTTCTATGAAATGGTCACTTATGAAAGACATTTCTCAATTCCTTCTGTGAGACTTTTGAGAGTGGATCATGGTAAAGTGTGGGAAGTTTGCTCATTTTTGTATTAATCCTATGTGGCTGCTCATCAACTTTCAGATGTGCTTTGGAATATTAAGTTGACTTTTTATGGAAGGGGAAGGAATACTACTAAAGATGTAAATCTTTATATGAATTACATTCATAAGATCTAGAGTCATGTATTATTCTGTGCTTATACAAGAACATACAGGAATGGCCAAAATATGAAAATGAAATAATGATTTTAAAAATTGAAACTACTTCTTGAAAATCTTTATTTAAATAAAAAATTAACTATTATAGGCTCTTTAGACACTTCTGAGCTATTTTAATACCCTCTTATGCGCTTGTAACTAGGGAAAAAATGAATGTAAATAGTTTCCAATATTTAATCCTGTATTATGCCATAAGTGACAGAATGGGGATTGGTATACTGGACAGCATTCAGAGCAGATAGCCTCAGGAGGTTGCTGAAAAGGACAGATGCAGTTATCATTTGCTAAAGGAATGAACTACACATTTATAAGAACTGAAGTAATGATGCTGTTTTTCTAGGTATTGGACGGTACTCTATTTTAAGATAACTATGTTTTCAGCAAAAATATGAGTGAGCAATCATTTTATGAAAGCTGAGAAGTTTTAGAGGTAGTCAACAAAATTTAATATGGGGATAAACACTTTTGATAGAGCACCAATAATATAATTTTATTTTATACTTATTTATTCATTCCTCTGTTGAGTATTTTAAAAACTTAATGAACATTTATTTTTCTGGTTGAACATTTTAAAAACTTGGAATTTGGGGCACCTGGGTGGCTCAGTCATTAAGGATCTGCCTTTGGTTCAGGTCATGATCCCAGAGTCCTGGTATCTAGCCCCGCCTCAGGCTCCCTGCTCCACTGGGAGTCTGCTTCTTTCTCTCCCTCTCCTGCTGCTTGTGTTCCCTCTCTCACTGTCTCTCTCTATGTCAAATAAATAAAATATAATCTTAAAAAAAACACACACACTTGAAGTTCCTAGGGATTTGAATAACTTAAGAAAAGCCATGAGCTTTTTAATGAGGTCATACAATAGTATCGTTTTGAAAAATTTAAAGATTTTAGAGGTCTAAAGCAAATTCATCACAAATCCAGAAATCAAGGAGCCATATATGTACGTGGATCACCATTTTATGTGTCCTATTTTAGGTTTTGTATTCAGTTTCCCATTGCACTCTGCTAATTAACATTCAGTTTCAATTAAATGTTTGGGGTCCATAGAGACAACTCCACCTGCTTCTGGATGTGATGTAGGAAAAAGAAATACTTTCTGCTTTTTTCTCATGACATTATCAATTTGTATGACATAACTAATTATCCTCAGCATAGTGGAAGGTTAAAAACAAGTACATAAAATGTGTGCTTCGGCTGAAGTGTAATTTCTGTTATGTAGCTTCAGGAGGGTTTGTGGAATGTAATAAAATAAATGAGAATAAGAGGAAATTAAACAGATAATATTTGAATTCCAAATATACTTCGAGATTATATAGTCAGCATTGGCTCTTGTTCCCTAATCAAGGATCAGCAAGGTAGATCATAATCAAAATAAAGTACCAAATTCAAGGCAGTTCTAGATATAGATATTGGTGCACACACACAACAACACAGCCTTGTCAGCTTAGGAGACACACATTAATTACCTCACAATTTCTATGGGTCAAGAGTGCCAGCCTGACCTTACTGGATCCTTTGGTAAGGGTGTCAGCAAGCTGCAATCAAAGTGACAGCCAGGCTACATTTTCTACTGGAAGCTTGACTGGGGACTAACCCATCACTGAGCTCATTCAGGTTGTTGGCAGAATTCATTTCCTGTGACTCTAAGGGTGAATCCCAGCTCTTTGTGGCCAGTACAGGCTGACTGCAACTACTAAAGGCAATCTTCAGTTGCTTGCCACGTGGACTCCCTCAACATGGCCACTTACCCTGACTGCATAAAACCTGCCAGGAGACTCTCCAGCCCTACTCTTCTAATATGGAGTCTTTTCTAATATAATTGGATCATAGGCATGTCATCCCATTACCTTCACCATATAGTGTAACCTAATCAAATTTCATCAAGAGAGTGCCATTTTATCATCTTTGCTATTATTCTTTTGTTTAGGAGCAAGTCAGAGATCTTGTTCAGACACATGGGGATAGGAAAACACAGCAATGTGAACATCAGGAGGCTGGGAACCATTGGGATCACCTTGGCATCTGTCCACCGTACACACAGAAAAAATACTCTGGAAACTAAAAATAAGGAGCAAATCTTAAAAGAAGTCAAAGCTAAAAAACACATTATATACATTATATACATTATATACAACACAATGATACAAATAAATATGACTTTTATAAAAAATAATTGACATAAAGTCTATTATACTAATAAAATCTATCCCACTGTTCTTTGAAAAATGTATATTGAAAGTCAAAAGTGAAAGCTGAGAAAGGGGGACATTATAAATACGTGAGCAAAAGAGATAGTATTTTAGAATAAGGTAGTTGCAGTAAAGATGGAGGTAAGTGGATGAATTTGGTACAGAAGAATAATGGTAATACAAATATTAACAATAATGACAATAGCTAACATTTATTTAAATATTACTAAATGCCACCTTATATTCTAAAGACCTTTATAATCATCCATTTAAACTTATAAAAATACACTGTTATTTCCATTATTAGACAAGGACATTGACTGATTTGAAAAGGTGGATAGAAAGGTTTTAGTTAAGTGTTGGTTTTTGCTCTTAGATACATGTGTGAGGGTGGAATTTGAGAGATTAGAATTAGGGATGGACACTACCTTTCTAGTTTGAACAACCAAATAAATGATGGGACCATTTTGGAAATTATTATATGGTGTCATTCCAAAATTGTTAAAAACAGTCTAATATATCTAATCAAACATACTTTTATTTTTAAATAACCCTCTTTGGACGCCTGGGTGGCTCAGTTGGTTAAGCGGCTGCCTTTGGCTCAGGTCATGATCTCAGTGTCCTGGGATCGAGTCCCACATCGGGCTCCTTGCTTGGTGGGAAGCTGCCTCTCTCTCTCCCTCTGCCTCTGTCTGCCACTCTGTCTGTGCTCCCTAGCTCTCTCTCTCTCTGACAAAAAAATAAATAAATAAATAAATAAATAAATAAATAAATAAATAAAATAAATCTTAAAATAACCCTCTTTATCTTACTTACCTCTAGCTATTCTTCTATGAAATTTATTTCATGTTCTTTATGAAATATTCAAATCTAAATTATCTTTTACATTAAAGTTCCATCTTGTCCACAAAAAGAAATAAAAAGTACTTTAAAAAAAAAAAATTATTCATTCAACAGAGAGAGAGCAGGAGCAGGGGCAGAGAGAAGGCCAGAGGGAAAGGTAGAGGCAGGCTCACCATTGAGCAGGGAGCCACATGCACAGGGCTCAACCCCAGGACTAGGGGTAGATCCCAGAACACTGGGATCATGACCTGAGATGAAGGCAGATGCTTTTAACTGACTGAGCCACCCAAGCACCCTGGGGTGGGGGGTACTTTAACTCTCAGTACTTGAGATTAACGAAAACATGTATTCTTTAAATTGTATGCACATTTTTATATTTATTATATAATGAATTGTTTTATAATTTGAATCTATATTAATTGTGTTTGTCAACTAGATAGAGAGTAGCCCTTCTGAGGGCAAAGAACACGACATAAGTTTATTTTAGTTTTATTAATGCTAAACATAAGCTATCTTTTAGTAAATATTCACTGCTATACTTTCAAATTTTAAAGCCTGTGTACTTTACCTTCCGCATAATAGAAAAACTAGCTACTTTTAAAATTTTTTTCATAGAAAGATGAATGGAGCAGAACCCTTACTGTATGGAAGGTTATTTACTGTTTCCAGAGTTCCCTTCTCACTGAAAATGCAGGGTGCCAAGAAAAAATATGAAATATAAGGAGATCTCACAGAGTACAATTTTGAAATAATAGTGTCTCACCTTTTCTCTGGGTAGGCCCAAGTAGAGTGCTGTGGAAATATATATATGATGAGAGAATATTTTCTAAGACAGCCACAGCAATTCCTCCTATGCTCTTGGGCTCTTTTCCTATATGACTTTGGTGCTTCTCATTTCAAGAGGTAGAGATAATTTCTTAATTCCTTGAATTGGAGCTAGCCTTGTAACTGTATTTTGGCAGAATGATACAATTTGATTTCTGAAGCTAGGGCCTAAGCCTTGCAGACTTTACTCATCTCCACTCTTTTAGAGCCCTGACCCACCAGGTTGTGAAGAAACACACTGTCCTGCCGGTAGATGAGAGGTCAAGTGGAAGAACTGAGGTTTGTGGGCCCACAGCTCCTACTAAAGGACAGGAGAACTATTTCTCAGGCTTAAATAGAGGTAGGGATCCTAAATACCAGAATTCATAATTTTGTCATGTAATAGAGATAAGGACATAATTATTTAATGTGTTTGCTTATGTTAATACTTTATTTGGATTCACATGTTGATCACGATTCTTACAAGTCTTGCATGCATTTGTTAGAGATTAAATACTTTACAATTATTAATTAAGCCTCATAGTATTTCCATCAAGGAAAAAAAATCTTGCAATGCTTAGGGAAGAATAAATAAATAAATAAAGCAGAATGGTTTATTTAATGAAAATTATTAAAGGCAATTTCCATGCAGTGCTATAATTTAGCTATCTGATGAGTATATTTTTCAAAAGACTGTACGGCATTACTAGCAAATAATAGGCTTTTTAAAATGGTTTAATATAGGGGCACCTGGGTGGCTCAGTGGGTTAAGCCTCTGCCTTTGGCTCAGGTCGTGATCCGGGGTCCTGGGATCGAGCCCCACATCGGGCTCTCTGCTCAGCAGGGAGCCTGCTTCTCCCTTCCTATCTGCCTGCCTCTCTGCCTACTTGTGATTTCTCTCTCTGTCAAATAAAAAATAAATAAATAAATAAAATGGTTTAATATATATATTTTTAAAATATGAGTATTTTCAGGGTGCCTGGGTGGCTCAGTGGGTTAAGCCTCTGTCTTTGTCTCAGGTCATGATCTCAGGGTTCTGGGATTGAGCCCCACATCGTGTTCTCTGCTCATCAGGGAACCTGCTTCCCAGTCTCTCTTCCTGCCTCTTTGGCTACTTGTGATTTCTCTCTCTGTCAAATAAGTAAATAAAAAACCTTTTAAAAAATGAGTATTTTCATTATGATACATAATGATGTAAAATTTTAAAAGCAATATCAGGTTATAAAATCTCAACTTTCTCCTAATACTGTCCAGACATCAAAATTTAAATTAATGTATATATAAATATGGCTTATTTTTACACAAAAATGATAGATATCCATTGTAGAGAATTTGAAAAACATAAAAGTTTCAAAGAAAAAGGAAACAGATTCATAATTCTACTAGCCAAACATAATCAGTGGTAACAATGAACAGTTCTATGTTTAGAACAATGAACGGTCGTGTTTAGTGTGTTGGTATATAATTGCTTCCACGCTATTTTTATTTTTTTCCACTTCATACATTATAAACATTTCCAAGGAACTAAATATTTTTTAAAAGATATTACTGGCTGCATAATGTTCCTTTGATGAACCATAACTTATTTATAATCATTTGCTTAGGTTCTATTTAAGTTGTCCCTCATTTTCGCTATAATAATAAAACTGTCTTCAATTTCATTATACACAAACTTTTCTTTATATCTCAGAGTATTTCTTAAGAATGACTTCACATCACAACCTCCATTAATAATTACTGTAACTACCATTGTGCCGGAAGACTGGACACTTTTACGTGTATCTTTCTATTTAATTATCTCGAAAATCCTGTGAGGAAGCTTTTATTGTCTTCATTTTAGCTGATGAATAAATCTAGTCATGAAGCTGAGCAGCTTGATATAAGTCAAATGAACAACAAAACAAACAAAAAACCCGCTCTGTCTAATGACTAAGAGAGATTTTACGAGCCAGACTGCCTAGGCCTAAAGCCCACTTACTCCCTTTACTGCGGTTATGGAATTGGGAAAACAACTTAATCTCTCTGTGCCTCACTTTTTTCATTAGTCAGATGAAGATGGTCAAAGTTTTTCAGTGTTGTGAGAATTAAACAAGTGATGGAGCAGAGCATTTCGAATAGTGTAGGGTTAATAAAAACCACTTAAGAAATGTTAGCAAGTATGAAGTTGGCGCTTTTTGAGACAAGTCTAAAAAATCATATTCCCTATAATACAAGTGGCTGACAATCTAAGCAATATGACCAACTATACTCTGTCCTTTAAATCAATAATTAAGACATTTTCAAATGCATTTTACATTTATAAAAAGCTTATATATATCCAATTGGAATTTGGAGGGTATTAGAGAATTAACTGTTTTCAAATATTAGGGTATTCAGAGCACAGAGGATCAGGACGGTTCTGGGAAGATGATTGAGTTCACAAAATATATACTACTTTGTATTGGTATAAATGTAAGGCTGTATCTTTTTTGCAGTCATGGGACAGGGTACTAGAGTCAAAACTAAATATATTTTAACAAAGTTCTCAAAGCAGTATGAAATAAAAATGGAGTATCAGGTTAGGTGAAAAGCTAAACTCAGTTTTGGACTTGCTGAACTACAAATGCATGCTTTTCTTCTAAGTAGGAAATTTCTATAGGCCCACATATACAATTCACCTTATAAGGGTAAGGATTTGACATATAAATTTGTAATTTGTTAACATAAACTGATAGGATTATGCATATTTCTCTTTCTTCTCTTTTAATTTCTGAAATAGATATGGATACATATAATTCAGTTGTACTCAGGAATGTTGTAGCTAGGCTTGCCTAAAAAACTGTCAGCTAAAATTACAGTGAAGAATGAGTGAAGAAAAAAAGGTAAATATGGCAAGGAAGCAGGGGAGACAAAGGCAAGATATCTAATTAATTACAGAAAAGAGCACATAACTACTTGTTATATGATGCAGGAGCCCTCGCAAGAGGACATTTGGAAAAATTGCTTGTGCACTATTCTATTAGGGGAAATGCATAAAAGAAAAAAATATATAAATATCTGTTCATTTCTTCCCATATTTTGTCTCTCATGAGTCAACACTTGCCCTATAGGAATTTAAGTCCTTCATATTTCAAGATTATATAAAATGGTCCCTTCATGAGGTCTCTGCTGAAACCAGATCCCCAATAGCTGAGTCAATCATTAATCGTGTGAGCCACAGAGTTCAGCGGAATCAGTGGCAACTGAGGGCCATTGACGCTCCCCTCCTGTGTTCCTGCAGTCTTTGGCCTTGAAGACAAGGTCACTTGAGTCCCCCATGGTATAGGGCATTGAGTTAGTGCAGCAAGAAACTTCCTGGGAAAGGCCAGGAGATGAGTTGCATGACCTGTAAGGTGGGGAATTGTGAGGTACCTATTAAACTACAGTGAATATCAGAACCATTTACTGGAGAAGGACCAGCTTCTCAAGTATATAGAACGTTAGGATAATATGACCTATTTTATGAAGGCAATAAAGGAGTAAGTATGTGAGTGTGAACTTCATTTTTCAAATACTCACTAAACAATATAGGGATTAATTTTTCAAGTAGTTTAAAATATCACAAATGCAGATTCACAAACAAAAACACTGAATACCACCAACAACTGAAGAGCACAGGTGCAAAAATAGAAATAAGTTATCACAAATATTCAAAATAAATAATATGTTTATACTGAGTCGGGCATCCTTTGATTGAATGAGTAGGTTCTCTCATGAAAAAACTCTTGGAACTGTTTCATTGGATTTTCAAGTAGCCAAAGAGTACAAAATGTCAAAGAAAAAATTATTCTGACTGAAAAGAATGACCTGTTTCAAAATCAGTTTCCAGAGGGAAACATTTGTTACTCAATGCCTAGGTGTCCTAAAGCATTTAGGGGCTTGGACCATAAAAATATGAATTACTGGGGTGTCTGGGTGGCATAGTCAGTTAAGTGTCCAGCTTTGGTTTAGGCTAAGGTCATGATCTCAGAGTCATGGGAACAAGCCCCGCCTTGTGCTCCATCTCAGCACAGAGCCTGCTTGAAATTCTCTTTCCCTCTCCGTCCCCCTCTGCCCCACTGAATGCCTGTGTGCATGAACTCTTTCTCTCTCTCAAATAAATAAATAACATTTTTAAAAATGTGAATCACTGTAAACTTAACTAAGAGAATATTACTGGAATTAGGGCTCTGTATTTTTAATAGTCCCTAGTAGGCAAATGCTGTGCTCTCAGTCGACCCAGTCTTTCCTACTTGAAGACAATCGCCTATTCTATTTCAGACAATGGACACTAAATGTTCTAGAAACCTTTCCCAGTCAACCTTCTTAGTAGAGTGCAAACAATAACAGTCTTAGCCTATCCAAAACATCCCCAGAGTTGTAAGTGGAAATTAATTGCCAGAAAGAACATGAGCTGCATGGATTCCATTTGATTCTAGAGGTAGTTGTAAACTATGGTGAACTGCCTCTGCCATTCCCAGAACCTATTGTGAAGGATCGTTATGGGCATTGTTTCTGGATACTCAGCCTACACTGCTGACTCTCCTACAGTTCTGGGTATTCCATGTACCTCTCAGTACACATTTAATGAATTAATGTACTGGTTAAATTGGCCAGAGTTGGTTATGTTACTTACAAAAAGCACATTAACAAGTTAGCATAATTATCAAAATTGTCCTAAATTGAGAATGCTTAAGTTATTTCCAACTGATTCAAATGCCAGATCTTAGAATAAATTTCTCTCTCTCTCTTTCGCTACTTATGTATAGATAGATAGATATTATATACATATGCATATATACATATGTCATGTGCATATATTATTAAAAATTATTTCTCTATATATGTTATGTGTATCTATTAGTAAGATATTTGAAAGATATCTGAAAGATATTTGAAAGATAAGATATGTATATATATTAATAATATATTTGAAATAAAATTATAAATAAACCATTTAAAACAATGGAATAACTAAACTCATCTTTATTGTATTGTGGTAAAACTGGTGTATATTATATGTTTTAGGTATACAACATTATAATTCGGTATCTGTATATACTACTACACTACAATACCAAGTGATCACCATGAAAAATCCAGTTACCTTCCATCACCATGCCGTAGATCCCCTTCATCCATTCTGCCCATCTCTCATTATCCTCCCCCTCTGGTAATCACCAGTCTGTTCTCTGTAATTATGAGTTTGCTTTCTTATTGTTTTATTCATTTCTTCTTATGAGTGAAATCATGTATTGTATCTTTCCTCGTCTGACTTATTTCACTTAGAATAATACCCTGAAGGTCCATCCATATCTTCGCTGACATAAATAATGCTTCAGTGAAGATAGGAATGTACATATCTTTTCACATTGAAATTTTTGTATTATTCATATAAATACCCAGAAGTCAAAGAGCTGGAGCATAGGGTAGATATATTCTTAAATTTTGAGAAATCTCCATACTTTTTTCCATAGTGATTGCACCAACAGTGATTAAGCATTCTCTTTTCTCTATATTCTCTCCAATACTTGTTATTTCTTGTCTTTTAGATAATAGCCATTCTAATATGTGTAAGATAACACATCATTATAGTTTTGATTTGCATTTCTCTGATGATTAATAAAGTTGAACATCTTTCCAGGTGCTTATTGGCCATATGTATGTCTTCTTTGGAAAAATACCTATTCAGATCCTCTGCCCATTTTTTTTATTTTCTAAATTTTTTGGTGTCAAGTTCATGAGTTTTTTGTATATTTCAGATATCAAACCCTTATCTGAAATATGATTTGCAAATATCTTCTCCCATTCAGTAGGTGGCTTTTTGTTTTAATGATGTTGCTCTTTGTTATGCAGAAGATTTTTATTTTATATAATCCCAGTGCCTTTTCATTTATTATTTTTTGGGTGTTTTTTATTTCTTCTTTGTCTTTTTCTTGTCTTGCACTCTTCCCTTATGATTCAATGACTTTATTTATGTATCCCTTAATCTGTTGTGACTGGGTCATGACCGCTATAAGCATTCTGATAATTGGGGATGGCACCCAGCCATTGTAGTTGGCTGCAATGACTGGCATGACTACTTCATGTGCACTAGTGAATAGGGCTGACTCCTAGCAGTGCTGACAAGTTGATAGGCAAGACTACTTCCCTCACCAGGACCTGAGTAGCTTTGGAGGAGCTTTGGAGGTTGGGCTGGGCTGCCTGTCAGCTATGGCAGGACAGGAGCCACCTTGGAAGGACACATGCCAGAGCAGGCATGTTAGGTGCAGCAGCTCTACAGGGGATGGCCAGTGAGGGTGAGCAGTGCTAGCAAGGTTGTAGTTGTAGCCTTAGTAAATCCTCCACAGAAGATGAACTAAGGATCCTTGTGTTCCACTATCTTCCCCTGTGTCCTCTTTTCCCTTCTTTGTCTCTTATTACAGTCTTTATTTTAAAGTCTATTTTGTATGATATGAGTAAAACTATATGAGCTTTCTCTTTTTTTCCATTTGCATGGGAGATCTTTCTCCATTTCTTCATTTTCAGTCTGTATGTCTTTACTTCTGAAGTGAGTCTCTTGCAGGCAGCAGGAAGATTAAGCAGAGCTTAATCTCAACACAGCCATGACATAGGGCTCTGGTACAGACTAGGGCTGGGCCCTTATGAAAGCATGCCTTCCGGTGCTAACAGTTTAGAAAGAGAGTTCCAAAATGGCACTCGCCAGTGCTGGCATTTGTAAGTTAGAACAAGTTAGAACAAGTTAGAACAAGATTGCAGAAATGGCACATGCCAGTGTCTCCATTCCTGAAGAGCTACTGCCTCTCTGTCAGATGCTTTAAGATTAGTAAGAGGGTGTCCTTATTTTATGGTTCACGTGCTTTTCACACTAGTGCTGGGTCTGGACAACTGAATCTATGTGAGTTCTTTAAGAATGGACTCTCTTTTATTCAGAGTTCTATGGTTTTACTAGATATAATCCCCATTGTTTTCAAAGTTATGTATTTTGGGGATTTGTCTCACATGTGTAGGATCCAGGGGTTGGGCGGCATAATGTGGATCACAGACCCTTCCATACTCAAGGAAAATTTATGCATTTTTGATATCCTCTGATTTGTTGTTTGCCATCTTTTTTTTCTTTTTTCATTTTCTTCTTTTAAGTTTTATTTATTTAGGTGATCTCTACACCTAATTGGAAGCTCAAATTCACGGCTCTGAGATCAAGAGTTGGGTTTCTCTGCCTACTGAGCCAGACAATATATCTGTTTTGACACTCTCCTTTCATCTGTTGTTGTTGTTTATCTAGTTTTCGAGTCTTTTTCAGAGGAATTTACCTCTGTATGTAGTTTTAAATTTGTTGTGTCCATGGGAGAAGTTGAGTTCAGGATCTTCCTACGTCACCATCTTGAACCCTTTGAAGTTACTAAGCTCATATTTTAAAGATTTGGAGAAATTAACAAAACACCAAGAAATGGAACCAAATAAGAGGTACAAATATCAGAGACAAAGGACCAAATATTCAGGGATAAAAGAAAAACAGTAAGTGTGACCTTTCTCTCTAACTTCAGAGATGAATGTAAAACTATTGAATGTAAGTTTGCTGAAATACAGGATTATCAGTAAGATAAAATTTCCAGAATAAGTCTCAAGGAAATGTGAGCATTAATTTCATTCATTATATTTTTTATTATTTATATTAATTTCATTATAATTAATATATATTATTATATATGATATATATTATATAATATATTATATATAATATATTATATAATTAATTTATATTATATATGATTAATTTATATTAATTATATTATTTATATTAATTTCATTCATTATATTCATTAATTTCATTCAACATATTTTTAAGTATTACTTGAATGTTGGTATTTACAAATAATTTAATATTTTTATATTGGATATAATTATATATTAAATATGATTGTTTCAACTCTAAAGAGAAATGGAACCAAATAAATTTCATTTCACAATTATTTTCCCTACAGTATACTTGAGCACAAAGTTTAAAATGATTATCTTAATAACTTTCTTATTTGGCTCTCTCAAATTTTGAAATAAGAGAATGTGTGAATGATGATCATGTATTGTAAAATATCATTGATGAGAAGTCTATTGTTCATTTTAGTTTTCCAAGATCTAGATTCATAATAGAAATCTGTATTTATAAACAAAAAATAAATTTGTATTCATATTAGAAAAAAACATATTTGCAAACTTTCATCCTAAAACAATATAAACCTGTTATTGAGCTTTAGAAAAAAAAAGAAATATAATGAAGAGATATATGTTAATTTGCATTAATTTATAAATCATTGCATTTCATCATTGATAAAAGAGGGTGTCGATATGTGGTTGATAATCTAATAATAAAGAACAGTCAGAAAGTGGTAGTAGATATGAGAATTAATTGTGTTTCTAAGGAAAATTTCCTATATTTTCTACTTAATGGATTGATGGAGTAAAATGCTAAAATCGAATTTATACAAGAATGGTTTATTTGGATTACCACTATAAATAGTGCCCATTCCAAGTTGCTGTTAGGCAAGTCTGTGAAATATTCTAAAAAGACAATTCATTTCTGTGCATCTTGTCATTATCAGCAGATCAATCTTCCTTTTTGCCCCTTTCTCCTGATTTACAGACATGGTGTCATGGTCCCCTATTATAAATGAATATCTTAAAATGAATTTTGAGTCAGTAGTGAGTTGGAGCTGGCCCATACATGCTCAGATGAGTGGATTGATAATTATTTTAGGAACTTTGCAAGCTGATTTTTGAAGGCAGTCATTGTCAAAAGTAATATATAAAGTTATAATTAAATTAATTTTCTTAAAAACAAAATAAATATCCAAAAGTCAAGACTTCCCTATTATCTTACAACATTCTACTATTATCTTTTTTTTAGTTTTAAGATTTTATTTATTTTACAGAGAGAGACACAGCAAGAGAGGGAACACAAGCAGTGGGAGAGGGAGAAGCAGGTTCCCTGCCAAGCAGGGAGCCCGGTGTGGGGCTATATCCCGGGACCTTGGGATCATGACCTGAGCCGAAGGCAGACGCTTAATGACTGAACCACCCCTGTTATCTCTATTCTTGAGGATATATACAATTATTTTTGTATTGGAACTGCTATATAA
Organism: Martes martes; assembly: GCF_963455335.1. NCBI lineage: Eukaryota > Metazoa > Chordata > Mammalia > Carnivora > Mustelidae > Martes > Martes martes. The sequence continues at coordinate 114,849,505 of NC_137889.1, forward strand.
TGGTGTGATATTTCACATTTCTTCCCAACTCTGCCTTCAGTGACTTCACGTTAGTATCTTGAAATAAGCCATGGTGAGAATAGTTATACTTCAGAAATTGACAAGTGTTACAAGTTGAAATTATGAGTTATTTTTTTCTCAGATAACTAATTGTTACACATTTACTGGCATGCCACTATCTATAGGTGGAATGACTTACCATTGTGAAGTTATGCCTACATTAGCATATTTTCATTTTTAAAAGGAAATTTAGAAATAAATGCATAACATTAAGTAGAATTGTCTGCATTATAATCATTTGATTAAATATGAGCTTTTGTGGGAAATGTTTCTGTACCTCATAAATCACACTCACTATTCAAACTTTTTGTCTACTAAAAATGTTGTCTTATAACTCATGGATCTTCTCATCTTTTCTTTTTGTAATGTACTCAAGTCACAGGAAAAATCCATTAATTAATGATTATGTGTTTACATCTTTGAGTTGTGAAACATCTAACTGAGCTCCGTCTTAAAAAAAAAAAAAAAAAAAAAAAAAAAAAGCAAGCATAAGGTGTGGTGTGGAGGACCACAGGGGAAGGGAGGGAACACTGAATGGGAAGAAATCAGAGAGGGAGACAAACCAAGCATAAGGTGTGGTGTGGAGGACCACAGGGGAAGGGAGGGAACACTGAATGGGAAGAAATCAGAGAGGGAGACAAACCTAGAAAGACTCTGGACTCCAGGAAACAAACTGAGGATTATAGAAGGGAGGGAGGTTAGTTAGGGGTTAGGGTAACCAGTTGATGAGTATTAAGGAGGTTATTGTGATGAACACTGGATGTTATACACAACTAATGAATCATTGAACACTACATCAAAAACTAATGATTAACTATATGTTGGCTAACTGAACATAATAATTAAAAAAACACAAACATATCATTAGAAGTGTTTCTCTTAGATATATACTCATTATTAGTTAAAGAAAAATATAAAGCAAACCACTTGAATATAGAAAACTTTGTTTACTGGGTTCCAGGTAAAATACATTTACTATCAGTGAGACAATAAGATGGATTTACAACCTGGTGAACTAAACAAAGAGTCTGAGGCATCTTACCAATGAGTTTTTAAAACAAAGTTCTCACTTAATATGTAACCAACCCTTATACTGTACTGTATCAACAGCAGCAAACATCTTTTTTGTATCTTTTATTAAAAGGAAAGGAATACATAGGTTCTTCTTGTAATTGAATTTACCTAAAATTTTAAACATTATCTTTTTCAATACCATAATTTCAGTAAAAAATTTTTAGTAACTGAGAAACATAATAAAGCAAAGATATGTAAGATATGGAAATAGTCCATAAATTATACTTATTAATTACTACATATAAAATAGAATTTAAGATAAACTTATTGCTTGATTTATTATTGTTTTTCTATTTTAAATGAAATATTCTTGTTTCTTTTTGTAGCTTCATTTTTTCCCAAACCACCTGCAGTGGTTTATAATCAAAAACTAAAGTTGGATCCTGGAAATTGCAAAACATGAACATAAAACAAAATTTTAGACCTAAGAGAATTCTATCCAACATTCTTCTTTCAAAAAGAATTTTTTTCCTTAAATTCCAGTTAACACACAGTATGATATTAGCTTCAAGTGTACATTATAGTGATTCAACACTTCCATATAGCACAAGGTACTCATCACAACAAGTACACTCCTTAATCCCCATCAGCTATTTCACCCATCCCCCCACCCATCTCCCCTCTGATAACCATCAGTTTATTCTCTATTGTGAAGACTTTTGTTTCTGGGCTTGCTTCTCTCTCTTTTTTCCCCTATACTCATCTGTTTTGTTTCCTAAATGCCACATATGAATAAGATCATATGGATTTGTCTCTCTGGCTGACTTCAGCATTTTACATTGCAACCTATCCCTGTTCTTGCAGATGGCAAGACTTCAATCTTTTTTGGCTGAGTAATATTTTATTTTATTTTATTTATGTCTATGTGTGTGTGTGTGTGTGTATGTGTATATGTGTGTGTGTGTGTGTGTGTGTGTATCCTTCTCTTACTTATCCATTCATCACTCGATGAAATGGATGAATTTCATCAGTCAATGAACACTTGGGCTGTTGACAATTTGGCAATTATTGATAATGCTGCTACAAACATCCAGGTGTATGTATCCCATTGAATTAGTATTTTTGTATTCTTTGGGTAAGCAATTAGTATTGCAGTTGCTGGATCATAGTGTAGTTCTATTTTTAACTTTTTGAGGAAACTCTATACTATTTTCCACTGTGGCTGCACCAGTTTGCATTCCCACCAACAGTGCGAGAGTTTTCCCCTTTCTCCACATCTTCACCAGCACCTGTCATTTCTTGTGTTGTTGCTTTTAGCCATTCTGTTCTGACAGCCATTGTTAACCACCTGACAGCCATTCTGACATGATATCTTATTATACTTTTGATTTGTATTTCCCTGATGGTTAAAAATGTTGAGTATATTTTCATGTGTCTGTTGGCCATCTGCATGTCTTCTTCGGAGAAATATCTATTCATGTCTTCTGCCCAATTTTTAAAGATTTTATTATTTATTTATTTATTTATTTGAGAAAGAGTGAGAGAGCAAGATGGGAGGGGAGAGAGAGCAGGAGAGGGGGGGTACTAGTGCAGGAGGGAGTGTTAGGGGAAAAGAATCCCAAGCAAGCTCTGGGCTAAACGTGGAGCCCTACTTGGGGCTGGATCTCAGGACCCTGAGATCATGACCTAAATCAAAACCAGGAGTTGAACCCTTAATCAACTCTGCCACCCAGGTTCCCCTGTCAAGTTTTAATTGAATTATTCATTTTGAAGATGTTGCATTTTCTCTGTTCTTTATATATTTTTGATACTAACCCTTTATCAGATATGTCATTTGCAAATATTTTCTCCCATTCTGTAAGTTGCCCTTTAGTTTTTTGTTTTTTTTGTTTGTTTTTTGTTTTTTGTTTTTTGTTTTTTAATCATTTCCTTTACTGTGCAAAAGCTTTTATTTTGGGGAAGTTCTAAGGGTTTATTTTTGCTTTTGTTTCCCCTGCCTCAGTAGACACACTTAGAAAGAAATTACTAAGGCCGAAGTTACTGCTTGTGTTCTCTAGAATTTAAGTGGTTTCCTGTCTCACATTTAGGTCTTTCATCCATTGTGAATTTCTTTTTGTGTTTGGTGTAGGAAAGTGGTCCAGTTCTATTCTTTTGCATGTTGCTGTCTAGTTTTCCCAATACCATTTGTTGAAGAGACTGTCTTTCCCTTTGGATATTCTTTCCTGCTTTGTTGAAGATCAGTGGAACAGTATAGAAAAACAGAAATGAATCCACCTAACATTATTGACTAAAATTTGATTTTCATTCATAAAATGAGTTTTAAGATAATTTTATATGGCTTTACAATAAAATGTTTCTCTTTCATCACCCCTTTAGGACATTTTTTATTCAATGTATTTTGATATATGTAAAGAATTCTCACTTCTCTCAACTAATTATCATACATATTTTCCCATTTATTGTCATTAAAAGTAGGGGATTATGTTGAATGACATAATTTATACATATGGTTCATTTATAACAATATGAAATGGATGAATTTCTTATATTGAAATATATCTCTTATTGTGGCAAAGTGTGGTAGACAGCCTTTAAGATTAAAACTGGCTTGTAGAAATTCCAAAATCCAAACACAAAACAGATTTTTTTAGATCTAATGAGAACTTAATTCTCTCTTTACTCTTCATGCTATTTTGTAATTTTTCCTCCTCCTCCTCCTTTTATTTAATCACATCCTTTTCCTTAACTGGTCCACTGTGAGATATATATATATATATATATATATATATATATATATATATATGAATGATAGGTGTTCTACAAATACTTCTCAAAAGGTTGTACATTTCAGAATGTATGTAATCCTGTCTTCTTGCATGTGAGGTGGAAATATTAACATGCTTCTAATGAATATAATAAGACAAAAGAGGTGGGATTATTTTTTTCCCCTCTGAAATTAGATTATATAAAGACTGTGGTTTCCTCCTTCCATGTTAGTCACTCTAGTTGCCTCTAAAATTGCTTCTACTTGAGGATGTCAGGTGCCTTGTGTTGAAACAGCCATTTGTGTCTCTTCACTTGCCAGCTCCTGATATGTATCCTTTATAATAAAACTTGTCATTAATATAGTGCTTTCCTGAGTTTGGCATCTTTCTTTCAAATTATTGAACTGAAGGAATGGAAACACCCCCGGTTGTTTATGAGAGTGGGTGGCCGGGGGATTCTTAAACCTGCAGCTGACATCAGTAGACAGAGTAGTCTTTTAGGGGACTATATCCTTAACTTATACAGGTTCTACCTAATTCCAGGTGGTTAACAACAGAACTGTTTTGAAGTATTGAAGCTTCAGTATATTAAGTTTAAGGCTAGAATATTGAAACATGGAAATACAAATTAGAAATATAAACTAAGTGTGATGTATTTAAGAAATAAGTTTCTGACTAAATGAGAAAATAAACTATTTAACTATTAGGATTAAGCTTCCTTTGGAATATTATGTTTTCAGAAAATGGAAACAGTTTTTGTTTATTGTGTTATGTTAGTCACCATAAAATACATCATTAATTTTTGAAGCGGTGTTCCAAGATTCACTGTTTGTGTACAACCGGGTGTTTACTCCAAAGATACAGATGTAGTGAAAAGATACAGATGTAGTGAAAAGAAGGGCCATATGTACCCCAATGTTCATAGCAGCAATGGCCACAATGGCCAAACTGTGGAAAGAGCCAAGATGCCCTTCAACAGATGAATGGATAAAGAAGACGTGGTTCATATATGCTATGAAATATTACTCAGACATCAGAAAGTGTGAATACCCAACTTTTGTATCAACATGGATGGGACTGGAGGAGATTATGATGGATGAAATAAATCAAGCAGAGAAAGTCAATTATATGGTTTCACTTACTTGTGGAACATAAGGAATGACATGGAGGACATTAGGAGATGGAAAGGAAAAGTGAATTGGGGTAAATTGGAGGAGGAGATGAACAAAGAGACACTTTGAAAACAGTTTTTAAAAAATAGCTTGAGATTGGGGCGCCTGGGTGGCTCAGTGGGTTAAAGCCTCTGCCTTCGGCTCAGGTCATGATCCCAGGGTCCTGGGATCGAGCCCCACATCGGGCTCTCTGCCCAGCAGGGAGCCTGCTTCCTCCTCTCTCTCTGCCTGCTTCTCTGCCTGCTTCTCTGCCTACTTGTGGTCTCTGTCTGTCAAATAAAGAAATAAAATCTTTAAAAAAAAAATAGCTTGAGATTGTTTTTTTTTTCAGAACTTAAGATTAATGAAATATTTTTACCATTGTAATTTATTTCTTTATTTGTTTGTTTGTTTTTGCATTGTCTGAGGTTGCAACTAGTAGGTTAACTTGGGTAAGAAGTACCAGATAGTTTTTCTCCTTTTCCTAAACCAGTATGATTCTTTCTCAAACTGAGATTTTAATTTATTTGTTAAAAAAATCCAAGGTTGTGGGGCACCTGGGTGGCTCAGTGGGTTAAGCCTCTGTCTTTGGCTCAGGTCATGATCTCAGGGTCCTAGGATCAAGCCCTGCATTGGACTCCCTGCTGAGCAGAGAGGCTCCCTGCCTGTTTCCTCCTCTCTCTGCCTGCTGCTCTGCCTACTTGTGATCCCTCTTTCTCTCTCTGTCAAATAAATATATAAAATCTTAAAAAAAAAAAAATCCTAGGATGTTTCTATTGTACTTCAGGGGCTAGAGGCAAAAAAGTATTCAGTGAAGACTGAAATATGTTTAAGGTCACACTTCTGTTTTCTTCTCAAAGTGTCTGTATGGTTTCCTCAAAACTTCCCAAAGCTTCATCTGCTCATTGTTATCCTCTTTCTTTCATATAATGTATGCAAATTATATTTATTCTTGAAAATAAAATGATAGGCATATAAGATTTGCTTATTTTTCTCTTTTATATGTGGTCAAAAGGAAAGAACATCAAGGGTCAGAGGGAAACTGGAGTCATTTCTGTAGCCTATGTCCTAGAGAAAAACAAACAAAGCCAGGAGGACTTCATTATCTTTAAGGATATTTCTAAGTATAGGCCCCTGGGTGGCTCAGTCAGTTAAGTGTCTGCCTTAGGCTTCTGTCATGATCCCAGGGTCCTGGGATGGAGTCCTATATCTAGCTCCCTGCTCAGTGAGGAATCTGCTTCTCCTTCTCCCTCTGCTTGACCCTCCTCCTGCCTCTTGTGCTCCCGTGCACTCTCTTTCTCTCTCAAATGAGTAGCTGAAATCTTAAAAAAAAAAAAAAAAAGAGTATTTCTAAGTATTACATATAGTAGCCTACAAAATGTCTACCTTGAATCTCTTTCTGTAATTTTAAGTACTTAAAGACAGAAAATATTGCATATTTTAATGTGTAAGATTGGGAAAAGGTGAAAGTTGGCCTAGACATATAGGAAAGTTATATATTTACAAATGTATGCTTAAACCAGAAAACATGGTAAAAGATGTTAAGTATCAAGTATTTGAACATTTTAAAAGAAAGGCAGATAGCATTTTCTTCCTCTATTCTTTTACTCTATACCATCTCAAAATTTATGAAACAATAACCTAAACATTCAGCTTCTTTCTATTTTTTTCTAGATGATCTTTTTCTTTTCTTTTTCTCCCTCAGCATTAGTGAATGTCTGTATAATCCAATGTAAGGGAAATCAATAATTTCAGTTTGCTCGTTTTTAAAGTGAACTAGGTTTTGCAAACTAATCAAGGAAGTAAATCATCAAGGGATAAATATTTAACAACTATTCATCACAGTAAGAATTCAAAGTACAAAATATTAGCCTTACAATTTCCATATCACCATATTGATTCCTTATATACAATGTCTAGCTTGTTTTAAGGGTGCTATGAATAAAGTATTGAAAAAGTCTTACAATATCAATATTCATTTATTTTTTTATTGATTCGTTGTCACTATTTAGTTCTGAAACTAAATTAACATATGCAGGGTAATACTTTAAATTCAAACGTTCTAAATTATTTTTTAATATACAATAGGAATTGCTCTTGTAACAGGGGAAAAACTCTTGTTTTTCCAAAGACAATTAATAAGAAAGTTTATTTCTGATATCTCAATGAAGATTTAAAATATCAAATGTAACATAGTGATTCTACTGAATTTATTCTATTCAATTTTAATCTCGTTCAGAAATTCCATGCAAAAATATAGTAGGATCAAATAAACTTTTATTAAAAACTAATATTTTATCACCCTTAGAATGAAAAACACTTCCATAGGCAACACAATTTAAGATTACCATTGGCTGTCCTGTTCTCTACTGACATAAGAATTTCCTATATATATGTTACATGTAAATAGAACTTGCCTCTCAATGTTCATGCCTTCCACTCCTCTCTTGCTCTGAGAGTAAAGAGGAAGATTGTTAAAAGAGCATTTTTGGCTACGATTATTATTTTTTTCTTTTTTAGAGTTTTTTAATTTACTCACATTTTGCTTTGCATTAAAAAAAATATATTTTAACTCTCTTTGGTGCCTCTATCATTCCATCACAAAGTAACTGTTGCAACCTTAGCTGCTTTCTGACACTCCTATAAGTAGATAGGTTGTTCTTTCCTGACCCTAGGTGAAACTTCAACTATATAGCTCATTTAAAATCAGGGAGAAGCTCTGGAACCAAGTTTATTATATTTTGTGTCTGAGAGCAGATTTCATTCTAATGAGTACTCAAATTGTAAACTAGTTTTATAATTTTTCTCTATGTATTCATATAAATTTAAATATAAGATGAAACTTTTTAGAATTTTTCATGAGATTAAAAACACAATTTCAAGTATACCAAATATTTACTTCTTTCAATGGATCCTGAATATGTGAACTCATTTAATTCTAAAAAGTGTGTAAGAAGCTGTAACTCCAGTCTTTAATTCTGATGTTAGGCTTCTGTTAATACGACTGGAATAATTTTAGTGATACCCATTAAAAGAAAACCAAGTGATCTGCTTTTTATTTTAGTCCAGGGACCCTGTGCACAATTAAGCAACATTGAAGATTCCTTTTGATATAATCTTTCTAATTAACCAGCCCCACATCTTTTGGAGTCTACTGCTTTGGGCACTGTAGTACAAGTATGTGATCCATTGCCCCAGTTCCTCTTTTCCAACTAAAATCTGGGAGACAATTTTAATAACACTAACTCCCAACAGCATCATAAACCTTATCACCATAAACTTCTATATGTATAGAAGCTAGTGTTCTCCTTAGTAATATGTTCCCCAAGATTGATGAGCTCTGAGCTCTCCCCTCAAACATAGTTTGGGCGTGGGTGACTATATCCCCAAATATTTGCTTCCTCTAATTATTTTTTTCTCTAATTTTTTCACCTTAGTCTTTGAAGCCATGTTCCAGTTAACTAACCAAGTGAATAATGGAGCAATTAAAACCATAGTCTAGTGTTTCACATAGTCCACTGAATCCAGTTTGTGGGAAAAGACACTCATTTTTTAAAAATTTAATCCTGTGTATAATTATAATATTCTCCTTTTTTCCCCTAACATCCTTAGAGGTTTTTTTACATAGTTAGTAATTTTCTAAAGTTTATGTTTTCAGTTTCCTGTGTTTATACCCTCCTACAGATATCATATTGTAATGAGTCCTAGAGGAAGTAAGGAATGGAGCATGAGGAGAATCAGCTTTCTACTACAAATAAGACTCCTTAGGTGAGTGTGTTATGAATTATGAAAGCAAGAACTGAACTTCATCTTTCAAGGGAAGCATTGCTGCTGCTTCTTGTAAAAAGATCTCAGTGGAGTGGAGGCTGGGGAATTAAAGGACTCTGAGGTACCCAAATTCTCTCATATGGTAAATTCTTGGAGCTGTATGCTTCCTAATCGATACAATAGATCAATTTCACATATGCAATCTGGTGAGATCATCGACTCACTTAACATTTTCAGTTCAGAAAGATCACAAGGACGGGTTCTTTATTTAGCTATCAAGGTCCTCTGGAGGTCATAAAACTCCTTATATTCTACTTTCCAAGTTGAATATTTAGTTATTTGTGCTTAGGATTAAGCTAACTAATGTGATTAAAGGCAAATATGCTATCTTTAATTACTGAACTCATTATGTATTTGCATTGTTTTAACTGCATCATTTAGTAAATTCTAAAATTTACTTTCTTTTAAACAATCCTTCATGACAATCATGACAATTGGCTAAAGATTTATTTTGGTTTGGTTTGGTTTTTCATCTCCTTTTATCTCCAAAGCTTCTGAAAGTTGGGGGGATATCTGAAGTGGATTCTGCTTTCCTGATCATTGTAATTATGGAAGATTTTTCTGGTTCGTCATTTTAATATGACTCTTTCCCTATATTTCAATATATGATATACTTCTGAGATGCCTTAGAAGGATAATTTTGCATGCTATTCCATGTAAGGAATCAGCAGTTGTACTATATGGCTTCTATAGGATTTTGTATGAGAGACAAGATCTTGAGAAATATTTGTCCTTTCAGGATCTTACCATATTTAACTCTAAATGCATGCACACCTTAAGGCTTAATTACATTATTTTTGTAATGATCAACTCATTTTATAAAGGAAAATATATTATCTTTATTTCATCACTTTATTCAGAAATATTTTTGACTTGAAGTTTTGAAAATAATAGTGATGTATAAATTTTAAAATAGTCATCAAATTCTAGAATATTTTTATGTTTATGTATCTTTGAATAGAAATGCTGATTATTTGAATAGAAGTGAGGTCATATCTTTTTACTTAAAACATCAGTACAGAAATCAAGCATCATTAATGAAATATTTTTAGAAATGAAAAATAAAATTTATCCTAAAACATATATATCTATTACTTGACAACTGACTGATATTCTTATTATAGGTTCAATATAGTTTACTTACATTTTGACATTTCTATTTTATGTAAGAGTATTTAGTTGGGGTGGCTGGGTGGCTCAGTGGGTTAAAGCCTCTGCCTTCAGCTCAGGTCATGATCCCAGGGTCCTGGGATCGAGCCCCGCATCCGGCTCTCTGCTCGGCAGGGAGCCTGCTTCCTCCTCTCTCTCTGCCTGCCTCTCTGCCTACTTGTGATCTCTGTCTGTCAAATAAATAAATAAAATCTTAAAAAAAAAAAAAGAGTATTTAGTTATCACCAATATGTACTCTCAACCTTATTCTAAACACTGCATTTTATTCTGGATATAACACAAGATATTTATTTAGAATTTGTAATTGAGTTCTTGTACATTCATCATCATTAAAGTAAAAATTTCTAGTTGGCAGATATTAAATAGGCAGAATAAGACACCTTAGATTTTGAATGTGACTTGAAATTGAACCAAACATTGTTAACGTGAAACCATATTGTTAGCAATTTAAAATCAATGCACAATAATATACCAGAAAACTTATTATGCTTGGAGAGCATATTTTTCAAAATAAGATTTGATTAACATGTTGCAAAAAGAAAATTTTTCAGTGCTTACAAATGATTTAAGGAATTACTTTTTTTTTTTTTTTTTTACTTCAAGTTTATGACTTTTTGTTATGGGTAAATCTACAAGAGATAAGCAAATTACCAGTAGGATTGGCATGAAATTTAGATAAGCCAACTCATTCTTAAGCAAGAATTACAATATCATAACTGAAATATACCCAATTCTTAATCTTATAATAAATAATGTGTTGAAACAAAAAAAACAAGCAAATAAGCAAAACTACAAGGAGACTTCTATATCATTCTGGCATAATGTTCCAGAAGGAGACTTGCATCCCTTTTGTTTTCACTGCTTCAGTGTAGTTTGATTTTAAACACATAGTATAGAAATAATGTAAGAATCTGAATGTTATTATCATCAAGGAAATTGAATGAAATTCAAATATTTAATGAATTCATTTGTTTTTCCAGGGATGAACTAGAATAATTTTACCTTAGTTACTATAAAATATAAGCTCAAATTGATTGCATATTCATACTTTCCACTTAAAAAACACAGGCGAATGCTATACTATTTTTAATAAGAATTCTTTGATAATCCTGGATAGGTGTATGTTTACAAGCTTGGTATACACTTTTTCCTGCCCATCAACTTGGAAAGGTATATGTTTACAAGCTTGGTATACACTTTTTCCTGCCCATCAACTTGGAAAGCTCTCACTAATGCAATTTTCACTCTCCACTGTGAGAGAAGGTATACTAATAAGTCATGAAGATTTTCTGACAGAATCTCTTTATGCTTGTTGACACCTGTGTTTGTAAGGTATGGCATGATGGTCATGTTGAAGGGCACAAACATAGTCATAGATGGTAAATGCTGTGATAACATTGACATACTTTTGCACACATGGGTATATTTTCCTTTTTCTCTATTTGTACTCTATTAACATCATTGAACACCATAATTGAATAGGATGATATTTTATTAAATATTTGCTTTAAATCAATGTAGAAATACAATGTAAAAATACAAAATTACCTTAGAAGAAATATAGGGGCTTTTCAAGCAGATATTAATTATTAAACTAATTGTCATATACAGGTTTATCAGGATGTAACTCCATCATAAGTGGAGAAGGTCCTAAGTCAAAATGAATTTAATGGGGCGCCTGGGTGGCTCAGTGGGTTAAAGCCTCTGCCTTCGGCTCAGGTCATGATCCCAGGGTCCTGGGATCGAGCCTCAGCCCCCCATCGGGCTCCCCTCAGCAGGGAGCCCGCTTCCTTCTCTCTCTCTGCCTGCCTCCATGCCTTCTTGTGATTCCTGTCTGTCAAATAAATAAATTTTAAAAAAATCTTTAAAAAAATGCATTTAATGCCCCTAATCTATGAAATACCACAGCCTAGCCTAGTCTACCTTAAACATTCTCAGAATACATAGGAATACCTGGGTGGTTCAGTCAGTTAAATGTCTGCTTTCAGCTCAGGTCATAATCCTAGGGTCCTGGAATCAAGTCCCACATTGGGCTCCTTGTTCAGTAGGAAGCCTGCTTCTCCTTCTGCTTGTTGCTCCCCCTGCCTGTGCTCTCTCTTTGACAAATAAATAAACAAAATCTTTGAGAAAATAAAATAAACATGCTCAGAACAATTGCATAAACCCACACTTGGGCAAAATTATCTAACACAAAACGTAGTTTATCATAAAGTGTTGAACATCTCATGTAATTTATTGAATACTGTTCTGAAAGTGAAAAATGAAATGATGTATGGGTAAAAAATTATTATAAGTGTATCAGTTGTTTACCTCCATGATCTTGTGGCTTACTGGGAGCTGTGTCTCTTTGCCACTGGCTGGCATCATGAGAATGTCCTGCTAAGTATCACTACTCTAGGAAAAGATCAAAATTCAAAATTTGAAGTACAGTTTCCACTAAATGGTTATCACTTTTTCACGATCATAAGGTAAAAAAGAAAAAAAGTTAAATGATTGTAAATTGATGACCCTTGTATTTCCTTGTAAAATTTCATTATCTTGGGTAATTTAAAGCCATTGTAGACAAACCCTAATTTATGAAATTTCTATTAAAAATCCATGATTTATAAACAATGATTTTGTAAGTAATGATTTTTTTTTGTAAGTAATGATTTTAAACTTAAAACTTCATTTTTTCATAGAAACTAGGTTAGGATAGTTAGAAGGTGCCAGGCCATCTCAAAGCATATCGCTTTTTAATTCTTTAACGAACATGACACATATTACACTCTTAAGACAATTTTCATTAAAATTTATCTTCATTTAACAATGAAAAGAAGGAGCATGTGCACCCCAATATTCATAGCAGCAATGTTCATAATAGCCAAACTCTGGAAGGAGCCAGGATGTCCTTCAATGGATGAATGGATAAAGATGCGATTCATATATACAATGGAATATTACTCAGCCATTAGAAAGGATGAATATCATCATTTACATTGACATGGGTGGAACTGGAAGGTATTATGCTGAGTGAAATAAGTTAATCAGAGAAAAACAATTGTCATATGGTTTCACTCAGGAACAGAGGACAAGGAACACAAGGAACAGAGGACAAGAAGGGCAGGGGAAAGCTGAATGGGAAGAAATCAGAGAGGGAAAAAAACCATGTGAGACTCTTGACTGGGAAAAAAATTGAGGGCTGAAGAAAGGGAGGTAGGAGGTTGGGGTAACTGGGTGATGGGCATTAAAGAGGCCACATGTGTGATATGATGAGCACTGGGTGACATATACTCAACTAATGAATCATCAAACATTATATCAAAAACTAATGATGTACTATACCTTGGCTAATAGATTAAAATTAAATTGATTAAAAATAAATAATAACAAATAAATAAATAATAATTCATCTAATTTTTCCAAAAAATACCTATTATTTATCACATTGATTTTAATAACTATATGTTAAAACCTAAAATACTTTGAGTTGAATCCCGGAATGCTACTGTATGTATCCTTGTGTATGTTGTGTATCCTTGGGTTCTCTACTAGAGACTTAATGAACTGATGTGTGAGTGACAGAGTTGGTCTATATCTACTGAATGGCATTTTAAAATCCTTAATCTCATATTTCTAGAGAATTCTTAGGAGCCTGGAATAAAACAGGACATGAGAAAAGAGGAAAGTTTTTTTTTTGGGGGGGGGGTTGGTAAATGAAATAATGGAAAAAAAATAATTATTTATTTAATCAGTTTTTTAAGGGTTATCTTGGGTGTTTTACCCCCCCAAATTATGAGGATGGCTTATTTTTAATCTTGTGTTTTAATATTTTTTTTCAACATAATATTTATTCACGTGCCATTTCATACAAAGTTCCTCTCTTTCCCCTTCTTTGACTACTAATAATACCATTCTAGTATTTCTGGTTAAAAACCTTATTTATCCATTTATTAAAAACATATAAACCACATTTTAAAGTATGTTTTTTTCCCTTAATCTTAACTTATTTCTAAAAATTATAAGTGACTTTCTTCCCAGTTTACATATTCTCTTTCTAGTACTTTAAATTTATTTTAACATAGTATTTTTTAAAAATTTTTCTGTGTTTAGAAGCATCCTATAAGTAAAAATGACAGTAATCACATTCTTTTTTTTTTCATGGTTCTGTATTTGTAGGTGTGCCTATATATATACAACATGCACATGCATACATGCCTGCATACACACATACTACATATTCTTCTCTAGAACATGGAAGTTATAAAGTTAAATATTAAACTCAGTAACTTAATAATTGCAATTGAAAAAATAAAATTTGTGATTTTATATCTTCCATGAATTTCATGATGTTTCTTTATATGACAGCAGTGAATAGAGGAAGTTCAATTAATGTCAACTCTAATAAATTTCATACCCCCCAAAAACCTGGATACATACACTCCCTTTCTCTATAATCACCACATACAAGTAATAACCAAATTAAGCTTCATTATATAAAAACATGTATGTCCTTTGAGCAATTTGTCAATTTCCATTCTGGCTGCTATCTTTGTTAATAATTTGTTAATTATCCACTGGAATACTTAAGTCATCTTATACCCACCCTTGACCCACACCATAAACAGTTATGATTAGACTTTCTGACTTTTAAGCATTTTTACATACTTTCTTATAACCTTCCTTATAAACCCTTACATACATTCTTATAATCTCTGCTTTTCAGGGGAGGAGGTAGAGGGTCTATATCAAGCATACCTCTATTTTTTTGTGTGAAGAAGGTGAAGAAGGAAATGAAAGAGGAAGAAAAAGGGGGGAAAGGAGAAGAAGGAGAAAGAGGAGAAGAAGACCCTCTTCTCTTTTTTTGGTGTGGAGCAGAAGTAATTACAGAATGGCCCTTCCTCAGGAGTGCTGCAGTCCCACACTTCTTTGACAAGCCACCCTCATGCAAGTGACTCTGCAGGGTACAACCTTCCCAACCACACAGTGATATTGATTAACATGGCTCCATTCCACCTACACAGACATTCTCCACTGACATTTAATTTTTTAATGTATTTTCCTCAAGCATGGGAATAGCCTCCTCTCCAAACTTCTGGGTTATCATTTCATTACACAGATTGCCCCTCCCCCTTTCCTGAAAGATTTGATGCTTTGATTTGATTATCATCATATACAGCTTCTTGTTCTACATTCCACGTGTCTGTTTCCATTTTTCCCGCTTCTTACTGTATTTTCTTCCTCTATTCTATGTTTTGCCCATTTTAGTTACTCTCTACCTTCAAATTTCTTTTTAACTTTCAAATGCATTTACGTCAAATATTGTACAAAAACTTTTTCAATTTGCTATAATAAATTCTGCGGTAATCCTAGTGCCTCTAGCTTGGCTGAGGAACTTTCAAATTCTTTTCAGTAGAAACTTGCTGGAACATGATGGGTATCATGAAATGTTTCTCAAGCTGAAAGGACTTGTTTTTCATTCCCTTAGTTAAGTCTCTAGAGCATAATTCACAAATCCCATGTATGTTTTTAACTGCATTGTGTAATAACTTTATCGAGATGTTTTTAATGCTATCATTTTGTTGCTTTTATTATAACATTCTATATAATTCATGAGCTATCTGAGGAAGTAGCCTTTAAACAATGATTTGTTATTTTCTGTAGAAGTGAGTTTATTATTGATTCATGACTTCCCAGGAGAAAGATGATAGAAATTGATCTGTTCTCATTATAATACAACTCTGAAAATCACCAAACAACCTCTTTATAGTTTAGCACTTTATAAAATCAAATACTTCTTTTGTGCTTGGGGAGAAGAGGAGGAAGCCCACAGGATTGGTAGAGATGGCTTTTAAAAGTTTTGATTGGTTTTGCTCAATACAAATTATCATTTTTGGTTTTTTGCTTTTCTTAAAATGTGGTGTATTACTTCAAATGATCTCATATATTGGCCCAGCAGTTTTTGGCAATTTACATTGATTTTTTTTCATAATAGAAAATGTACTGTTAATAACACAAATTTTTACAGCTTTTTTCCACTCTCCATGGAGTTCAACATAATTCATCTTATTTTATTCAGGTATAAAACAATATGTGGTATAATTATCATTATTATACCTATATGAAGACTGAAGTCTATACTGTTAAAGTACATTATTTAACACTTTATATCCAATTAGCAGAAGAGTGATAAATTAAATATGAGATCTTTTATTTCACCTTGATTTCTACTATAGTGGTCTTATTACTCTAAGAATTTAGTTTACATTCACACATAAAAAACAAGATACAAATATCAAAACATTTTTCTTGGAGTACCACAAAAGTATTTGCAAAATAGAAGAAGTATGTTTTATCTAATACCCATTACAATTAAAGCCAAGAGATTCAAATCAATCTTTCTTTATAAAGTTTAACATAATTTGTTGTATAATAATCCATTCATTGAATAAATTTAATATCTATAATTTTCCAGGATTATACTAAGCATTAGTGATATTAAAAATAAAGAAAAATAATACCCTCAAGTAGTTCATCATACTAAACCGCCTGATTTTTTTTTTTTTTTGAAAAGGACGTAGGCTGTCATAGTGGGTAGGTTTATGGATTTCAGAGGATGCTTAAACAATAACAGGAAATTTATCTTCAAAACTAAAGTAGCATAGATTTTGACAAAGAGGAAATATCTCATTCAAATGATAGAATGTACCTTTGGAAAAAAATGGGAGAATGGTGTTAAGGTGTTGTGGAGGATAACTCCCACTTTTCTGTCATAGACATTTATAAATATCAGGATACTTTCAATTAAGCTCAGCAAATTACATATATATATATATGTGTGTGTATATATATATATATATATAAAAATAAAACTCAAAATTACATAAACAATTACACTCAACGTTGTAGTACATGTAAGTAAGAAGTCCCAATGTATGGTAAGTCTATGGTTAGTTCATTCAGTGATTTAGTGAAGTCATTAAATAGCCAACCTGTCACTTTTACTTCTTTGTCAATTTTGCTAGAAAAATTTATTCTCATGTTAAAAAAACTGTACATTTTTAGACATCACGGATAAATTATCAGCTTTTGTGTGTCTGGCCTGGGGTTGTAGGAGGGGGGGGGGATAAAAAAAAAGAAATCATTTCCCTGAAGACTCTTAACAGAGTTCTTCTTGTGCCTCAGTTATTAATGTGCTTTTATTCCCATAACAAACTCAGTTCCCTGGTATGTAGATGAGCTCCACTGTGATTGAGTCAAGTCAATTACAACCCACCGTCTGGGGACTGGAGCTAAGGCCAGCCTCCCCAAAGTACATGGTCCAGTAGGAAGGTAAATGCTTTAATAAAATTAAGCTTATGTTCAAAAGAAAGTCGAGATTTTTAAAAAGGTTGTTCTGTGGTCGGTTCCTACGGTCTTCTATAAAACCATCTATAGGCTGTGCTAATTCTGACCACAATGTGGAATGCAGGTTGTGGGATAATTTTGAAGGTGAATATGACAATTTAAGATTTGAGGGAGCAGATATTAAACTTTATAATAGTTTACAAGGGAAAATAAAATGAATTTGGAGCTCTAGAAAGTGGGATGACCTAACTATGTAGAATTTAGATAAAGTCACACTTATGGATTCTTTCACTCAAGGAGAGTATGAAAGAAGTGATTTAGAATATGAACACTTTTATAAAACAAAGTCATGGCAATAAAGACTTGCCTTCATGGGAGGGCAAGACATGAAGCTAAAAAAAATAAAAAATAAAAATAAAAAAAATAAAACAAAGTCATGGAAGAATTCTAGGAGGCATTAATCAGAATGGAAACAGAACCAAACTTAGAATTGCTTTTTGTTTATATGAGTTTGGAGAATTTGACAGAGAAGCATATTTGGTAATGTATGACCATTATTTTTCAATACTTAACTGAAAAGTTATAAACCAATATACTATATTTTACTGTTCTATGTAAAATAAGTACAATAATAAAATGTATAAACGTGTTTTCTCTTCTTATGCATAATGATATTAAATGCTAGTTAATTTCTGCAGTAAGAAGACAATTTGATTTTCAATTGTACTATTGTTATTCTGTATAGATTGTCTCCCCTATTTACTATATTTGCATCATTTTATGTTTATTATATTTATTTATTATATTTACATAATATACTTACTGTATTTACTTATATTGTATCATTTTATATTAAAAGTCCATAAATTATAATCTCAATTCTTCCTTCTTCCATGTAGAGAAAAATGATATGGTGTCATCAACCCTTAATTTACAGATTATTAAATTATTTAGTATTATGGAGTATCAGTTACAGAAAAAATAGGAAAGTGCTTACAAATCAGTTGAAAAGACAAAAATAATCTAGAAAAATAACTTTTTTAAAAATATTTACTTATTTGTTTATTTGACAGAGCGATACAGAGCACAAGTAGGCAGGGTGGCAGACAGAGGGAGAGGGGGAGGGAGAAGCAGACTCCCGGTTGAGCAGGGAGCCCAATGTGGGACTCGATCCCAGAAATCTGGGATCATGACCTGAGCTGAAGGCAGCCACTTAACCAACTGAGCCACCAAGGCATCCCTAGAAAAATAACCTTATTTATCCAAATTTACAAATACACTACTAGTATTCAAAGAGACGGTCATTAATATTGGTTATGGCTTAGCTGAATCAATTCGACAGCCATAGACTTCCCTGGTTAGTGTGAAAGTAGTATAATTCATGTGACTTTATGTTATTTAACTATTATTTCTTTTATCTTTATGTTTTGGTAGGACATGGTAGATACATTCTTAAATTCAGATATATGATAAGTAAAAATATTTACACTAAATCAATTTGAATCTTCTTATGAATATTTTTCTGTTAGCTGGTATTTGTGGTTATACATGACTTTTTTTCTCCCATGTTACCCTTGCTTTTGAAATGTTATCATATTTAACCAGTTGTATCACCATCATTAATCTCTTTCCCAATTTTGAGGTGCTGATGTTTACTGCATACTCAGTTATGTAACTATACAAATTGTGAGTACCATGTGTACTAATACTTGCAAAAAGACACTTTGAAAGTGAGTCCCTCTGTCAAAAGTCATTGGAAAGGAATTTTAATATATAATTGTGACAGAAAAGTGTTCCCATTTGTATTTATTTTGAGAAATGGATCTGTTATGGTCAGCAACTTATTACTATGATCCCTTGGCAAGAAAGATGGGTGCACTCCGACTGCTATCTGATGAAAAGGAGAATTCAAAGCTCTTATGTAGAAATGAATTTCACTATGGAAAATCATGATAAGCACTTAACTTTTATAATCTTAAGATTAATGGTTATTGGTTATATTCCAGTGAAGACAATAATAAACTTCTGAAGTGTGTTGTTTTTTTTTAAGATTTTATTTATTTATTCAACAGAGAAAGAGAGGTCACAAATAGGCAGAGAGTCAGGCAGAAGGGGAGCAGGAAGCAGGCTCTCCACTGTGCAGAGAGCCCAATGTGGGGCTCTATCCCAGGACCTTGAGGTCATGACCTGAGCCGAAGGCAGAGACTTAACCCACTGAGCCACCCAAGTGATCCGCAAATAGTTTGTTTACATACATTAAGACTTAAAAAGATTATAAAAAGGGGGCGCCTGGGTGGCTCAGTGGGTTGAAGCCTCTGCCTTCGGCTCAGGTCATGATCTCAGGGTCCTGGGATCGAGCCCCGCATTGGGCTCTCTGCTCAGTGGGGAGCCTGCTTCCTCCTCTCTCTGCCTGCCTCTCTGCCTACCTGTGATCTCTCTCTCTGTCAAATAAATAAATAAAATATTAAAAAAAAGATTATAAAAGGTGTCCCAAACTTTTTAAGTCTTAATGTATTTAAACAAACTATTTGCGGATCACTTGGGTGGCTCAGTCAGTTAAGCATCTGCCTTAGGCTCAGGTCACGATACCAGAGTAATAGGATGTAGCCTGCATCAGGCTCAGTGGGGAATCTGCCTCTCCCTCTTCCTCTGCTACTCCCTTTGCTCATACTCTCTCTCTTTCTCTCTCTCAAACAGATAAATAAAATTTTTAAAAAAGTAAACCAAAAAAAAAAAAAAAAAAAAAGAAGAAGAAGAAGAAAGAAAGAAAGAAAGAGAAAGAAAGAAAGAATGGAAGAAAGAAAGAAACTATTTTGGACACATTATTGTATAACCGCCACAGAATTCTAGCATAGATATGACAAAAATGGGCTCATAAAAAGTGAACTAGAACTTGTATCTCTGATGTTATTATGGCAAATCACTTTGAAACTTTCCCAATCCAGAACATGCATATAGTTAAATACATGAGGAACTTGTCTCTGCACTTAGTTTGGGCTAGAATTCTCTCATCAACACCACTTGTGTTGGCTTGTCTGTCTATCAATGAATGATATAGACAGCCTGATTAATAACATCTTATCAGAGCCTTCAATTCTTAGTGAAACTTAGGTAATTTCCCCACTCTTCCTAGTTGTGTTTTGTTTTGTTTTGTTTTGTTTTACCTCCACACTCATCCCACTCAATTTAGTATCCCTGAGTTTTTATTTTCCTACTTAACCTGTTATCCAGATCCCAACAACAGAGAAGATCTTGGAAAAAATATTGTCTTTCCATTCCTATGTTTTATACTTACTATTCTGCTTTTGAAGCATCAAATATGTTAGGAGCAAACCTGAAAAAGAAGGTTGAAGGCTATTATTTATGAACAAGTACTGATTTTGTTATTTTGTTTGTTTGTTTGTTTGTTTTAAAAATTTTGCACACTCCCCTATCTCAACAGGTTTCTCTTAATTATACTGAGTAGAATGCAATTTTTCCCAAAGGAGCTGGAAGAATTTTCAGACTCATTCTTATTTTAGGATACCCAGTATCCAAGGAAATACAGTTCTCATTTTGACTTGCTGAAGATGGGTAAAAGGTGGGATACAATATTACAATCTGTGTCCTTGGTAATTCCAGGAATATGACCAGTCCTTTTGTCTCAGTGTTGTTTTCTTTTCCTCTTGCTATGAAAATTGAGAACAAATATTCCTCACTAAAACAAGTATGAGTCTAGGATACATAGATAAAATATTTTAGTGATTCCATTGATAATCAATTTTGATCTGCTGGAAATTAAGTAATAGTTCCAACTGCCAAACTAAGAAAGAGGTTGTATTTTAGAAATCTCTGTAAAGAAGCAAAGAAAGGTTACTGCCATCCAATAGGATTTCTGGCTTCTGTCAGGTGAAAGCCATCTCTTTCTCAGATCATGGGTTTCATTAATTTATCTTTCTTTTGATGAACTGTCATAATGGCCTATTTTTCTTATTACTATTATAACTTCTATAATTACTGTTAGTTGTGGTTAAGTCAACCACTACTTAATAAAGAAACTTGCTTATAAATAAATTTTGACCATGCACCTTTCCTATCTGGAACTGGTCATTTCTAATTCTTGAAACCATTGTTCTACCAGTTCTGGGAGTAAGGAGTCGTTCATTAATTATGCAAATATTTTTTCCTTTGTATACTGGTATTATGCAGTCAGTGTATGTATTGTAGCCACTATTTGCTTTAACACTCATGGATTTGGACTCCAAATCAATCTTTCATGGTACGTGTAAATCTAATTCCCAAGGATAACACTTAAGTGTTAAACCCTGTAGAATTTGACTAATACATGGCCATGCTGGTCATTGAGGATGTATGTCTGCCAATACCAAATGTACTTTATGCTCTGAATGGAACAAAGTCATTCCCTTAGGAACTTGGTATAGTATCTAATAAAATAATTTCTTTAGCTTCTGGTAAAATGTTATCTCCAAGATTACCTAACTTCAAATCCCACAGAAACACATGTTCCTGCCTTGAGAAATGAAGTAAAGCAGTATGTTTCTCCTGATCTGTGCAAATCTGGAATGTAGCTGTCAGCATTTTGAATATAAGACATAATTAAATGATTGCACATTCTTGAACATCTGAGTGTGTTGTTGAAGTTGTTTTTATATAAATCATGAACTTGAGACTTGTCTAAAAGTTATAAAAGCAAGAAAAAAATACTTTATGTGGGACATTTTAAAAAAATGAAATGATCTTCAATATTGTTACCCTAGACATAAAGTCATTTAAGAATGACTAGCTCAAGATATACTGATAACAATGTATTATACTATAATCTCTCACAACGTAAACTCCTCCAACCCCAGAAACTCTGCAAATACTTAGTAATGTGGGATTTTCCCTCAAGGTAGAATTAAGCCCATTTAAGATTATTCTAGAAAGTTTCATACAAGGGGAATTTGTCACTGTAACAGGATCTTGGTTGAAAATCTATCTCCTGAGGCCTATTGCCTATGGCTTTGCTTCTCTGGAATGCAAGTACCCAGAGAAGTCGCTGTATCACCTGTTTGATCCCAGCACCACCGACCGCTGTTCTTACCATGACCACAGCCAAAAAAATCACAGTGGCCTCAAGGGAAAGGAACACTGATGTCTAATGTGCAACTTTATCCTATACAAAGAGACACTTTCTCTTAAGTTTCCCACAATTCAGGAGTGATCATCATTATTTATTTTTTTTTTAAACCACATGAAGTTTCCTAGAGAGGGAAAGAAGCAATCAGAGAACTATTACTAGAGGTAGTTTTTTTTCTGAGCTTACACAGTGTTAACTTTTCACTACTTCCCTCTTTTCTTCATAACATAGTTCTGCCGACCACAGAGGATGAACACTTAGAGTCATCTTAACTATTTATTTTCATTTTCTTTTAATGGTATATTCTGACTAGGCAATACTCTTTTGCAAATGTCCCCAAATATTTTTACATATTTGCCACCTCATTAATTTATATTTCTTAGTTCTTCTATAGGCTTCTCCTACCTAAAGTACATCTTCAATATTGAAACGTGAACCATCCTTCTAAAGAAAAGTATTCACCACCTCTTCAAAAATCTTCACTGGCTCTTTTTTTTTTTTTTTAAAGGATTTTATTTATTTATTTGATAGAGATCACAAGTAGGCAAAGAGGCAGCCAGAGAGAGTGAGAGGGAAGCAGGCTCCCTGCCGAGCAGAGAGCCCGATGTGGGGCTCGATCCCAGGACTCCGAGATCATGACCTGAGCCGAAGGCAGCGGCTTAACCCACTGAGCCACCCAAGCGCCCCCTTCACTGGCTCTTTAAGCATTTGAAATTATAGCTTTAAATATACCTTCAAAGTGTCTACTCTATTACCAATTGTCTGCTTTTTATTTTAACCATGTTTCAACCAACACAAATTATTACTATTTAAAATATGTAAAAGATGAGTTCTTGCCTTAATTACTGATCATATTTTTCCTCAGACATGAATATCTTCCCTATGATTTTAATTTATTCATTAAAATATTACTGCTAGTTTACCACTTGGGAACTCAGACTATAGTATAGTCATTCTCTTTTTTAGGTGCCTAGCAAAATATCTTTAACTCACTAAATATTTGCTGATTGCATGAATACCAGTTATTTCATTAAAGTAATACATTACATCATAATGTATTTTAAAGTTAAACTTCAAGGAATTACTGGTAAAGATTTAAATGCTTTAAAATTATTTTTTCAGCAAGAACGTTTTGTTTTGTTAGATTTTATACTCTGAATTATTAGCAAAAGAGAAACAAAATAAAACATTAAAATTCAAATGTAAAATAAGTTTTAATACTAGAAAAACAAATACAAAATGGAACTCATATCCAACTTGTTTTTGACTACAATATATATTTCAGATGTTCAAATGAGTGATAAGAAGAAATTCTTCCACATTATAGGTTAGTACTAATTCTGCCATTGATAACTTCATTATAAGGCTTTCTTACTCATGCACAAAAGACACAAGATATAAAAAACTGGAACACAGAAACTTTTGCCTTGTCAACAAAATGGTTTTGTAACAAGAACAAAACATCTTAGATTCACAGGAAGAACATCATGTGCCAGGTTTTTACCAAAATATATAGTCCATACTTTTGGCAAGAGTGGGGTAGAAACTTCCCACAACTTTGACTTGGCAGTGAGGAATCAAGAATGGTATTGCATTTTCTTAGGCTTGGATAAGAAAAACTGTGGACTGCCAATACATCTCACTCTAAAAGTGAGACCAGGCAGAGATAAAGAATCATTACTGGGAAGTAGCTAAATAGGTGAATTTAAAAAATTTCTTGGATCATCATGATTTTACAAATTTTTGTAGAGGTTCCTTGGGTCCCATCCTTTCCAATAAAAGGCATGGAGTTATTTAGATATCATGAGGCCTGGGAGAACAAGTATGGGATTAGGAAAATAAGACATCTGTAGTTGCAAATATTGGTTTGGAGGCACATGATCCAGAACTCTATGTTACGAATAAGTCACTCAAACAGCCAGAGAACATTAGGAACACCTCAACAGTGACACAGTGCTTGAAACAGACTGCTCTGCAACTCCTTAGACATTGAGAGAAGATACAGAAGTCTTGTGTGGATCTGTAGAATCAGTCTTCCCTCTGCTATGATTGTATAAGCCAGTTCAGAAATTAGAAGGGAAAGGGAGGGTGGCAGAAACCTGAAAGACTGAGTATTTGCCTCTCATGTAGTTTGTCTCCAAAATTCTGAACTAACCAAAGAAACAAGTCAAATTAAGTTAGTCTAACAAAACTAGAATAGATTTAATTAACCCCCTACTTGGGTCTACTCTTTAAACAAGAGATATCATTAATTGAAGAAAACAAAACAAAGGTACTCGTACACTTCTGTCAGTTTGTAATATCATTATATAATCCTCTTCATAATGGTAAGGCTAGAAAACCCTCACCAACTCAACTGCCCTGAACCAGTTAGGACTTTATGGTTATGGTAAGCTGCACAATGTCTCTCAAATATGTCCAGGTCCTAATGCTCAAAACCTGGGATTATACTAATAGTCTTATATGGCAAAAAGAGACTTTATGAATGTGATCAAGTTAAGGTTCTTGAGATGGAAAAAATCATCCTATGTTATTCCATTGGGCCTGATGTAACCACAAGGATCAGAGAGTACCGAAGGTCAAGTGTTGGGAGTGAGGAGAGTGAAAAGATCTAAACTGCTAGCTTGGAAGTTAGGGGGAGACAGACTTTGGGCACTGGAAAATACAGGAAATTTGTTTGTTTGTTTTTCTTAGAGGCTCCAAAAAGAATGCAGCTCTGAGTATTCACTTTACACTTTAGGTCTCCAAAACATAAAATAATAAATTTGTATTCTTTGAGATCACTAAGTTTGGGGTAATTTGTTACAGCAGCAATATGAAACTAACACAATGGGTCTAGAAATAATTTTCAGTTTCTTCATAGAGAATTGGGTATTCAGTTCCCATTTCAGCCACACACACAGCACAGGTGGGTAAAAGTCCTAATTCTTTCTTCAGCAACAAGCAGAGCCATTTTTTTTTAATAGCATAACTACACACCTCAGTTTCTGTACCAATCAGTGTCATTTTTCAGCAACTATTGAGAAAAAATAGTGAAAGAACAGGGATAAAATACAAGGAAGCTAGATAAATACACAAACAGTGATAGACCGTTAGAATACAAAGTAAAATGTTCACAAAGATTAGATAAGGCCAACCATTAATAGATTAAGAAACTTTCATAATAGCCATCTTTTTTTTTTTTTTTTTTTTTTTTTTTTTTTTTTTTTTTTTTTTTTACGAGAGAGAGAGAGAGAGCATGAGCAGGGAGGGCAGAGGGAGAGGGAGAAACAGGCTCCCTTCTGAGCAGGGAGCCCGATGTGGGGCTCGATCCCAGGACGCCAGGATCATGACCCGAGCCAAAGGCAGGCGCTTAACCATCTGAGCCACTCAGGTGCCCCCATAATAGCCATCTTTGACCACAAAGAGTGATTTGGGTTATTGATAAATTATTATAAGACTTTAGAAAATATGTCTCAATACATTGCCCATGGTTTGAACTATTTCTATACCCAACAATGTCAAAGTACATTAACTTCAGAGAAAAATAAGGCTACAGATTATTTTAAATAGCAAAAAAAAATCATTAAAATAACTTGCATTTCTGTGGGGCAAAACATAAATTATTTGCCACAGAAACAAAAGTAAACAAAGCTGTAATGTGTGTCATTATAGGGAGATTATGCTATTCTAATATGTTCACCTGTGGAATTTGTATTTCAGATGTGGCCACGAAGAATTTAGAATTATATTGGGTGAACATCTATTCTTATAATGAACATATTGATTAAAACTGAATTTAATTCTTTCTTTCATGAAAAGCAGAGAAAGATGTTGTTACTGTGGGGCCGCTTGCACTATGTCACTCCATGGGTGGCACTGGATGGATATAACTGGCTCCTACTTTGGACTCTGGACATATAGGAATAGTTAGTTGTACCTGACATGCAGTCTTCTAAGGGAAAATGGCTGGAGTAGGTACTGGGTTGAATTCAACCATTTAAGAGTACAGCATATCTCATTATATAGCGTCTGCTCTTGTTTTCCCAACAGTAAGCCTTCTATCAGCTTTCAAGCAAATGGTTGAAAAATATTCTATGAAGGAGATACCAGATAGTCTGGCAGGTGTTATCGGTTACCCACTGCAGGATATGGCTTGAGCCTTATCTTGTTGTTGTGAACCATGCTTATTGGAAATAATGTAATCAGAGTATCACAAACCAGTTTTAAACCCAATAGCATATAAATGTTTTACTGGCCTAATAGATGAATAATCACTTTTCATTCGTGAGAGTATATACTGAAGAAGTGTGTGTGTGTTTGTATATGGAAAACTCAAAATATTCAATTTTTGCATCTATTCGATAAAACATAAATTTGTTCAGTGTTTGTGAGGACACTGTAATCTTTTGAACAAAACAAACAAACAAACAAACAAACAAGCAAACAAACAAAAAACTAGGGACTATAGTTGAAAAATCCATAGTGCTTCAGAGCCTCACCCCCTTAATAATTCTTGTCGTGGTTAGTTGTCTCCATTTTGCAGAAGAGAAACATAGTAAGTGATTATCTAGCCACCTAAGTAAGTGTGAAATCAAGGTTGTTGTAAGACATAAAATGCAACACCAAACTACAGAGTGTTACAGGATTAATTATAGAGTGAAACACTGTGCAGTAGAAAGCAGAAGGAAAACCTTAAATTTGAACAGGAAAAGGCTTCTCAAGAATGACTACATTTCAGCCTCACTGTAAAGAAGGAATAGGTTTTAACTCTGGATATTTCACATCATCAACATTGCTATTGCACATGGTAGGCATAATTTCCTATGCTCTCTGTTTTTGTTCTTGTTTTTAATTTGCTCTTTTAGTCAATGCATTTTTCTTATTCATTTCTCTTTAATACCTATTTTATTCTGGCTTTATTGCTATTCTTTCCAAAACACTTCAAGATTGTTTTCAGAAAAGATGCCCTCAGCTCTTATAAGTATGAAGTTATCTTTGACAAAACATCATATGTAAGTAGTATCTTTTTATAAAATACACATTTTTGATGTTTAATACATAAACTAGAAAAAATAAAATTAAAATATTATTGACCAAACTATTGATGGTGAGGACATGGGGAAACTACAAATTTACATACACCTACCAGGCAACCCAGACACTGTGCTCCTAAGAATTGACATAAATTAAACAAAAACATGCCCAACCACTTGTGCATGAATTTATATAGAAACTTTATTTATAATGACCCTAAACTGAAAAGAAATCAAATGTCAATAGATGAATGGAAGAATTGGTCTATATGTTTAATGGTGCATACTTAGAAATAAAAAGAATGAAGTATTGAGAGGTATCTGGGTGGCTCAGTGGGTTAAGCTTCTGCCTTCAGCTCAGGTCATGATCTCAGGGTCCTGGGTTCTAGCCCCACATCTGGGGTCTCTGCTCAGCAGTGAGCCTGCTTCCCCCTCTCTCCCTGCCTGCCTCTCTGCCTACCTGTGATCTCTCTCTCTTTCTTTGTCAAATAAATAAAAAAGAATGAAGTATTGTTACACCCAGTAACATGTAAATATTTTGAAATAATTATGCTTAATATAAGAAGCTAGACAAAATAATACATAAAACCCTTAAAAATGGAAAAATGGAGAAAAATGGAAAAATGGGGGAAAAAAATCAGTTGTGGAAGAAACCAGATCAGTGGCTGCTTGAGAATGGGAGGTGGGACAGGGCTTATTACAATGGGGCACAAGGAAACTTGTGAGAGCAATGGAAATGTTTGTTGTCTTGATTGTGGTGATGATTTCAGGATGTATTAATCAAATTGATTAAGGTGAACAATTTAAATTTGTGCAGTTTATTGTACTGCATTTATACCTCATAAAGTTTTAGGGTTTGTTTTTTTTTTTTTTAATTTTTTACTTAGTATTTACTTTTCCCCAGAATTTTTATTAAAATTCTAGCTAGTTAACATACAGCATATTATTGGTTTCATGAGTAAAACTTGATAATTCATCACTTTCACATAACACCCAGTGGTCAACACAGCAAGTGTTTAGGGTCCTAGTCTAAAGCTTAGAATTTTACCACAAAAGCAATTCTAGGCTGACTCTACACTCCAGATTTCTTTCTTCTTCACTTCAGGAAGTTTTGAAAAGTGTTGCTTTTTGCCTGGTTTCTGTCACTCAGCTAATCTTTCTGAATTAGCAGATAGACCCAGGAAAGTAGATTCTAAATGCAGGGCTCATATCTCTATTTGTTCTTTGTCTCTTAAATTTTGGTCCTGCATTTCTTTACTACCTTATTATGTCTCTAATTCCTTCCTTCCTTTTCCTTTTTCCTTTTTTCTTTTTCTCTCCAAGTTTTCTTGTTGTTTTCATTGATAGTCCAAATTTCTTAACTCTCTACTACCAAAATACTGAATCCCTTTCTTAGATGACTTTTCAATATTATTTACATTTGATGAACTTATTTAAAAATATCTCAAAACTAATAAAAATAAATTTAGAAAAAATAGAAATCTTAAATTTCAAATACTACTTTACAAATACAATAAAATATTTAATTTTTATTTTTATGTTATTTTTTTAAAGATTTTATTTATTTATTTGACACACAGAGATCACAAGTAGGCAGAGAGGCAGGCAGAGAGAGAGTGGGGGAAGCAGGCTCCCCATTGAGCAAAGAGCCCAACGCAGGGCTGGATCCCTGGACCCTGAGACCATGACCTGAGCCGAAGGCAGAGGCTTAACCCTCTGAGCCACCCAGGTGCTCCAGAAGATTTAATTTTTAATCAAAACAAGTTATTTATCAAGATAACTGCCTCTTTGTGTAGTGCAATGACAATTTAATGGATTTGATAAAGATTAAATGACTGCTTCTAGGATCACTTTTCCTTTCTGTCTTATGACTCAAGTAAATTGGAACACTTATTTTTTAACAGTAAGCGAAGTATACACTACCCCCATAGCACTGGCCAAGTGTTCTAATAGTAATGTGTGCCCTGGGCATTCTTAAGACTTCCTTCTTGGGGCTCCTGTGTGGCTTAGTTGCTTAAGTGTCTGCCTTCAGCTCAGGTCCTGATCCTGGGGTTCCGGGATCCACTCAGTGGGGAGCCTGCTTCTCCTTCTTCCCCTGCTTGTGTTCTCTCTCTTGTTCACTCACTCTCTCAAATAAATCAATAAAATCTTAAAAAAACAAAAAACAAAAAAACTTCCTTCTTGGCATGTTTAAATATATCCATACCACATATTAAGTTTACCATGTTTGCTGTAATTTTTGAAAATATTTTAACATCTAAATTTAAGAATAATATAACCATAAATCTAAATTCCATATTTTTGAAAATAAAATAAAAAATTACATATGTAACATGACAATTTTAAACATTTATTTATTTATTTTAACTTCACTTGATATTTTGGAGCCAATACTTCCTTAGGCCTCAAACAATTTTACTCCAATGATAAAAAAGGGTATATAACCTTAAAAATTTACAGTAATCTATTTTCTTAGTTTTAATCTAGAAAGTGTTATAAATTTCAGTTTTCTCCAAAGAAAAATGATCCCAAAGTAAAAAAATCTGTCAGAAAAATTATATCTTACATATTATTTTGCAAGTGACATATGCCAACCACTCAGGTTTATAGTGCTTTTACTGTTGTGTTTTACCTGTGTTAAAGACTTTTTATTAAACTATCTCAGAATGACTTCTGTTATAACTGACATATGATTGACAGTAATTATCCTCCTGTTTTTTAAATCTTAATTCTAACAAACATTTTTAATCTAAACATAAAATATATAAAATATACTGAGTTAATCTAAACATAAAATATAAAAAATATACTGAGTCAGTGATCCCAATAAATAACATCAGGGTTGACTCATATCATTTGATGATTCTGATTAACAGAAGACACACTTAATTGGGTGATTAAGAAACTTATGTGTTGGATAATCTAAATCAGATTTTAAATAAAACCATTTCAAAAATATCAAATCTTTATTTTTAAATGTTTTAAAAAAGAATTAGGCCTCTTGTGATGGAATTAAGTTTCAAGAATAGAAAATAAATTATGTTACATGTACGGTAATTGGTTTTATTTTCTAATGATAAGAATTTGGATAAATGATAGGGACTGATGATGCTAACACAAAATAAAATGATCAAAAGACTATGTGATGTTTCTATTTCATAGTAAAACTAACTTTCTAAGATGCATCTAGGAAATTATTTTTTTCCAAAGTGTAGGAATTTTTATTCATATGTATACATTTGAGTATACATTACTGTGTAACTTCTAATGCTGTCAAGGTTTTGAAATATTACATATTTTTATAATAAATTTTTATGATTTTTTCCATGGAAGGAAATTTGTAATATCAAGGCAAAATCACCGTCTTGAAACATTAACTTATAATTCACATTTTCACTCTACAGAGTAATAAGTACTATGTCTAATATTGTGGAGTCATTAAAACAGTGAGAGCAAGAGATCAGAAGATACCAATCATATTTTTAAACTGAAACTATATTTCTACTACAAAGTAATACCATCTTAATTCAGACCACCATGTCAATTATGAATTTTAAATTACTTTTTGTGTTGTCAAACTTAAATTTAACCTTTTTGTACAGATTTCTATGTTTCTATGGTGGCAATTTGAATGTGTTCTTACATCTCTGCCAACTTTAAAAGAAAGATACATATTAAAATGTGAGATTACTGGGTGCCTGGGTGTTTCAGTTGGTTAAGCATCTGATTCTTGGTTTTGGCTGAGGTTGTGATTTTAAGGGTGTTGAGATTAAGAACTTCATTGGGCTTTGTGCTCATCATGGAATCTGTTTGAGAAGTCTGAGATTCTCTCCCTCTCCTTCCCCCTCTGTTCCTCCCCCCACTCTCTCACTCTCTCCTTTTCTCTTAAATAAATAAATAAATGAATACAATCTTTTAAAAATTAAAAAAAAAAAAAAAACAAAACGAAATGCAAGATGACTTATTTTTTCTTTTCTTAAATATGTATAAATTTTAAATCTGACCTAAGATTTCACACTAGAAAAACTGTTAAAGAACTTTTTAGCAAATTCATTCAAGAACAAGTTGAAGTTTTAAAATATTTATGTGAGAGATGCCTGGGTGGCTCAGTTCATTAAGCATCTGCCTTTAGCTGGGGTCATGATCCCAGGTTCCTGGCATTGAACCCCACATTGGGCTCCCTGCTCAACAGAAAACCTGCTTTTCCCTGTCTCTCTGCCTGCCACTCTCCTGCTTGTGCTTTCTTTCAAATGAATAAATAAAATATTTAAAATAAATAAATGAATAAGTAAATTAATCAATTAATTAAATGTTTATATGAAAATCTTAAATAACATACTTCCAAATTATGGATGTTTAGAATAAAGTCATTTTTGTCTAAATTAGATACTTGCCTATACTATACTTATTTATACTATATAAATAAACATGTAATAAAGAATTAACAGTAGCTTATTAAATTTATTAATAATTTTATTCAGTGAAACTTATTCTGTTCATATTTTGTTCAGCAGACAGGCTGCCATTATAAGGAATGATTAAATCTCCACCATCTGTCTTATTGAATGAAATACACTTTAGCAGCTATTAATCATATCTGCAATGCTTTGAAATATGCAATGAATTGTATAGATTTCAAGTTACTTAACATAGGCAGCAAAATAACCAGTCACTCATGTAACCTGAGAAACCCTGGATAATCACCCCAAATGGCTCTAACACTAACTAAAAACTAATTTCAGTTCACTTATTTTTTTATAAATTAGATAACACTTTCAAGATTAACAGAATGTAACTTTCAAAGCAAAATAGTCAACTCCATCTATTTTGTCATTTTGCGCAATTTATTCATTGATGCTGATAAATTAAAAAAAAAAAAAAAACCTCTGCCAGCATGACTGTGAGATCAATGCAAGTGAAATATTTTGTTTACAAGTTAACCTTCATTTCCCCTAGACTTTGAAGTTTTAATACCTATAACAGTTGGATCTGACACTATCAATCTAGTCAAAAATTAAAAGGCAAATAAAAGCAATTGAATAGCATCATGAAATGTCCTCATCCAGGGTCTGCTTTGTATAATTAAAGCATGGTATGTTGCATTAAAATGAAACTTCGTATATTTATTTTTATTTAAGTTAGAATCACAGCTGAGAAGTATTAATTAATCTTAATAACTACTTATATTGTTTAATGTTATATGTTTTTCACAGTACTCTGATATGAAAGTTATTGAATTTGCTAATAATTCAGCAAGAAAAAACTGAATTAAAATATTGCAGATCACTGTACCCATTCTAAATACAAGATAGTAATGTCAAATTCTCCATAGAAGTTTATTTTAATAATCTGTATTATATTTGATGTTTTACAAAGGTGTTAAATGCATCCTGAATATTATCACACATAAATAAGGCCAAAACTCAAAGAGAAAATATAGTTTCTGTTTAAACATTGTTATTCTGTAAGTGATTAATTTCCCCTTTTTAAATATTTAAATTTAATTCAGATAAAAGGACAGGATTGGTAATCATCATGTTTAATATGACTGACCATATAATGAGAACCTATTATGTACCAAGCACTTTATACATTATCTTTTATTTTCAAAACATAGCAACAAAACAGTTACTATGATTTGTATTGTATTGGTGAGGAACTTAAGTTATGGTAAGTGTCCCAAGTTACAGAAGAATAAATGAATAAACTGAAGTTCATGTAAAACTTGACTCATTGGTCACTAAGCTCACAATATTCTATTCTATCAATCTCCGACAAATTACTTTCATATTATTCACCTTTCTTACGACTATAAGACTGCTCAGCTTAAAGTAGTTGCTAGATACGATTTTACCATACTTTCTAAAAAAAAAAAAAAATTGTTGAGAAATTGTCTTTTTTTTTTTACATTTTTTTACATTTTTCTTTTTTACATTTTATTTATTTATTTGGCAGAGAGGGAGAGTGCGCAAGTAGGGGGAGCAGCAGGCAAAAGGAAAAGCAAGCTCCCTGCTGAGAAGGGAGCCCAACATGGGACTTGATCCTAGGACCTTGGAAATGACATAAGCTAAAGGCAGACACTTAACCAAATGAGCCACCCACACACCTCAGAATTTCTGTCCTTTAAGGGTCAGAGGTCCATGATCAAAGAATCAAAACAGAATTGAAACAGAATTTCCTCTTTTTTTCTTTATTTCTTTTTTTACCTGCTGTAAAATAAAATGTAAATAACTTTATTTAAATGCATTAAGTGTAT
The DNA here is from genome assembly GCF_963455335.1 of Martes martes. Taxonomy (NCBI): domain Eukaryota; kingdom Metazoa; phylum Chordata; class Mammalia; order Carnivora; family Mustelidae; genus Martes; species Martes martes. The sequence goes on from NC_137889.1 coordinate 114,883,209, forward strand.
AACTGAGCACAGTGTTAAAATACAAGAAAAATTTTATCTAAAGCAGTTTCTTGGAATATATTATTTTTGTCCAGAATATCTTAAATAATATGTAATGTTCTTTTTAATAAGAAGCATATTTTAAGCATCACTTTTAGACCTATTATGCCTTAGATTTCCTTTATTAATTCTACTTGTCTCAAAAACTCCATTAAATGTTTGTCATACCCTCACATCTTACATTGTATTGGTAACTGCCCCAGCCAAGTTGTAGGCAGGCAAATTGCATAGCTTTGAAATATGATCATCAAGACATTGAGCCACTATGGACACCTGGATAGCTCAGTGGATTAAGCCTCTGCCTTAGGTTTATGTCATGATCTCAGAGTCCTGGAATTGAGCTCTGCACTGAGCTCTCTGCTTGGCGGGGAGTGTGCTTCCGGCTCTCTCCCTGCCTGCCTCTTTGCCTACTTGTGATCTCTCTCTCTCTCTGTAGAGAGAGATAAATAAATAAATAAATAAAAACCTTAAAAAAAAAAGACATTGAGCCACTAGGAGATGAAAGTTCAGACTGGAGAAATTAATAGCTTAATTTTTGTCAATATTTGTATATTTGACTTATCATCCACACACTAGGTGAGATATATATTCAACTTTTGTACATGTTGCCTACAGGCTTTTTGTATCTGGAGTTAATATGGTCTTATAACATTATTAGATCCATGAATGTTTTATAATGTTATATATTTGTATATATTATATATTATAGCTTACTTAAAAATATATCTTTACATTTATTTATCATGACCTGTGTATTATTTGGTTATCTGGGGTTTTTAATATTTTTAATTGATTCCAGTATTTAACAATCAAGATATTTGACATAAAAATCTAGATTTCTGCCTTCCCTTGAAAATTCAGAAAATATAGTACTGACAGTCATTTTGGGAAAAATCAAATAAAGAGAATAGCATATTTTATCTGTACAGAGAGTATATATGAGCTCCATATAGAGCTCACCCTATAGTGTTTATTGATCTCTTTTGATTTGCTTTACTACTTGTCTTACCCAGAAAAAGTCACTTTAGTTTGGGATTCCAAAGGTAGAGTAGGAGCACTAAATTAGCACCAAGCAGAGTTTCCTCTCTGTTCACCATAACAAAACAGCAAGACTGAAAAGGATATAGTCGATTCCAAGTTACTAAGCTGGACAATCATAAAAAATCTAAACCTTACAAAACTACTTCAGCACTCAGAAATATAAAATTCCCAATATCCAGCATGCATTTAAGACTTACCAGGCTTTCATAGGGGAAAAATATGATCACATTAGAAACAAAATCAATCAATAAAAACATACTCTGAAATTAAAGAGGTGACTAAATAATAAAATTAAGACATTTGGTCAAAAGCCAGTAGTTGACCTAAAGTGGAATCATTAAAAAAATAATAATAATTAAAAATAAATGAGAAAAAATAAGAATCAAACAAAAAACAAATTCGTCAAACACAAAAAGAAGATGAAAAATATACAAATCATAATCAGATTAAACTGAAGTGATATAAGGACATCAAATAAAAAGCAAATATTTTTAGTTGTGATAAAAAATACTAAAGTCATGCTCTGTATATTATAGATACCATTATATTAAAATTCAATCTGTTGTACTTCTGTACACTAGCAGCAATGAAAAATTGAAATTGGAAATAAAAAATATATGACTTATAATAACATTGAAATTATCAAATATTTAGAAATTTAATAATACTGTGTAAGATCAGTTCGCTGAAAACTATAAGTCATTGCTGAGATGTTTAAGTTATTTAAATAAATGGAGAGAACTACAATGCTCAGAAATCAAAAGTCAAAAATATAAATTTTCTTCAATTTGATCTATAGACTTAGTAAATTACGATTCAGAATTCAAGAATATGATGGGGCACCTGGGTGGCTCAATCAGTTAGGTGTCTGATTATTGGTTTAGCTCAGGTCATGATCTCAAGGTTGTTAAATTGAGCCCCATGTTGGGCTCCACTAAGATTGCCTCTCTCCCTCTGCCCCTAACACCAACCTCAAAAAAAAAAAAAAAAAAAAAAAAATCAAGCATGTTGTTTTATACCTACTGACAAATTGATTCTAGGATTAACATATAATGCAAAGAACCTAACACAGAATAAATACTTTCAAAATAGGAGAGAAAAATAATGGACTAAAATAAATAGATTTAGAATCTTATCTAGAAGCTATAAAAATAAGAAAGTGTGGTATTTCTGTAAAAATAAGCAATTATATCAATGAAAAGAGGATTTCAAAATAGAACCATATATATATGATTGATTTTGTACAAAGCGTGAATCTACTTCAATGCGTGCACGAGATAGCTTTTGCAAAGAATGCTATATCAACCTTATATATCCCCACAAGAAAAAAATAAATATCCATGCTCAACCTCAAAAATATATATAAAAATTAACTTTAACATTAATTAAAATGTAAGACCTGAAACTACAAATCTTTTAATGGACATAGATGACATTTTTGTGTCTTTGAGTTAGGTAGTAAAATCTTAGAACACAAAAACTGAGAAGTATGTAAGAATTCTGATTACTTTGATTTTAACAAAATTATTAAAACTTTGCTTATCAAATATTCAAAAACTGAATTAAAAAATGGTTTGTTTTGTAAAAGCACAGTTAAGAAGATGAAGAAACAATCTACAGAGAAAATATTGTAAAAATTATTTCTGGCTTAATTCTTTATCTAGGGTATCTAAAGAATTCTAACAATTCAAAAAGAAGAATATAAACAGTCTAATAAAAAAAAATGGACAAAAGATTGGGGCAGTCATTCTGTTAAAGAAGATAATCAAATGGCCCATGGCACATGAAAAGATACTCAACATCATTAATCATTTGAGAAACACAAGGTAAAACTACCATTATGTATATTTACACATTTATTATAGCAGCAAAAATTTTAAAAGGCTGGAATAACCTAATGGTAGAAAGAATAAATGTCATCCAGAACTACTCATGGTCAGAGACAAAAATGTTGCAATCATTTTAGACAACAGCTTGGCAGTTTCCTAAAAAAGAAAATAAACATGTTTTACCATACAGAAATTCCACTTGTGAAATTTATGAACAATAAAATCCAAAAACTATTTCTGCAAAAAGAATATTAAATGAATTTCATAGTACCTATATTTAAGAGGCAAAACAAATAAACAAAAAAATAAACTGGAAACAAATAGGTAAACAGAGTCACCAAGTGCTCCAGCAATTCCAATCCTAGATATATACCCAAAAGAAGTCAAAACACATGTCTATAAAACAAATGTATAGGGACACCTGGGTGGCTCAGTGGGTTAAGCCTCTGCCTTCAGCTCAGGTCATGATCTCCAGGTCCTGGGATCGAGCCCCTCATCGGGCTCTCCACTCAGCGGGGAGCCTGCTTCCTCTCCTCTCTCTCTCTCTGCCTGCCTCTCTGCCTACTTGTGATCTCTGTCAAATAAATAAATAAAATTTAAAAAAAACAAATTTATACATGAATATTTATAGGATCATTATTTATAAAAGGCAAAAAATTGATAGAATCGTAACACCCATCAACTAATGAATGGATAAATAAAATGTGATATATTTATACACTTGGCAATGAAAAATATAAAGTACTAATATGTACTAGAACATGGTTTAACCTTAGAAAGTTCATACTAAATGAAAGAAGCCAGTCACAAATGAAAATATGCTCATCACTGATGATTAGGGAAATACAAATCAAAACTATAAGAGCTACCGCCTCACTCCTGTCAGAATGGCTAACATTAACAACACAGGAAACAACAGATGTTGGCAAGGATTCAGAGAAGGAACCCTATTAAAACTAATGGTAGCAATGCAAACTGGTGTAGCCAGTTCCATACTAGAGGCTCCTTTGAAAGTTAAAAATAGAGATACCCTATGACCCAGCAATTGCACTACTATGCATTTATCCAAAGGATACAAAAGTACTGAATCAAAGGGACACCTCTACCCTGATGTTTATAGCATTATCAAAAATAGCCAAATTATTGAAACAGCTCAAAGGTCCATCAACTGATGAATGGATAAAGAAGAGGTGGTTTATATATACAATGTTATAGTACTCAGCCATCAGAAGAAGGAAATCTTGCCATTTACAATGATGTAGATGGCACTAGAGTGTATTATGTTAAGTAAAATATGTCAGGCAGAGAAAGACAAATACCATACGATTTCAATTACATGCAGAATTTAAGAAACAAAACAGATGAATATATAGGGGAAGAAAAAGAAAAAGAGAGAGAAAGAAAGATGAAAACCAAAGAAAAGACTCTTAACTATAGAGAACAAACTGAGGGTTTCCTGTAGGGAAGATGGGTGGGGGATGAGCTAAATGTGTGAGAGGTAATAAAGAGGGCACTTGTTGTGATGATCACTGGGTGTTACATGTAAATGATGAGTCACTAAATTCCACTCCTGAAACTAAAATTACACTTTATGTTAACTAACTAGAATTTAAATAGAAACTTGAAACTTTAAACAAGCAAACAAACAAATGACTACATAAGGCTCCATTTATATAAAATGTTCAAATAGCTGAATCTGTAGAGATAGAAAGCAGATTGGGAATTGCTGAGAGATGGATTAAGTCAAAGTGGGGTTGGAGGTGATTGGTAAAAAAATGAGTAATTTACTCTTGGGCTAATTAAATATTTTAAATTGATTGTGGTGACAGTTGCATAATTCCATGAATATATCAAAAGTCATTGAAATTAGTGAATTCTGTGATATATAATGTATATCTCAATAAAACTGTTACAAAAATTGAAAATTACCAAATTATCTATCAACTGCTAAATGGATAAACAAATTTTGGTTTACATATATTTGATTCAATATAAATTATTGTTCAGCAATAAAAGGAACTTTTTTTTGATATACACGATGTTATAGGTACATTTGAAAGGTATGATGCCAAGCAAAAGAAGTCTGGCAAAAAACAGTTTCCATTGTATGACTTCGTGTATTTTAAAGTCTACAAATGTTAAAACTATAGACAGGGGGAAAAACAACAAAAACAACAGCAATGGTCAGGGTCTGGGTGGAGATGTGATTGCCAAGGAGCAGGAGAAAAATTGAGGGATTGATAGAAATGTTATGTAACTTGAATGTGGTGATGTTCATACACTTGAAACATATTTTTTAACATTTCTCTAATGGTACACTGAAAAATGGTAAATGCTACTTTGTTTAAATTAAGCCCAAAATAAACCTTATTTTAAAATGTCATTTAAGCAATAATCAAAAAGACAAATAGTCACATACTCATTTTCTTTTCTTTTCTTTTTTTATTTTAAGATTTTATTTATTTCTTTGACTGAAAGAGAGAGAGCGAGCACAAGTAGGCAGAGAGTCAGGCAGAGGGGGAGGGGAAAGTAGGCTCCCCACTGTGCAGAAAGCCTCATGCAAGGCTCAATCCCAAGACCCTGAGACCAGTGCCTGAGCTCAAGGCAGAGGCTTAACCCACTGAGCCACCCAGGTGTCCCTGCACACTCATTTTCATATTCAATATCAAAGTTTAATTTTATGCATTCTTCAGTGAGATTACTACTCTGGTAAGTCCTCTATAGACTTCCCTAGCCAGAAAGCCTGTTAACAGCAGCACAAGCTTTTTGAGTTAGGGGCTTCTGGTAACTTCTAACCTAGAAAAGTTGGAAATGGTGTTGGAGCATGTTGGAGAGTATGTTTGGCTTGTTTCCATTCCTATTAGGCCAAAATATGTTATTTAAGATTTTTAATTTAACTTCTCCTTAATTTAGTTACATGTTGCTGATGATTACCTTCCTTGAGGGTCTACTTGTATTTGTGACAGAGATTCAGCACCTTATTAACAGTCTTTCAAAATCATTCTCATGTATCTTTCCTGACTCTGACCTCTTCTAAAACATTGACAATTTTCATAGCAATAGAAGCAAATGTTTCAACTAAACTACAATAAAACAAGCAAATACCCCTGATCCTTGGCTCAATTCACCTAAGCAAAGGCAATAAATTCACACTTCATCCTCTGCCTATCAGTGAGGAAGTTATGTGGGAGAATTAACCAATCTAATCTCAGAGACATAAAAGATATATATAGATTTGAATTGAAAAAGCATGATATCATTGTTACATTACAGATGAAATAGTGTGATTCAAGGAAGTGAAGGGTCTTGTCTAGTTATCAGGCAAGGAAGCACAGAAATTGGGGAGAAGTCAAGATGGCAGAGGAGTAGCAGGCTGAAATGACATCAGGTAGCAGGAGATCAAATAGATAGTTTATCAAACCATTCTGAATACCTACAAATCCAATAGAAGATAGAAGAGAAGAAGAGAAGCAATTCAAGAAACAGAAAATTGACCACTTTCTGAAAGGTAGGACCTGCAGAGAAGCGAATCCGAAGTGACAGAAAGATAGACCGTGCGGGGAGGGGCTGGCTCCCAGCAAGCGGCAGAGCAATGGAGCACAAAATCAGAACTTTTAATAGTCTGTTCCATGGAGGGACACCGCTCCAGAGGCTAATTGGGGGTGGAGCCCTCACGGGGAGAGCATGGTCTCAGGTTCCGTGGGGTCATAGAAGTATTGGGAGTGTCTGTGTGTTGCAGAGCTCACAGGTATTAGAGCGGGGAAGCCAGCTACAGAGACAGAACAAAGGAGTGAGTTCTCAACTTGGGGTTACCTTAAACTTTGATCCATGGCAAAGTCAGACCACTGCTCTTTAAGCAGAGACCCCACAAGTGGCAGGTCCAGGGAGATCCCACTGGAAGAATGGTAGGGATCTGCTGGGTTTGGAGACTCCAGGCAGGACTGTGTGCCAGAGACAGAGACGCTTGGTCATAGATCCGGTCACAGGCTGGTGAGCTTGGAGAGCAGCTGGAGGCCAGGGAGATGGGAGTGATTGAGCTCTTTTCTCTGAGGGCACATTGAGGAGTGGAGCACTGAGCTCCTGGCTCCTCTGGGCTGGAGACTGGGAGGCCACCATTTTCATTCCTGTCCTCTAGAGCTCTACAGAAAGCATTCAGGGAACAAAAGCTCCTGAGAGGGAACACGAGCAGATAACTTAGCCTGGCCCCTGGCAAGGGCGGAGCAATTCTGCCTCAGGCAAGACACTTGAGAATCACTACAACAGGCCCATCCCCCCAGAAGATCAGCAAGAACATCCCGCAAAGCCCAAACTCACTGATCAAGGAGAACAGTGGAATTCCAGAGGAGGGAAAAGCAAAACATGGAATTCATGGCTTTCTCCCCAAGATTTGTTAGTCTTGTAAAGTTAATTTTTTTAAATTTTTTTTCTTATTCTAATTTTTATTAACTTTTACTCTTTCCTCTTTTAAAGTTTTTTTTTTAACTAGTTTATCTTAACAATGCCTTTCTTTAAAAAAATCTTTTTGAACCTTCATTATTATAGTCATATTTTATCCTTCATTGTATCTAATTTTATTTTTTGTATACATACAGGGTTTTTCTTTTAAAAAAATTTGGGATACAAGTTATTCTAATAGATCAAAATATACCTTAAATCTAGCACAGGGCATTGTTCTAGTCTCCAGCCTGAGCAAATTCTCTCCACTTTCTTCTTCTTTCTTTTCCCAACAAACTTATTTTATCAACTCTTTTCCTAGATTTTTTTTTAAACTCATCCTTACAGTCATATCCCATCCCATCATCATGTTCACCATTATTTTTATATATGTATGTATTTATATATCTATATCTATATCTATATCTATCTATGTATTTTTTCTTTTTTTAAAGATTTAGGAGGTAGTTTCTTCTAAGAGACCAAAATACAACCAAAATTAAGTGGGTGGCTCTGTTCTATTCACCATTCAAATATATATATTTTATTTTTCTTTTTAATTTTTTTAGAACTTCTTTTTACCCCCCCCTTTCTTTACCCCATGATTTGGGGTCTCTTCTGATTTGGTTAACACACATTCTTCTGAGGTTTTTATCACCCTTTTAGTATTTTATTCTCTCATTCATATATTCTTATCTGGATAAAATGACAAGGTGGACAAACTCACCACAGAAAAAAGAACAAAAGGCAGTACCAAAGATTAGGGATCTAACAGTATAGACATTGGTAATATGTCAGATCTAGAGTTCAGAGTGATGATTCTTGAGGTGCTACCTGGGCTTGAAAAAGGCATGGAAGATATTAAAGAAACCCTGTCTGGAGAAATAAAAGCATTTTTTTTTTGAGAAATAAAAGAACTAAAATCAAACCAAACTGAAATAAGAGAGCTATTAATGATTTGGCAATCAAAAATGGAGGCATTTACAGCTACGATAAATGAGACAGAAGAGAGAATTGGTGATATAGAAGACCAAATGACAAAGAATAAAGAAGTTAAGCAAAAGAGAGACAAACAACTACTGGACCATGAGGAGGAGAATTCGAGAGATAAGTGATTACCATAATACAAAACAACATTAGAATAATTGGGATTCCAGAAGTAGAAGAAAGAGAGAGGGGGCAGAATGTATATTGGGGCAAATTATTGGAGGGAATTTCCCTAATATGGCAAAGGGAACAAGCATCAAAATCAAGGAGGTGCAGAGAACCCCCCTCAAAATCAATAAGAATAGGTCCACACCCCGTCTTGTAATAGTAAAACTTACAAGTCTCAGTGACAAAGAGAAAATCCTGAAAGCAGCCCGGGAAAAGAAGTCTGTAACATACAATGGTAAAAATAATAGATTGGCAGTGGACTTATCCACAGAGACCTGGCAGGCCAGAAAGAACTGGTATAATATATTCAGAGCACTAAATGAGAAAAGCATGCAGCTAAGAATACTATATCCAGCTAGACTATCTTTGAAAGTAGAAGGAGAGATAAAAATCTTCCAAGACAAACAAAAACTAAAAGAATTTGTAAACACCAAACCAGCTCTACAGGAAATATTGAAAGGGGTCCTCTAGGCAAGAGAAAGCTTAAAAGTAGTAGACCAGAAAGGAACAGAGACAATATAGTAACATTTACTTTACAGGTAATACAGTGGCACTAAATTCATATCTTACAATAGTTACCCTGAATGAAAATGAGCTAAATGCCCCAATCAAAAGACATAGGGTGTCAGAATGGATTAAAATAAAACAAAACAAAACAAAACAAAACAAAGAAAAAAAAATCAATATGCTGTGTACAAGAAACTCATTTTAGACCCAAAGATACCTGCAGCTTTAAAGTGAGGGCATGGAAAACAATTTACTATGCTAATGGACATCAAAAGAAAGCTGGGGTGGCAATCCTTACATCAGATCAATTAGATTTTAAGCCAAAGATTATAATAAGAGATGAGGAAGGACACAATATCATACTTAAAGGGTCTATCCCACAAGAAGACTAAAAATTTTAAATATCTATGCCCTTAACATGGGAGCAGCCAACTATATAAACCAATTAAGAACAAAATCAAAGAAACACATCAACAATGATACAATAATAGTAGGGGACTTTAAGACCACCTCACTGAAATGGACAGGTCATCCAAGCAAAAGATCAACAAGGGAATAAAGGTCTGAAATGACACCCTGGACCATATGGACATCTCAGATATATTCAGAACATTCCATCCCAAAGCAATAGAATACACATTCTTCTCTAGTGCACATGGAACATTCTCCAGAATAGATCAAATTCTGGGTCACAAACCAGGTCTCAACCAGTACCAAAAGATTGGGATCATCCCCTGCATATTTTCAGACCACAATGCTCTGAAGCTAGAACTCAATCACAAGAGGAAATTTGAAAAGAACCCAAATACATGGAGGCTAAAGAGCATCTGTGTAAAGAATGAATGGGTCAACCAGAAAATTAAAGAAGAATTGAAAAAATTCATGGAAACAAATGATAATGAAAACAGAATGGTTCAAAATCTGTGGGACACAGCAAAAGCAGTCCTGAGAGGAAAATATATAGCAATACAAGCCTTTCACAAGAAACAAGAAAGGTCTCAAATACACAACCTACCCCTACACCTAAAGGAGCTGGAGAGAGAACAACAAAGAAAGCCTAAACTCAGCAGGAGAAAAGAAATAATAAAGATCAGAGCAGAAATCAATGAAATACAGACCAAAACAAAACAAAACAACAACAACAACAACAACAACAAAACAATGGAACAAATGAATGAAACTAGGAGCTGGTTTGTTGAAAGAATTAATAAGATTGATAACCCCCTGGCCAGATTTTTCCAAAAGAAAAGAGAAAAGACCCAAATAAAATCATGAATGAAAGAGGAGAGATCACAGCCAAACACCAAAGAAATACAAACGATTACAAGAACATATTATGAGCAACTACACACCAGCAAATTTGACAATCTGGAAGAAATGGATGCATTCCTAGAGACATATAAACTACCACAATTGAACCAGGAAGGAATAGAAAACCTGAACAGACCCATAATCAGTAAGGAGATTGAAACAGTCATCAAAAATCTCCCAAAAACAAGAATCCAGGGCTAGCTGGCTTCCCAGGGGAATTCTAACCAAGCTTTTAAAGAAGAACTAATTCCTATTCTCCTGAAACTGTTCCAAAAAATAGAAATGGAAGGAAAGCTTCCAAACTCATTTTATGAGGCCAGCATTACCTTGATCCCAAAACCAGACAAAGACCCCATCAAAAAAGAGAATTACAGAATAATATCCTTGATGAACACAGATGTGAAAATTCTCACCAAAATTCTAGCCAATAGGATCCAAAAGTACTAAAAGGATTATTCACCATGAACAAGTGGGATTTATTCCAGGGCTTCAAGGTGGTTCAACATCTGCAAATCAATCAATGTGATACAATACATTAATAAAAGAAAGAACAAGAACCATGATATTCTCAATAGATGCTGAAAAAGCATTTGACAAAATACAGTATCCTTTCTTGGTCAAAACCCTTCAAAGTGTAGGAATAGAGGATACAAACCTCAATATCATCAAAGTCATCTATGAAAAACCACAGCGAATATCATTATCAGTGAAGAAAAACTGACAGCTTTTCCGCTAAGGTCAGGAACACGGCAGGGATGTCCATTATCACCACTGCTATTCAATATAGTACTGGAAGTCCTAGCCTCAGCAATCAGGCAACAAAAAGAAATTAAAGGCATCCAAATTGGCAAAGAAGAAGTCAAACTATCACTCTTTGCAGATGATATGATACTTTATGTGGAAAACCCAAAAGACTCCACTCCAAATCTGCTAGAAATTGTACAGGAATTCAGTAGTGTCAGGATGTAAAATGAATGCACAGAAGTCAGTTGCATTTCTATACACCAACAACAAGACAGAAGAAAGAGAATTAAGGAGTCAGTCTCGTTTACAATTAAACCCCAAACCATAAGATACCTAGGAATTAACCTAACCAAAGAGGCAAAGAATCTGTACTCAGAAAACTATAAAGTACTCATGAAAGAAATTGAGAAGACACAAATAAATGGAAAAATGTTCCATGCTTATGGATTAGAAGAACAAATATTGTGAAAATACATATGCTACCTAAAGCAATCTACATGTTTAATGTAATCCCTATCAAAATACTATCATTTTTTTTTCAAAGCAATGGAACAAATAATCCTAAAATTTATATGGAACCAGAAAAGACCTCAAATAGCCAAGGGGATTTTGAAAAAGAAAGCCAAAGTCAGTGGCATCACAATTCCAGACTCCAAGCTCTACTACAAAGCTGTCATCATCAAGGCAGTATGGTACTGGCACAAAAACAGACACATAGATCAATGGAATCGAATAGAAAGCCCAGAAATAGACCCTCAACTCTGTGGTCAACTAATCTTCAACAAAGCAGGAAAGAATGTCCAGTGTAAAAAGGACAGTCTCTTCAACAAATGGTGTTGGGAAAATTGGACAGCCACATGCACAAAAATGAAACTGGACCATTTCCTTACACCACACATGAAAATAGACTCAAAGTGGATGAAGGACCTCATTGTGAGAAAGGAATCCACCAAAATCCTTGAGGAGAACACAGGCAACAACCTCTTTTGACCTCAGCCACAACAACTTCTTCCTAGAAACATCGCCAAAGGCAAAGGAAGCAAGGACAAAAATGAACTATTGGGACTTCATCAAGATCAAAAGCTTTTGCATGGCAAAGGAAACAGTTAACAAAACCAAAAGACAACTGATAGAATGGGAAAAGATATTTGCAAATGACATATCAGATAAAGGGCTAGTATCCAAAATCTATAAAAAACTCAACACCCAAAGAACAAATAATCTAATCAAGAAATGGGCAGAGGAAATGAACAGACATTTCTGCAAAGAAGACATTCAGATGGCCGACAGACACATGAAAAAGTGCTCCACATCAGTCGCTGTCAGGGAAATGTAAATCAAAACCACAATGAGATACTAACTCATACCAGTCAGAATGGCTAAAATTAACAAGTCAGGAAATGACAGATGCTGGTGAGGATGTGGAGAAAGGGGAATCCTCCTACACTGTTGGTGGGAATGCAAGCTTGCGCAGCTCCCTCTGGAAAACAGCATGGAGCTTCCTCAAAAGGTTGAAAATAGAGCTACCCTATGACCCAGCAATTGCACTACTGGGTATTTACCCTAAAGATACAAATGTACTGATCTGAAGGTGTATGTGCACCCAAATGTTTATAGCAGCAATGTCCACAATAACCAAACTATGGAAAGAACTTAGATGTCCATCAACAGATGAATGGATAAAGAAGAGGTGGCATGTACATAGAATGGAATACTATGCAGCCATCAGAAGAAATGAAATCTTGCCTTTTGCAACGAAATGGATGGAACCAGAGGGTATTATGCTGACCTAAATAGGTCAATCAGAGAAAAACAATTATCGTATGATCTCCCTGATATGAGGAAGTTGAGAGGCAACGTGGGGAGTTTGGGGGGTAGGAAAGGAATAAATGAAACAAGGTGGGATAGGGAGGGATACAAACCATAAGAGACACTTAATCTCACAAAACAAACTGAAGGGGGTGGGGGTAGGGATGTACGGAGAGGGTGGTGGGGTTATGGACATTGGGGAGAATGTGTGCTATGGTGAAGGCTGTGAAGTGTGTTAACCTGGTGATTCACAGACCTGTACCCCTCGGGCTAATAATACATTATATGTTAAAAAAAATTAAAATTAAAAAAAAAAGAAAGCACAGAAATCAAACTTTGAGCACAGATCTATCTTCCTGATCCATTTTTATTTTAAGCATATCATATTGCCATTTTGTTTTTTGTTTTTAAGATTTTATTTATTTGACAGACAGAGATCACAAGTAGGCAGAGAGGCAGGCAGAGAGAGAGGGGAAAGCAGGCTTCCCACTAAGCAGAGAGCCCGATGTGGCGCTCGATCCCAGGACTCTGGGATCATGATCTGAGCGGAAGGCAGAGGCTTTAACCCACTGAGCCACCCAGGTGCCCCATATTGCCAGTTATCTACCTTAAAATGAAATACATCCTTAATGAGATAGTACACTCCACTTATTTACTTACTTTCCCTCTACACACTATTTAGAAATCCTGGGAATAAATAAATCAAGCCTGAAGTAAAAATTTTTAAGGTTCAGAATTTTATTATTCCATTTAATGTAAGTCAATGGTTTAAATATATACATACCCAAGGATATATTTATAATAGTCAGAAATGTCTTTCTTCCCAATATATTTATGTATTACTGTACCTGTTATATCTTCACTTTCCCTTAAATTATAAAATATAAACAACAGCAAGAAGCAATATTCCTTAGACTATGAATCTGTTATTTAATCTATGCTGACATAAAATATGTTTATTCTTCACTTTCTGTCTTCAAAGAAAAGGTTATTTTTTAAATAGATATAAAAGGATACTAAAGCATAATATAGGAAACTCCTCACAGCAAAATTGAAGATCCTGGAAAAAAACACACACAAAACCCTCAAAGGGAGCTTAGCTACTCTTCATGAAGTCTGCACATTTTCTCTCTTGACTTTAAGATCTGTTTATGGATTAAAATTGTTACATTTACTTACATAAAAAAACATAGACCTTGCAAGGCATTTAGTATTTCAGTATCTGCTTTCTGATAACACACACTTTTTTTTTTTGAAAGATTTTATTTATTTATTTGAGAGAGACATAGAGCACGATCAGGTGGGAGAGGCAGAGGGAAAAATAGATTCCCTGCTGAGTAGGGAGCCAGATGAGGGATTTGGTCCCAGGACTTATGAGACCATGACCTGAGCCAAAGGCAGCGACTTAATGGACTGATCCACCCAGGCACCTCCAACAGACACTTTCTTATTCAAATCCTGCATCAAGTTTTCCATTTATAGTACTTTTTTTTTTTTTTGACAAGTATCAAGATCAAATACTAGTGTATAAAAACAACAAACTACCTAGAGTTGAATGTAAAGAACCAAATCATAAGATACTCTTAACCATAGGAAACAAACTGAGGGTTGCTGGAAGGGAGATGGGGGGATGGGATAACTGAGTGATGGGCATTAAGGAGGGCACATGATGTAATGAGCACTGGGTGTTATATAAAACTGATGAATCACTGAACTCTACCTCTGAAACTAATAATATACTATATGTTAATTGAATTTAAATTTAAAAATAAAATAAATACAAAGAAAGGCAATTAATCAATTATTTTTAGTTAACTTTAGCAAGATAACAAAATTAACAGAAGTGATATTTCCAGTATCCTCAGGATTTTTCCTCCTTTGATCTTATCCCAATAGTCCTGCTTTCATCCTAATAGTAGGTTTTATGGCTTTTTGCACAAGGCATTTGAATTTTACACAATTTCCTTTTCTTTTTTTCTTTTTTTAAAGATTTTATTTTTATTTATTTGACAGAGAGAGATCACAAGTAGGCAGAGAGGCAGGCAGAGAGAGAGGGGGAAGCAGGCTCCCTGCTGAGCAGAGAGCCCAATGTGGGGCTCGATCCCAGGACCCTGGGATCATGACCCGAGCGGAAAGTAGAGGCTTTAACCCACTGAAGCACCCAGGTGCCCTCACAATTTCCTTTTCAATAGAATGAACAAGTTATTGAAACATGGAAAAATGAGGAAATAAGCATTAGAAACTAAATTATTTTCTGACTT
Source organism: Martes martes (assembly GCF_963455335.1). Taxonomy (NCBI): domain Eukaryota; kingdom Metazoa; phylum Chordata; class Mammalia; order Carnivora; family Mustelidae; genus Martes; species Martes martes. The sequence continues at coordinate 114,898,339 of NC_137889.1, forward strand.
CAAGATAACCAAATTACTTAATATATTCAACAGTTTTTGTTGTTGTTGTTGTTGTTTTGTTTTTAATCAGTGTTTTTATCTGTATAGCCCTTGGTGTGTTTTACCAGACACATTCCTTTTCCTGAAGAATTTTCATCTTCCAAATATCACACCATATCTCCCACTAAGACAGTTGGCTTTTGCAACACTTATTCGTGCAGAAGCAGGTCATGTGTAACTCCCCTCCAACACCACTCTAAATCCTAGCTACAAATGATGAGTCACGGATAAGTACGTAACCAAATAAAATGAAACAGGTGACGTGTCACAAAAATTAGGAGTTAGAACACAGTGAAAGTTGGATCTAGGGCTTCCATATTGAAGGTGTACTTTGAAACCCTATTGATCAAGATGAAGGTAAATAGAAAAACCTGGATTGCAAAAATATGAAAGATAAACAAATATTCCCCAAGGAATTGTGACTAGCCATGAGAAAATAGAACACGGTTTTCCTGATAGTTTTCAGTTTCTTTGGTTGTTAGACCTTGCTGTGGTGTTTGAGTTTATTTTTTTTTAATTTTTTTTTAAGATTTTATTTACTTATTTGACAGACAGAGATCACAAGTAGACAGAGAGGCAGGCAGAGAGAGGAGGAAGCAGGCTCCCTGCTGAGCAGAGAGAGCCCAATGCAGGCTTGATCCCAGGGTCCTGGGATCATAAACTGAGCTGAAGGCAGAGGCTTTAATCCCCTGAGCCACCCAGGAGCCCCTGGTGTCTGAGTTAAAAAAAAAAAAAAAATGTGTCAGTTTCCTTATAATAAATATCCCTAGACTACAGCTACTTTGGACACACTTCTGTTTCTCTCAATAATAACTCCAGATGAGGAGGCAAACATCAAATATTTTATATTAATTTTCCAAAAAGTCCCTTTTGACCATCTTCTGTTTTCTTTTTTTTTAATTTTCTTTTTAATTATGTTCAGTTAGCCACTGTATAGTACATCATTATGTTCTGATGTAGTGTTCAATGATTCATTAGTTTCAGATAACACGCAGTGCTCATCACAACGCATGCTCTCCTTAACAGCCATCACCCAGCTACCCCATTGTTTCCCATAATTTAGGATTTGAGCATGTTTTTGCTTGCTTTCTTTATTTAGTGTTAAATAATGAGTTTCATGGTTTATCCTTGAGAATGTTTCTGGGGAATACAATGTTTGAAAGTTAGAGTAAAATCTTTCCTTGCTAGAAGCTGTAGAGGGATATAACTCAGAGATATATAACCTTCAAAAAGATAAATTTGATGGAATGTTAAGTTGAGACTATTATACAACCTCTAGCCTTACATTATTGTAAATATAAAGGAATGTGAAGAATATATAATATTATTCCATTTTTTAATTATTGCAAAATTGCCCTTGGAAATATTACCTTATCAACATATTTTTAAAGACTTAAAATTCAGAGAGTGATATTTTCTATAAATAGGAGCATTTCAATTTGGTGTTCTGCCATTATAAACTATGTGCCTTGTCTGGTAATGTATTAAACTGTTCATAAATTTTAAATGGACAACTATTGACTTCTAAAAAGTATGAACACTTGTAAAATATCCTTGTTGAAATGGAGAAAGCTGGTGGTTCTCTCTTCTTCCTCCATTCTTGAATATAGAATAAAACAGAGTTTTCTTGTTATTACTTCAAGCTGAAATAGAATTTTAAAGACTTTCTTTAGCTTAAATGAATATTTCATTAAATAATTCTTATATTTAATTATAATATTTATATAGAAACTTATTATTCCATTTTGCCTTGAAGGAAAACATATTTCTGGCCTTTGTAAATTCTACAAAAATGCTTTACTTGTTAAAAAATGCTTTGGTTATAAAGTGAGCAATTTACTTTATAGAAAAGTTTGTGAGACCTCTAAGTTTCTACTGTATTATCTTCAATATCTATTTATCTTAAACTCTGCATACACTGTTAACTGGATTAGAGATTATTTTTCATATAAAACTGTCTAAATAATCTTTCTTGATTTTTGAGCTCTTAATTTCAGTATATATACTTGCTGAAGGAAATTTGTTTCATATTTCTATTTTGAGGTACAGAGAGAAAATTACTTGAGAAACAGACCTTTAAGGAAAACATACAATGAGCAATGCAGCATGCTATGTAGGTTATAAATACAATCTTTGTTTATAAGTTTTAATTCTCCAAATAATTTTAGCAGGCACTTTTAAGTTAAATTACCTAAAATGGATTAAGTTAAATGATTTGTCCCAGATACAAAAGGTAATTACCAAGTCCTGACTAGAATTTTAATGATATCCCATTCTACTACATGCCCTTGCTGTTGGGTTTTTCTCACCAACTCATTAAAATTTTTATCATTTTCAGTATTTGAGTTTTCTAACTCCTAAAATATAGTTGATTATTTGAGCTTAAAAGTATTTGTATCAACCCAAGATATAAAAAAAAGTCATAAGAATATCAGACTTTTTTGGGCTCCTGATTATGTGGGAAGCCTGCTTCTCCTTCACCTTCTGCCTGTTGCTCCCCCTGTTTGTGTTGGTTCTCTATCTCTCTCTATCAAATAAATGAGTAAATCTTTAAAGAAAATTATAAGAATATCAGACTTTTAAAGATAACTGTCAAGGAAACTCTCTAGCCACAAGCTAAGATATATTCGGGTATAAATGTGTTTTAAAATATGATTTAAAATACATTTAACTCCCAAAATGACATCCTTTCTTCTTATTCCCCATTTTCTTGTGTTGTTTTGATGTTGTCTCTTCTTTTCATTCATTCATTTTCACTTTTTTATTTTCCCTAGGTCCCTTTTAGTTTTATTCCCTTTCTTATCTTCCACACTTATTTTTCAAAACCATAGTAACCTCCAACTAAATTTATCTAGTGACTGTGAAACATCATGAAAATAGTTGTATGATCACTTGCTTCTGTGAGGCTTGTAGATTTTTCAGGCTATGGCCATTTTTTTCAGAGCTGTGTCACTTAACTTTGTAGTGAGCTTGGTCTGGATTCCAATGCAAACCTCTATGCCACTCTCTAAACTTCATTCATCCTCCCTGAACTTTGTCTGTCAGGTTTTTTTCTGAGTTTATTCAACACAAATTTATTCAATTGAAATTAATGTAGATAACAGATATGATACTCTTCAGAACTCCATTGAAATTATAGCCCTACTCCTTTGTCTTGATTTATATTTATGTGAATATTTGCTTAACTTTTCACATCCATATGCATAGTTGCATCTGATTTTTTTCAGAGAATATCTCAAGCCTGTGATGCCTAAGGTAATAACATTGGGAAATACTGGTATTGTTATGTCAAATGATATAACAAATATAACTTTGAAACAAGAGACCTCTGAACAAAATAGGTTTTATGACAATATACCTTGGTAAAAATAAAGTTGAAAAATTCCGTCATAAATATTATGACATTTTTTGATTAGGAATATTTCTTGTTCTCTTAATTATACATCATTGTATCATTAACCTTTCAAGAACCAGAGAGTAGGGGTGTTTGAGTGACTCAGTGGAGTAAGCCTCGGCCTTGGGCCCAGGACATGGTCTCAGGATCTTGGGATGGACCCCCACATTGGGCTCTCATCTCAGCAGGGAGCCTGCTTCCTTGTCTGTCTGCCTGTCTTTCTGCCTACTTGTGATCTCTCTCTCTGTCAAAGAGACAAATTTTTAAAAATCTTAAAAAAACAAACAAACAGATAGTTGATCTTACAATTTGATGTCAAGACTGCATAGGAAACAATTTCACTTTTAGTAGGTTATAGTTAAGATTCCTTATCACTAACTAGTTTTCTTTCAAATATAAACCAAATAATCTCAGTATTTTTCCATCTCTGAGAGCTACTAGAATTTTTTTCTAGAAACTAGAAAGAAATGAAGTCTATAATGAATTTTATAGCATATATCACAGATAGATTTGGTCCTCAGAATGGTCCATCTACTATAGTTTAGAATTATTATTAACAGAAACCTCTTAAGAATAACCACATAAAAAAAAAAGAATAACCACATATGATTCACTATAACAACTAATGTTATATACAATGGTGAAAATGTTATAAAGTTTCACATTATTTCAGTAAGTTTATGTACAGAACTTTATATTATATAATCCTTTATACATATACTAATTCAAGTCTACTGGATATATATCTTACATACAAAATATATAACATACAGTTTTAGAAATAATAACCAAATAACCAAACAACATCTGAATATCCATCACAAAATTCCTGTATATTACCAGCACGTTGATCGTTTACTGTGTGTTTTTCAATTTCATATAATATTTCCAACACCCTCAGGAAATCAATAACCTAAAATTACTTGAAATTAGTGTTATATGTTGCCAATTTTTATAGTTTTAGTATTTATTTGTGTTTATTTTTGAACTCTATGTAAGCAATATCCTAGGGGATAAAAGATGAGGCTTTTATATTTAACACTCTGATTATAAAATCAACATTATTGTCAACATAAAATCAATATCAAAATGTGAGTTCTAATTCTCTGCATTTACATCTATAAAATAATCTATTTTATAACATAATATATGTGACTATGCCACAATGCATTTATACATTATACCGTCAAAAGACAAATGGGTTGTGAAACTTCGTTTCTTATTACAGGAAATAATGCTTCGAGAACTCTTGAACATTCATCCTGAGGCACATGGAAAATAATTTTTCACAGGTATGTTCTGGGAAATAGGTCAAATAGTACATATATCTTCAAATTCAATAGTTAATGCAAAAGTATTTTCTAAAGTTCTTATAACAATTTTCATGTTTAGAACATACTGATGAACCTTTCTATCACAGAACTTATATTTTTTTGCCAGTGTGTTGGAAGTGAAATGTTACCTCATTATGTTTTTTTCTTTTAACTTGCAGTCTCTAATTACAAATAAGGTTGAACAATTTTCCATACCTTATTGATCATTTGTGTTTCCTCTTCTGTGTAATGCCCGCTAATGCCTTTTTACTCATTTTCCTAATGTATTGCTGTCTTTTATTGATTTGTGGGAGTTTTATATATTGCAAAGCAATCATTTGACTTTTATAAATATTGCAGATGTCTTATAGTTGTGGTTTTTCTTCCCAGTAGCATTAAGTTATATTTTCAAAAAGAAATTTCTAATTTATATGTAGCTTTAGTTTAAATTTTGGGGGTTTGTCCTAATATTTTCATTCTGCAAGATCATAACCATATCATGGTATTTTTATAGGTTTTTTAATATATGGAATTCACAAAGAAATTAGTTTTCTGCCTTGAATTGATTTTTGTAAATGGCATAAAATATTAAATTTTATTTATTTTATATGGTTAATTGTTGCTAAAATCATTCATGCCTTTAGAAGTATTTTCTTTTAGAATTCTTCCCAAAAGACTTGAAATACATGTCTGAGCTGTATTAAATCCTGAATTTTGGACACTTATATGGAAATACATTCTTACACAGTGACTGTTTAGTGATATCAACTAATAACTCATATTCTGAACATGTGATGTGGGAGGTGTATATTATGTAGACACATTTTTACCTCCCAAATGTCTACACAATAAAGGCAAAGGGCACTATAGTAGAAAAATCAAGTTCAGGTCATATCCTAAGCATCCCAGGAACTAGATTCTTTGCTTCTACTTCAAAAGAATGGAACATTATCTAGATTTCTTCAGAAAGAGGGCATCTGAATGGCAGCACAATATTTTGTTGATTTATTACTATGGAATAACCAGGGCAGATGATTTTCTGTTTTAAAGAGAAACCATATTATTTAAGGACAGTTGCTATACCCAAAGCTACAGAAAAAAATACACCAAACTTTTAATATTTTAGATGTACTATCATATAACCAATGCAATTCAAGTCCTGCACTCATTTAAAATATCCCTGCCAATTTCCACTGTTGTACATTAAATTTGCATTCTTGCCTTTTTTATATAATGCAGATGCTACACTATTCACTGTAGCTCAAGCCACATTTCTCTGGATACAATTTTAAACCGTTACTGCACATTAAGACACATTTGGAATAAATATTTCCCTCTATATTTCCCCAACACTCTATTCAACTTCCAATTAACTATGGTTACTATCTGCCCTATTTTTTTGTACTTTGTAAATATCCCCTATATAGGAACTGAATAGCAATTGTTTCTTAAAATTATTTGTATCTCTTAAACTAAATTTATTTTAGGCAAAAGATCTTATGTTATTTACTATTATATCCTGGAAATGAGTACAGCTCCAGATGTATGAAAAATATGCCCAAACTGATGTTCAAATGGACACAAAATTTTAACAGCAATTAGAAAATGAAAAACTAAACAAAATTAAAAAAAAAAAAAAACTCATTGGGAACATCATCAGGATCCCTAATAATTCATGCTTACATCTTTTAAAAATTGGTTGATGAAATCCAGAACAAAAATAAAAATAAAAACATAATCCTGGCAGGAATACATTAGATGATGTAACTTGCTTGGAGGTCCTTATGGATCCCTGGCTAGCCATCTCATTGCAGACAGCACTGGAATCTGTATCTACTTCCCATTCCACAAGGGAGGTAGATATATATTAAGTTTATTATTAAATGCTAAAGAGAATTTAATCCTCACAGGAAGTGCAAAGGAAACATGTGCAGCTGAGCTATGTATTTTGACATTACTCCAACAATATTTGCCCATCTGATAAACTTCTCCATCTATTCATGGGAAGGGATATCCATGAGGAGAGAAAATAACTCAGTGTTCAAGGAAATTCCAACTTTATGGAAACAAAGAATGTGGAGATGTGGAGAAATGGGAAAAAAAGAGACCCATAAAAGAGATCAGTCATGACTAAATTACCAAATAAGTTTCCTGAACATTACTTTAAAGAATCAGAAAATCCAGGGCATAATTTTTAATAAAACTTATATTTGATTTTTATAATATTATTAAAAAAGAATTTTGTTGACTTTCCTTTTTTATGATTAGTTATGCATTATTTGAATGACATATAAGAGAAGAACCATAAAAAGCTTTAATTCATGTCTGTTTTCATCTGGCTCCAATGTAGATGACTAAATATAAATGGAGCTTCAGTGAGATAAAGTCAGAAATCAAGGGACAATAGGAGTTATAAAATTTATGCACTGGAGATAAAACTAATCAGAATCCCAAATTCAGCTGATGATTAGAGACCTAGGAGGACTGTGAATGAACAAAGCAAGGAAATTTGGGAAATACATATTAATACATAAGGGAGAGGATGATGCTGTTTGCAATTGTAGAAATATTTTTGAATATGCACACAACCTAAAGTCTCTGTAGATAACAGTGGGAATACTTCACTGGGTCAACATTTATTTTTAAAATTTTCATGTAGATTTTTACTTTCAAGCACTATCATATGTGTTCTGTATGTTGACTGTTAATATAAAATATCTATGAGATAAGTACTAGTGTTCTCACCAGATGACACTGCAGAAAACACTGTAAATAATAGACCAGGGATTCAAGCACAGAAAGCCTGTTCTAGAGAATGTGATATGCTATGCTACGCTGGGAATACTGTCAATGATATATGGTTTGAAACTCTAGAAGAAATTGATAATGTATCTTCACTTAGATTACTTGCATAAGCCAAGAAAGCCCCTATATTATACTCTCAAGGAGCTAATTCTGACATATCCATACTCACAAAACTTTTGAGTAGAGATGAAATAGATACCCAGAGAAACTGAAATAACATCATAGGGAATAAGATTCAATCCCAATTTAAAATCTCTTATGAATAAGAGTTCTCATTTAACACAATACCTGTCAGTACTGTCTCACATAACGCTTCCAAAACCACCATTACATTTTGAATACAGATTCTACCCTCATGTTTTATTTTATTTTAAGATTTTATTTACTTATTTGAGAGAGAGAGAGAGTTAAAGAGCACACAGCTGAGTCAGGGATAGAGAGAGAGACAGAGAGAGAGAAGCAGACTCCCTACTAAGCAGGGAGCCCAATAATGCAGGGCTCATCCTAGGAATCTAGGATCATGACCTGAGCTGAAAGCACACACTTAACCAACTGAGCCACACAGAGGGCCCTCACATTTTATTTATTTATTTATTTATTTATTTTTACTATCCTTACATTTTAAAGGCTAAGGTGGACCAAATGCCAGTGTTTAGAGAAAATTTACAATTGTTACATTAGTAAAGATAATTTATCTTAATTTGATTTTGCCTATGTTTATTTAAACATGTATTGTGTTCCTGAATTAAAAACAAAAACAAAAAGAAAATCTGTATTATCCAACTCTTATGGACTGAATTGTTTCCCTCCCCCCCAAAAAAATTGTATTTAAAATCCCAATCCCCAGTACTTCAGAGTATGATCATATTTAGAGATAAGGCTATCATCAAGATGATTAAAATGAGGCTGTTAGGGTGAACTTTAATCCAACATGACTGGTGTCCTTCTAAGAGGAAATTTAGACACACATAGACACCAAGGATAAACATACTCAGAAGAAAGACCATATGAGGAACCATTGAAAAGGTAGCTATCTGCAAGTCAAGGTAAGAAGCCTCACAGGTCTGCCAACACCTTGAATTTGCACTTTTACCCCCCAGAACTGTGAGAAAACAAATGTATATTGTTTAAGCTACACAGTCTGTGATATTTTGTTGTGGCAGCCCTAGCAAGCTAACGCACCACCCACTGCATGCCAACTGTTTCAGAACAATCCATGTTACTTCTATTGTGGGCCATACTGTATTCAAGTTTTCCATTCACTGTCTTGCAAAATGACAAACGAACCCATTGTGAAATCCAGGAATATGGGTTGGAAAAGCATGGGAAGCATAACCAGGTAGTAAAATCAGTGTAAGTAAGGACAAAGTAAAGAAGATTACAAAACATGGTACATGTGGGAAAAGTAGTCTTTGTTGTATGAAATTTTTATTTCTTACTCTCAAAATGTCAAAAACAATTAAAGCCATAGCAGCAGAAGATTACAGCTCAATGTTACAGACAAACACTGAGGGATTATTTTCTGAACATAAGCTATTCATTTAAAAACTGCTTTTCACATCTAGAGCTGAGATGGGAAGCTGATATTAAGAACAGTAATAGTAGAACAGTGAAGAACAGTAATAGTAGAAAAGATAATCTACTCACCCTGTATTGTTTTTTTTTTCCCCAATGCATGCTTGGATAGATATATACTCAAACATGAGAAAATGAAGCAAAAATAAACGGGGCATCTCTAAAGCTAAATTGTATCCTGTGGGAAGTGAAGCATTGTATTCAATATACATAATAAAGCTCATCTCTGGGAAAATTCCTTTTTTTTTTTGCCCAGATAGAAAAATATTAGTACACATTTACTGTGGATGTCTACGCCCTCTAAAAAGGAACAGTGAAAACTGGGTAGAAATAAACTGAGTTTAAAACAGAGGACAGGGGCACCTGGGTGGCTCAGTGGGTTAAGCCTCTGCCTTCAGCTCAGGTCTTGATCTCAGGGTCCTGGGATTGAGCCCCACGTTGGGATCTCTGCTCAACAGGAAGCCTGCTTCCTCTTCTCTCTCCGCCTTCTGCTCTGCCTACTTGTGA